>NC_030421.2:6792500-7392500 GCF_001660625.3 Ictalurus punctatus | reverse complement strand
CTGAAAAGAAGCTAGAACCAAAGCCTGTACTGAAGCCTGTACCTCTGAAGGACACTGAGCCACCTCCAGCCAAAGGTAGTTTTTGTCACTCAAGCTGTGTTTTTTGTGGTTTAGGTGTGATGCTGTATGTTTGTCCTACTTCCACTTTGGAAGTGAATCTTCTTTGTCACAGTGTCTGCTTTTATGAAATGTGAATTAAAAGAAAAATGATCCTCTTTTAAGTTCCTTTGGAGTTAAAGAAACCAAAACCAACTGAACCAGAACCACCTAGGACAGTACCAACCAAACCAGAACCAGCACAAGTCACTGTGGTTCCTGAGGAAGTAGTCCCTCAAAAAGGTATTATTACATGATAATTGTATGTGAATGTCCTGCTGTAAATGTGCCTGTGTTGATTTGACTGTCATCAGCCACGCTCTTATGGAGAAAATGTTGTTTTGTTTTTTTTCAGTGGCTACTTGTTGACTTGTTGTCCTTGTCCTGTTTTCTTCTCACTAAGAATTCTTCTATGCAAATAATAAACTCATCAATTAAGTAAAAATCCAAGTGTTAAAACAATGTTAAAGTTATAAACTTTAAATTAAATTTGGGAATTAAATCAAATGAACAAACATTATATAGATGTGCAGTCATCATCTACTAACATAATTAGCTTAATTGTCATTCATGCAATATACTGAAATATTACACAAAGAAGTATTGTCTTGTATGTTAATCTTGTGACTCATGTTAAGATCTCCTTTATGATTTTATACTGATTGTGTCAATATTCTTAAAACAGTGCTTTCTTAAAGAATTGTGCTAAACTTCAATGCTCTTTCAAAGTACAAGAACCTTCCAAGAAGCCAGAGGTTCCCTCATATATACCTCCAGAGAAAGAGGAAGTGCAAGAAGAAATAGCACAGTTCATCACACCTGTCCCTAAAGTAGATGAATACAAAGCTGTTCCTGACCGCAAGGATGTAACACCTGTGCCTCAAATATCTAAACCCAAATTAACACCTGTCGCCATGTTAAAACCACAGTCCACGTTGGAGGCCAAGACTGAGCTTAAGACTGTACGTAAACCTGAGGTCAAACCCGAGCCTACACCTGAGGTTAAGCGAGAACCCAAACCTGAGGCTAAGCCTGAGCCTAAACATGAGATCAAACCTAAACCTGGGGTTAAGCCAGAGCCCAAACCTGAGGTCAAACCTGAACCTAAACCTGAGGTTAAGCCAGAGCCCAAATCTAAGGTTAAGCTTGAACCCAAACCTGAGGTCAAACCTGAACCTAAACCTGAGGTTAAGCCAGAGCCCAAACCTGAGGTCAAACCTGAACCTAAACCTGAGGTCAAACCTGAACCTAAACCTGAGGTTAAGCCAGAGCCCAAAGCTAAGGTTAAGCTTGAACCCAAACCTGAGGTCAAACCTGAACCTAAACCTGAGGTTAAGCCAGAGCCCAAACCTAAGGTTAAGCTTGAACCCAAACCTGAGGTCAAACCTGAACCTAAACCTGAGGTTAAGCCAGAGCCCAAACCTAAGGTTAAGCCTGAACCCAAACCTGAGTTCAAACCTGAACCTAAACCTGAGGTTAAGCCAGAGCCCAAACCCAAGGTTAAGCTTGAACCCAAACCTGAGGTCAAACCTAAACCTGAGGTCAAACCTGAACCTAAACCTGAGGTTAAGCCTGAACCCAAACCTGCAGTTAAGCCTCTGCCTAAACCTGAAGCCAAACCGGAGAAACCTGCACCAGAGAAGAAACCTGAGTCACTTCTACCAAAAGGTAGTTTTTGTTTCTTAGTGATATTTTCTTAGTTGGTTAATGTCTAATTTTGTCCCAAACACTTTGTGTCTTTACCTACTGTGTGGTGCTGTGCTTTTGTCTAGCTTCTGATTGGGAAGCCTATCTTCTGTCTCTCTGCCTATGTTTAATCTTTAAGTGTTACTTAAAACCACAATATGTGTCATTTTAAGTTCATGTGGAGGAAGAGAAACCAAAACCAACTCATCCAGAACCACCAAAAGCAGTGCCTACTAAACCAGAACTAGCCACTGTGGCTCCTAAGGAAGTATCTCTTCAAAAAGGTATTAGTTCATGACATTTATGTCAGTAGATCTTCTTCTGTGCATGCGTATGTGTCTGTGTTGTTTTGTCCTCTTATTAGCCACGCTCTTACGGGGAAAACAAGTGGCGCTTTGTTGAATTGAATTGTTTGACTTGTTTCTTGTTTTTGTGTTAAAAACTCTTTCAAAATCAGATTCAAAGGTTGCTTTACTGGCATGACAAATATTAACATTTGCACTGCCAAACTCTTATAGTACTGAAGCGTGTGGTGATTCATGGATGAATTCTCTTTAATTTATTGTTTTTTTAAAGTGCTAGAACCTTTCAAGAAGCCAGAGATTCCTTCATACATACCTGGACAGAAAGATAAAGAAGAAATGTCACAGTTTAGGACAGACATAGGGCCTGTCTCTAAACCAGAAGACACTCTCTTACCTAAAAAAGTTAGGCAACCTGAGGTTTCTCAGAAGAAAGCAAAAATAAAAGATGAAGTTTCTCCAAGGCATACACCAGAAGAAGAGGAAATAAGTGCCATTAAGCGAGATGTCATTTCAACTAAAAAAGAACAAATAGAAATAACAACCATGCCTAAGACAGAAGTCAAGCAACATATTCTACATGAAAAGAAGGGATTAGTTTTAACTACTGAAGAAGTAATGCTGTCTCAAGAATTGAAGGTAGCACCTGTGCTAAAAATAGAAGAAAAGACAGGTGTTCTACATAAGAAAGAATTTGTCTTGACTTCAGTCAAACAAATGGTCCCTCAAGAGCTTAAGGTAGAACTTATTTCTGAAGAAAAATTGGCACCTCAAGCACTGAAGGTAGCACCTGTGCTGAAATCAGAGAAAATGGAAGACATTCCCCCTACAAAGAAGGAATTTGTCGTAACATCTGAGAAAGAAATGGTCCCTCAAGAATCTAAGCTAGTACCTGTACCAAAAATAGAGAAAAAGGAAGGTATCCAACTTAAGAAAAAAGAATTTCTAACAGAAGTCCTAACTTCTGAAGAAAAAATTGTGCCTGAAGAGCTGAAGCTAGCACCTGTGCCAAAAATAGAACAAAAAGAAAGTATTTCACTTACGAAGAAGGAATTTTTCTTAACTTCTGAAGAAAAAACTTTGTCTCAAGAGCTGAAGCTAGCACCTGTGTCAAAAATAGACAAAAAGAGAGGTGCTCTACATAAAGAATTTATCTTAATTTCTGAGGAAGAAACTGAGCCTCAAGAATTTAAGGTAACACATGTGCCAAAAACAGTGGAAGAGGACATCATTCCACTTAAGAAGAAGGAACTTATCTTAACTTCTGAATACAAATTTACAACTCAAAAGTTGAAGGAATCTCTTGTGCCAAAAGTAGAAGAAAAGGAAGATATTCTCTTTAAAAAGAAGGAATTTGCTATAACTTTTAAAGAACAAGAATTATCTCATCAACTGCTAACTGTAACACGTGAGCCACAAATAAAGGAAAAGGAACAGGTTCTACTTAAAAAGAAAATTGATTTAACTTCTAAAGAAGCAGAATTAGCACCTCAAAAACGTGACATAACACTTGATATTGGAAAGGAAATAAAATATCTTATAACTCCAAAGAAAGAAGAACAAAAGACAGATATAATAACAACTGTCCCTGAAAAACTTCTACCTAAGAAGATGGAGGTTGTTACTTCTGAAAAAGAACCTCAGCTTAAAAAAACAATGATTCCTGGTGTTAAATCTGAAGTGGAGGAAGATGTTCCACCTCAGAAATCTGCTCCTTCTCTGAAGAAAAAAGAATTTGTGCCTCATAAGAAAGAGGATACTCTTATTCCTGCAAAGGATGACCGAGAAGTTTTCCAAAAAGGTGTTACTGCTTCAAAAGGTACAATGGCATTTAATGCCTTGTCTTTCTTATCTTTACATGTATTTCTTAAAATGAACTCTTTACATATAAATCTTTACTGTTTGTTCGAATTACATGTTGTCTTGCATGTACATACTCTTAATCAGGCATGCAAAAGCCTGCTCTTATAAGCCTGTGCCAATCTCCTACTTTTCCTTTCCCAAAATCTTAAAAACTTTTCATTCGCTAGAATGATACTATATATGTTACCCTCTGTATCTGTATTGGTTTCTTATGCATCTTTCTTGATCGTGCACCTAATAGCAATTTAAATCTTTTAAGTTATTTTGGAGCCAAAAGAAGCGCTGCCGAGAAAACTGGATTCAATTCTTGTCTCTCCAGAGAAGGTCAAACAAGCCCAAGGTAGAGCATGAGCTTTAAACATCTTTATCTTCTTCATTAACCTCTTAATTTCCATTCTTTGTTATTTTACTCTATGATTTCTTATGTACATTGCATGTGTGTGCTTTGGTTGTACTTTGTGTTTTAAGTGACCCATGCAAAAGTGAGAATACCCCAAACAAAGAGAGTCTATTAATGTACACAATCATTTAATCTTTTTATGGGATTTAATTTTTAGCACAGATATCATAGCACATGAAAGAAACAACTTTGTTTATCTATTTCTTTTTAAAATAACAGAAAAATGTCATCAGTAATACAGAAACAGTGTAAAAGAGTCTATGTAATAGTGCAAGTTGGATCATAGATTTCTGCACATGAGTCTTAGCTGATCCTTAAATAGTACAATAGTAAATAGAGACCAGAAGCAGTCTTACTCAAATCTATTCTTGTAGCTGAAATGACTTCTCAGAAAAAAGAGACACCAACAGAAAGAGGTATTTTGACCTATAGATCCTGTATAATGACTTATCTAAATTTGGCTTTGGTTTTAACCTAGTCTTATAAAGACTGTACAAAAATACATTATATATATATATATATATATATATATATATATATATATATATATATATATATATATATATATATATAGCCAATTTGTAGTATATGATATGTGCCTCTTAAAAACATCTTATTTTCTTCTGGATACACATCTCAGAACCCCAAGCATCTTCGTTGAATCTCCAGACAAAAGTTCAATCTCTGGTGTTTATAGAAAAAACACCACTCACATCACTTATGATGGAAAAAGCTTATTTTGAAGAAGAACCTCTACAGCCAGAAGAAGTGTCTTGTGAGAGAATAAGTGAAGATAACGACATTGAGGAGGAGGCTTCTCTTAATAAAAACAGGTCCATAAAGAGAGGCCTGATGGGTACAGTGGAAGAAGACATTTTCCATAGACATGTCAATGAAGATCATCAAATTCCTTTCCAAGCTCTTAGCAATGTAATCACATCAGATACTCAGAGTGATGCTAAGAAAGGAAAAATGGCAGAGGAAAAGATTTCAGTAATGCACACATCTTCCGAAGTAGAATCTATTGGCGATAAAATGAAAAATATTCAAGAAATTGGAAAAGAGCTTAACCAAAAAGATAAAGGTGTAAAGAAAGCCATGGGTATTTTAGAGAGAAAGATCAGCACTAATAAAAATAATTTAGAGGGCGATCAGATCCCCAAATTAGAGAACCTTCCAAGTATTAGTAGAAGTATGGAAAAAGTAGGGGAACAAGAAGCAGGGGAACATTGTATGGATGAAGATATTCAAAGGAATGTACCAGTGAAAGACCATGAAAGAAAGGGGGCTATGTCAAAAAGGATATTATACTCCTTGGTAGATAGTGACAAACTGGAAAATGTAGCCTGCAAAACTCAAGAGGTATCTGTCGATGAGGTTTACTCTGATTCTAATCTAAAGGATATTTTAGTAACATCAAAAAGAGACATGCCACTGGCAAAAAATATAGCTTCAGTAGAACTAACAGATCAAGCTTTAGTAACTGGAGATGTCCAGCCTGTAAGCAAGATCAAATCTACGGCTACCAAACCTGAAACAAATACTCAGAGAAGCGTGTCAGCAGATCTTAAAAAAAGTAAGCCCAATTTGACAGATGCAACTAAAGAGGAAAGACAAGATTTTCCTCAAAAAGACAGGTCCCCCATTCTCAAGGCAGAGAGTCAGGGAGATATTCAGTGCAGGATTATAGATGATGAAAAGCTGATGGACACAACAAAAACAGAAAGCCTTAGAAAGAATGAATTTTGGAATCCAAAAGAAATGGAAGAAACAGTACTACAAGAGTGTGTGTTATTCAGAGACGGTCTATCATCTATCTGTGATGACACTAAAATCAGTAAACCTGGAAGTACTTTTCAGCCATATTTACCAGCAGAAGAAAATAAAACATATCTGAAAGCAATTAGCCATCCTCAAATTTCTGATGAACAAATAGATGTTGTGTCCCCTGATAGGGTATTGTTGCCAAAACATGTACATGATAATCCTATTGAAGATACACCTGTTAAAAGTGAAGAAATCAAAAAAGGCAAAAAGGACGAAGCACATATAAAATTGACACATAATGCTCCTCTGAGAGAGAGTGATTCAGTAAAGGAGGAATCAGTATCTCCCAACAAGATCATTTTAACTAAAGCACACAAATCTTTCCATCTGGAGGAAGATGTCTATGAGGGACCAAAAAGTTCCACAGCAGAAACTTCTTTCTACAGGATTCATGTTAAAGAGGCAAAAAGTCAGCCTGAAATAGACGTCTTTGATAGCAATGTTGTCACAGGAGAATTAACCCTTCCTAAAGTGAGATATCAAATGAAGCCCTCACAGGACCACTCTGTGCAACTTACCAAACAAGCCATAAAGGAAATCAAAATGGCATCTGATTCTGCAGAAGACGTGAAAAAGAGAGATGTTCGAGGTGAAAAAGTACCAATACTTTCACAAGCAGACAGCAAAACCCCCAAATTTGAACAACCTAAAGACTATGAAATTTCCAAAGAGGGTATGCCTTTGAAAAAAGTGCCTTGTCCATTAATGAGTCAAACCTTCTCAAAAGATCATGGGTCATTAAGGGAGGAATCAGTATCTCCTAATAAAGATCTTGTATTTACTAAAGCGCACAAATCTTTCCATCTGGAAGAAGATGTACATGAAGGACCAGAAGGTTCCACAGCAGAAACTTCTTTCAACAGAATTCATTTTAAAGAGGCAAAAAGTCAGCCTCAAATAGACGTCTTTGATGGCAGTGTTGTCACAGAAGAATTAATCCTTCCTAAAGTAAAATATCAAATGAAGCCCTCACAGGACCACTCTGTGCAACTTACCAAACAAGCTGTAAAGGAAATCAAGTTGTTGTCATCTGCAGAACCAATACATTCTGAAGGAGACAGTGAGACCCACAAAGTTCCCAAAATTGTACAACCTAAAGACGACGAATCTTTGAAAGAAGCACCTTTACCAATTATGATTCCAGCTTTGTCAAACGATGAGGGGCTATTTATATTGAAAGTTTCTGTTCAGAGGACTGAACCCTTGACACATGATGAGAAGGATATTAGAAAACCAGAACACATTTCTAGTATTGGTGAAAACATGGAAATGACCAAGAAACAATTCAAAGCCATAAAACAAACGGAAAGGGAAATATCTTACTTAAATAAGAGACATATTCAGGGAGAGAAATCTCTTCACTCAGGGGATGTAATATCACCCTCATATGAAACCAGTGAACTGCCTAAAAGTCTTCTGAAATACCGAGATGATGTTAAGGAAGATGATTCTACTGAACCACTGAAAAACTTTGAGACATCAAAGGCCGATTCTGAAGATGCTACATTTCTTAAAACTGAACAGTTCCCATGCAGTGAAAAATTGACCCAAGACTATGAGGAACGCTCTTTGGATAAAGTGAAGCCTACCTCAAAGATGGATCTTATACAACAGCATGAATTTACTCTTCCAGTAGCAACAAATTTGAGAGGTATTCGAGATGTATGGTCTTGCGTGTTTATTGTATCAAGAACTCTTATAACCACTCTTGCGCACATTTAACACCACAAAGAGATTTTGTGTCATCAAAGAGTCTCACCGTGTCTTGTTAGCGTGATAGAATGACTGAAACATGGACCATGTGCACTTTTGAATGTGGTTGTATCACACTATCCTGTTATATTAGTTAAAAACAACCCCCTTTCCTCCAGAAAACAAACTTTTCCCATCACTGTCCATTTCATTGTCTGTATGCGTCACTTGTGTGAAATTCTCACTGCTGGATCACTCAGTGGATTCACACATGAATATTTTAAAGCAATGATGACTTCTAACATTATTTTCTATGTAATGTTCTTAAGTGCCTGAACCAAAGAAGATGGCTCCTTCAGAAAAACCAGCCATTCCTCTGAAAAAGGAGGAAGTTGCTCCCAAAGGTACAAAATTATTTTGTTCAGACACTATATGCTGTTATTTTGTGCTGGTCTCTCTTAATTTGTTGTCTTTTGTCTTGAAAATCTGAAAATCCTTTTTTTTTTATATGTCTTGACAATCTGGCCATACTTTTTAACAGTTGAAAAGAAACCAACTCCAGAGCCTGCAAAGAAAATTTCTCCAGTTGAAGGTACTTTTGCATTTTTCATCTTGTCTTAAATCTCACCTCTTGTTAATATTTTCAGTTAGTTATTAACATATCTTTCTGTGTGTGTCTTTTTTTACCTATTGATAACATCTTATATATGCGTACAGTCTGTAAGAAGCATTAACATGTTTTCTGTCAGTCTTTCTATGCATCTTTGTATACATGTGTTAATGACCTGAATACATGGTTTTGTGTAAATAGCTGACATGAACTTGATATGTAAATAGTGGCCATGCAAATTAATCTGTGTGTAGCTAGGGTCTTTAATTATCTTTCTGTATATTGAATGACACAGTTAAAAAAGAAGTACCAGCTGAGCCTGCAGTTGTGCTGCAAGCCAAGAAAGTTCCTCCTGTTGAAGGTAGTTGGACTTTTATTAGTTAATGCTGAATAATCATTCAGTCATCTTAAATGTATGTTTCTGTTTGTTATTAATGTGGTTTGCATTGATCTGGTAAAGGCCTCATTTGAGGTGCTAAATATATTGCATGGCTTGTATGTCTTTGTGTTCTTCATGTCACTTTTGTAGTTTTTAAAACACATTTTAATTGTGTTTTACGTAATAAATGTCAATATACCAACAGCTGAGAAGGCAAAACATCCACCCAACCCAGTAAATCAGACAACCTTTCCTGCTGAAATTCCATCCTTAAATAAAAGATGTAGAGATGTTTCATCTTCAAAATAAGAATCTTCTTAAATCAACTGAGTGGCACCTTTGTGGACTATTTTCATAGGTTTTTTATTTTTTCTTCTTCTTCTTTTTTTTTTTTTAATTACTTTATCCACTTCTTAGCCTCATCAGAGGTTTAAAATATTCTTACATACATGGATATTTATATCATTATAGCTATGCCTGAAGCATTCTTATACTTAGTCTACACTATGTCTTAAGTTCAAGAGAAGAGGAAGAAGGCTGAAGATCTTAAGACCATGGAAAAGAAGATAACAGACACACAAGGTAGCAGAACAAGCAGAAGATTAAATTCTCACTGGATCACTTGCTGAAGAATTATCTTAAATATGATAATCTTGTGACATTTAATTGACATTTCTTTTACATTATTTTGAACTACCCACACCACCAGAACCCAGTTTATCAAAACCAACTACAAAAGAAGAGCAGATACGTCTTGATCAACAGCCTAAAGGTATCAAAGGTGGATTATCTTGACAATTCAATTTACCCATACTTCTTTCACTCTCTTACATTACAAAATTCTTTGTTTTTTGGTGAAAGGTATTAAGTGAACATCACTTAACAATGTAAAGCACCACTGTTAACATGTTGGTGTGCAAAACCTCTGAAGATTTTACTGAACACTGACCATTTGTGCAGTGGCCATTAATATACAATTTAATGCCCCCCCCCCCCATGCAACTAACATGCATCCATCTCTTTTCTTTATCTTTATTGTAGTCATTGTATCTAAATATTTGTGGATATATTTTTAAATCAGATGGTGAAAAGGAACCAGTTTCTGCGCCTGCACCCACACCTGTGAAAAAAGGTAAGTGACGTTGCTCTCAGTGATATTTTTCTCATGCTAGAAGTTGCACTTTTTTGGTATTATGCACCTAAAAATAAGATACTTTTTGAGATGTTCTGGCACAATGTTTTTTGTATTGTATTGTCATCTATTAAATTATGTTCTGTTGGTCCTAATCTATGTGGTTTGTCATGTCCTTTTAAGTTTTATATGTCCAAATGATGTGGATTATATGTCACTGTGGTTGTCGTGTTGGGTTTTGCTTATATTTGTTTAGCTTTTGTTCGGTATGTAACGTGATAAATTTTCAAATCTAAAGGGAAAATTCTTATTACTGAGGAAGAAAAGCTAGAAATGCCAACTCTAAAGAAAGTTACAAGGATCTCCAAAGACAAGCATGAGGAACAAGAAACAGTGAAATTGAAGAAGGTTTATAAACCTTCACCAGAAGAACATGAAGAAATCAAGAAGGTCTGTGCTGAAGCCGCCACTGAGGTTTTAATTACTGAGAGTTATGAGGCTGAAAGGCATTTTGAAAAATATGAACATATCAAGAGAATTGAAATAACAAGACCGGAAAAAGACAAAATGACACCAGTGGAGCCTGATAAAGAACCAGAAAAGACAAAACCATTAGATGAAAAGGTGGAAAAGCCAGACCTGAAGAAAAAAGCAAAGGTTCCCAAAGAGGATGTGCCTGAGGAGCCTGGCTTGGCTTTGAAGAAAGTAAGGAAATTACCACCTGAAACAAAAGAACAAGAAACAGTCAAGTTAAAACCTTTTGAAAAACCTGGAAAACCAGTGCCTGAATCTGAAGCAAAAGACACTAAAAAGGAACCAATGGAAAAAGAACCTGTATCTTTCCAAAAAGACAGAGAACCTATCAGTTTTGAGAAAGGTGAAAAGCCCAAAAAAGCTGATGTGCAAAAAGAACCTGAGGTCACCGGGAAAACAGCAGAGCCTATTAAACCTGATGAGAAGAAGCCAGATGAGGCTGTACGTAAACCTGTTGATAGAGCTAAAAAAGATGAACAGGCAAAAGAGCCTGATACACCATTGTGGAAAGGCAAAAGAATCCCAAAACAAGATGAAGAACCTGAATCGGTTCAGCTAAAGCCTTTCACAAAGAAGCCTTCAGCTGGATCACCAGCAGAAAAAGAAGCTCCTGAACCCAAGGAACGACAGCCGCTTGAAATATCACCACCCAGTCGGACACCTAAAACAGAACTCTTAAAAGAACCAAAAACTCCACAAAAAGAAGTTGAAATTCCCGAAACAGAGGTTGAAAAGAAACCATCTGGGGTACCTAAAGAAGACGAAAAGAAGGAATTTCCTAAAAAAGTAACTCCTGTGAAAAAGGCGGTGACTCCAAAGGAGGAAGAGAAGAAGCCTCTAGTGATCAAAAAGGGCAGTTTGCCAAAGGAGTCTGAGAAAGAAGAGGTTATATTAAAACCCATTGACCTTGCAAAGAAAGGGTTGGAGCCTAAAAAGTCTCCTTCACCCAAGGTGACTCAAGCAGAACCAACTGAACTAGCTCCACTGGAAAAGAAATCAAGTGTAGGTGTGGCTAAGAAACCACTCCCTAAAAAGGTTTCCCCCAAAGAATCAATTGAAAGTGTTATCCTGAAAAAAGTGCCTAAAAAAATTTCACCCCAGGAGAAAAAGGTTGAAGAAATTCCTGCAGAAAAGAGAAGTGAAGAGATTCCGTTAATAAAAGAAATGTCCCCTGGAGCTGTGGAGGTAAGAAAAATCTCAACACAAATGGAAGAAGAAGTATTTGAAGAGGAGATGGCTGAGGTTGGAGATGAGGAGGAAGATAAGGCATGGGGATGGGAGCTTTCTCCTCAAGATAGTTATGCTTCTGAAGACACGGAGTATTTAGAAGATGATGCGCTTGAGGCCGCTGGGATACCAGGAGGTAGACGAGGTGAGAGGGTGACTGTGGCTCCTCACCAGTGAATGTCCTTTTATCCCAGTCTTTTATTCCATTCTCCAGAAACCACTCTTTTTTTGTACCCTAAATAATCATCATACCCATCTTCATATCCATAATGAAAAACATTCTAAATGTTGTCTGTCTTCATCTAAGTCAGTCTTTATTATGGAATGCATGTTGTCTTTTAACATCCTCTCATCTTGTTAAATGTGTGTTTGTCTATATTGTGAGTTAACCATTGGGGTATATCCACCGGTGCCATGTTTTGTTACATTAATGAAATTTATTATTTCATTCATTTATGGCATGAATATCATCCTCATGAGTCATACCCTATATTTATTTTCATTTCACCAAGATACCCATTTTGATGTTATTGTTACAATTACATATAAATGCTATGTATAATCACTAGTAATGCACATCTGCATATCCGTGAAATGAAATAAATTTTTGACAATTTTGTTCAGAGGGAAAACCAAAAGAAGAGGCCGGGAGGGGGCGAGGACTGAAACGTAAGTGTTTTAGAAGCTTTATTATCTATGTAGTTTACAGTGTTTTTTTTTTTAATTTTCCAATACATTTGAATCCAATATGTAGAGATGCTTCATTAAATGCATTTGTATAAAAAAAAAAAAATATGATGATAGCATGTGTGTAATTCATCTTCAATGGACAGTTGCAAAGGGGCTGCCAGGAGCACTTACTATGCAAACCTTTGAATTTGATCAAGGCTGCGGATGTGTTGTAAACTTCCAACGTAGATCGTGAGACGAGAAGTCATGTTAAAAATATGTGCAGGGAGTGAGTCATGAGCAGTTTTGCAGTTTATATCCCACCGTTACTTAGTAGTCATTCATATTAGTGTTACATATGTGTTATTAGTCAAACTGAGTAATGAGTTCTTAAGAATCTTGTGGTTGTGGTACACTAACTAGCTGGTGCAAATACACAACAGTTTGAGATGAGTGTATACACAGATCATGGTATGTAAACTGTAATTTATTGTGTAGTAGCAGAAGTATAGCAGCAAAATTGGCAGCAAAAACGAGTTCCATAATATAAAGTGACTGATGCCGCTATGTAAAGTTCGGTGTGCATTGGTGCTTTCTTACTGGTTAGGTGTTTGATTAACCCAGGTGAGTGTTGGGAACAGGCAGCAGGATGTTGATTAATCTAACTGCCTCAGGGAAGAAACTCTTGCAGAGTCTGCTGGTGGTGGCATGGATGGTCCTGTACCTTCTGCCAGATGGCAGGGGGGTGAAGAGTCTATGAAAGGGGTCATCCGCAATACTGATGGCTTTGCGGATGCAGCAGTTTTAAAATAAGATGTCTGGTGAGCAGCGAAACCCCGATGATCTTTTCAGCTGTCCTCACAATTTGCTGGAGAATCTTGTGGTAAGAGGCTATGCAGTTCCCATACCACACAGTGTGACAGCTGTTCAGGACTCTCTCTATCATCCCTCTGTAGAAGGAGGTGAGGATGGGAGGGGGGAGTTTGGCTCTCTTAAGCCTCCACAGGAAGTGGAGGCGATGCTGGACCTTCTTGGTAAGCAGGTGGTATTGAGAGTCCAGGAGAGGTCCTCTGTCATGGTCACACCAAGAAACTTGGAGCTTTTGACCTTCTCCACAATTGTTACATTGATGTGCAGTGGTGAGTGGTCCACTTGGGTTCCAAAGCCAACAACCATCTATTTAGTCTTATCAAGATTAAGAGATGGATTGTTGTCTCTATACCATTCTGTGAGCAGGTTCACCTCCTCCCCATATACTGACTATTCACTGTTGCTCAGCAAACCTGATTATGTGATTAGATCTGAAGTTAGCAGCACAGTCATGAGTCAGCAGGGTAAACAGCAATTGACTGACATGCACACAGCCCTGGGGGGGCACCAGTGTTCAGTGTGGTGGTGTTGGAGGTGGAATTGCCAATCCTGACGGACTGGGGTGTCCCGGTCAGAAAGTCCAGGATCCACTTGTAGAAGGAGGTGTTCAAGTCCAGCAAGCACAGCTTTGTCATCAGTTGTTGTGGGATGATTGCATTGAATGCTGAATTGAAGTCTATGAATAGCATCCTTACTTGGCTGTCCTTTTTGTCCTGATGGGTCAGAGACAGATGGATGGTAGCAGATATGACATCCTCTGTTGAGCAGTTTGGTTGGTAGGCATACTGAAATGGGTCCAGTGTGGTGGGAAGACTTCTCTTTAAGTGTTTCATGACAAGTCGCTTGAAGCACTTCATGATGATACGTGTGAGTGCAACAGGCCAGTAGTCATACAGGCAGGATGATGATTTCTTTGGCACAGTGAAGCACAGGACAATCTCTTGAAGCACAGAGGGACAACTGCTTGGCACAGGGAAATGTTGAAGATGTCTGTGAGGACATCTGCAAGCTGATCAGCAAATTCCCTGAGCACCCGGCCAGGTATGTTGTCAGGACCTGCAACTTTCCATGGGTTAACTCTACTGCAGACAGACAAAGTACTTGGTCAGTGGAAGTTGGCGTGGCCTTCCATTCTGACATGTTCTGTGCTTTGAACCATGCATAGAAATTGTTCAGTGCATCTAGGAGCAAGGTGTCATTATCACAGACAGTTGGTTTAGCTTTGTAGTGTGTGATGGCCTGAGTGCCTTTCCACATATGCCTTGTGTCCTTGGTGTTTATGAAGTGACTGTAGATTCTTTCTGCATAGTTGTGTTTTGCCTCTCTGATAGCCTTGAACGGATTGGCCATTGCTGTGCGGAGGGCTACCTTGTCGTTTGACCTCAAGGCAGAGTCTCGTGTTTTCAACAGCGAGCGCACTTCTGCAGTCATCCACGGTTCCTGGTTTATGTGTGTGGAGATGGTCTTGAAGGAAATAACATCATCTACGCACTTGCTGATGTAGCCAGTTACTGATGCTGTGTATTCATCCAAGTCCTGAAAAGAGAGAAAAGAGTCCTGGAGTGCTAAGATGGCTCCCTCAGACCAGGTCCTCACCTGTTTCAAAAACGGTTTGGCATGTTTCAGAAGTGGTCTGTATACTGGGATTAGCATAACAGAGATGTGGTCCGAGCCGCTGAGGTGGGGGTGGGATGCAACCTTGTAAGTACTGTGAATGTTGATGTAAACAAGGTCTAATGTGTTTGTACCATGGCTTGCAAAATCAACATGCTGGTGGAATTTTGGCAGCAATGATTTCAGATTTGTCTCCGGTAACAATGAAAAATCTGTCGGGGTGTGCTGTATGTAAGTTACTGATAGCTCCATAGAGTTCACTTAGGGAAATGCGCTTCCTTAGCAGTAGCACTGGGTGGAATGTACACCGCAAGAATGAGCACAGTGGTAAATTCTCTGGACATGCAATTTGGCTGGCATTTCACAGTCATAAACTCCACCAACCATAATGGCATTCCTGCACCATTCGTTGCTTAGGTAAACACACAGACCACTGCCGCGAGTCTTACCGGACAGTGCTGCTAATCTATTGGTGTGATGTGTGGTTAGCCCGGCTAGCTACATGGCTGCATTCGGAATGCTGTCGCTGAGCCATTTTTCCATAAAAATTCAAACACTGCAGTCCTTGATTTCACACTGGGTAGTTAGTTGTAGACTAAATCCAGTTTATTGTTGGGAGTGTGAACATTGGAGAGGAGAATGGATGGCTAGGGTTAGCCTTTAGTCTAGCACAGATGCCGGCTCACTTACACGGCCTTGCACAGCATTTCCTGTGCCCTCTCTTCCAGCCAGTGACATCGGCCAATACCGTAGTCCCAGGGCCTTGTTTGCATAGCAGCCTGAGGCCATGTAGCTCATCCCGCAGTCCATCGTTTATTCCTCCTGAAGTTTGTTCTCCAATGTTCAGCAGAATTTGCAATGATAGACATGTGCACCAGTGTACGGTACACATAACATGCACCATTTTAGTGGACCCGAAGTGGCCGCTGCGTGCTCCTGCGCCGCCATCTTGGATCAGCTATGACTGATGATCATAGATGATCCAAGTAATTCAAGTGTCAACATCTTAATATTTTAAATTCGTTTAATGTAGGCTAAAGATTTGGATACATTTGTAGCCTTTGTCAGAAATAGAATTTCATCTGTGACAGTATCTTGTTGTGAACAAAATATAAAAGCAGTACCACTGCCACTAGGTGCTGAAATCTGACCATCATATCCATAGGTCATGTGCAGGGAAAAGGTGGCCTAAGACATATTTATCTAAGATAATATTTTTTTTCACTGACATCCAGCACCCATAATTATCATTTTATTTTCCAACTGGAAATTCATCACAATTGATTTCTTACTAAGTTTAAAATACTGTGTGTGACCCAATTTTATAATGCTTTTTATGCCGCTCTCCCCTCATTCTGTATGCTTACTTCCTACATCTTTCAACATATTCTCATAACATGCCAGTTCTGACAGCTTTCATTTTACAATTATAAACATACTTTTACAAGCATGCCTACTTTTTATAATCCCCGAGTGATATAGCCAATTCTAAGCTCCAAATGTTGTATTCTGGCTTTGACACTTTGTCATGTTTCAGTACTCCTTGTTCTTGTTCTATTAGCGATTTTGTATTACATCACTTCCTAAAACTAAAATTAGGGTCACACTATATTGACTGTTTTTTATTTTTTTATTCATAGTTCATGTACCATTTCTGTTATTCTGTTTGCTATCTGTCTTATTATTGTATTTATTCTCTTTTTTAGTTCTTATTTTTGCTTATTCTCTTGAATGTATGCCTTTCTTTAACATCACTTGTATACGGATGTTTAACAATCCCCTCTATTTGCATTATAGCAAGACAAACTCCTTCACCTGGGGATGGTGGACGAGGAAGAGGATTGAAACGTGGTGCTGGTGGTGATAAACCTCCAGGAGAATCCCCATTTGAATACACGCTTAAGGCTGTTCCTCTGAAGTTTGTAAAGGAGCTTAAAGACATTGTGTTGCAGGAGGCTGAGTCTATTGGTTCCTCTGCTGTGTTTGAGTGCCAGATTTCTCCTTCTACTGCTATAACTACATGGATGAAAGATGGAAGTAACCTAAGGGAGAGTCCAAAGCACAAGATCACTTCTGATGGAAAAGACCGCAAACTGGCCATTATTGATGTCCAGCTGTCTGACACAGGGGAATACACATGTGTTGGCAAGCTTGGAAATAAAGAGAAGACCTCCACTGCCAAACTTATTGTTGAAGGTAATATATGCTAATGTGTTTTCATATATGCAGTGTTTAGTCCCTTTGAATAGAACACTGGTGTCTTCTCCCCTCAGTGTGGTTTTTGTGCAGGTATGTACACAGCAATAACACTAGGGTGTGGACCAAAACAACTGGTCTGAGAGTATCTGAGCAAGATGGTCTCAATCTTGCCTACAAATGAATTCTAGTGTGGTTTGATTTGATTCTGAATCATATTTGGAAGTAAACCTGCAGTTGCATTTTTTTTTTAATGAAAATGTGTGCTGATGAACTGAGCCAAAGGTCAGAGCTATAGAGGTGCATGAATGCAATGTTTTCTCAATATTATGACTGATGGACAAAAAGAAAGATTAAACACTGGATGCAAAAAAATAAATAAATACAAAATATATTTATTTTAGTTATTTATATAATCCGTGTTCTCTGTGCTCAGGTGATTTTGATTAATTCTACATTCACTATTTCACAAACATGAAAGCCATCCAAGGACACAATGCATTTGTTGGGGAAAAAGTGAATATAGCAAAGGGTGATCTTGTTTTTTTTTTTTTTTTTTTTGTAGAGTTGCCTGTGAGATTCACAAAGAACCTGGAAGAGGAAGTATCGGTAATTAAGGGGCAGCCCATGTACTTGACCTGTGAGTTAAGCAAAGACAGGGATGTGATTTGGAAGAAGAATGGAAAGCCACTTTCAGAAATTGCTGGCAAGGTTGCCATCAATGTTATTGGGCTACAACGTTCTGTAACAATCCAGGATGCAAATGATGATGATGCTGGTGTTTACACGTGTGAGTGTGAAAATCTCAAAACTCAGACCAATGTTAAAGTCATTGGTAAGTAAAAGTGAGCTTATTAATATTGTATATCCACTTAAGTTGGAAAATTCTCTGTTTAACTGATTTATTTATTTATTTATTTATTTATTTATTTATTTGCAGAGATAATCAGAGACTGGTTGGCGAAGCCACTGAGAGACCAGCATGTGAAACCAAAGGCCACTGCTACCTTCAAGTGCGAGCTCATCAAAGACACTCCCAACTGGAAGTGGTTCAAGGGAAATGAAGAGATCCCAAATGAACCAACTGATAAGACTGAAGTCAAGAAGGATGGGAAAGATATCACACTGACTGTTAAGAATGCTCAACTGAATGATGCTGATGAGTATGCCATTGAAGTGGAAGGTCGTAGATACCCAGCAAAACTGACACTTGGAGGTTTGTGATAGTATTACAATTGTCTCTTCGTTCATATATTTATGTATACATTCTAAATCTAATAATTTTAAAAAAAAAATGATACAGATCGTGAAGCTGAGATCCTAAAACCCCTTGCTAGCGTGGAAGTGGTTGAAAAAGAGGAGGCCAATTTTGATACTGAAATCTCAGAAGAGGATGTGCCTGGAGAATGGAAACTTAAAGGGCAGGTTCTAACCAGATCACCGGTAAGACATTCACAAAAGGGAGTTTGATAATTACACAGATAAACTGTTATATTGGACACACTTCAATTTGTGTTTCTTTTTTCAGACATGTGATATCAGGGCAGAGGGAAAGAAGCGATTCCTTACTTTGAAAAATGTTCAGCTTGATCAGGCAGGAGAAGTAACATACCAAGCTCTGAATGCCATCACAAGTGCAATGCTTATAGTAAAAGGTATGTTGATTAACAAAAGAGAAAGCCATTATTAATGTATATATGCAAGAAACATGTCTGGATAATCTTTGTTCAATTCTCAGAAATTGAAATGGACTTCATAGTACCACTGAAGGATATTACAGTGCCTGAAAAGAAACAAGCAAAGTTTGAGTGTACCATCACTAAAGATGTGTCTAAAGTGATGTGGTATAGAGGATCTGATATTATATCATCAGACCAGAAATATGATATCATTGATGATGGAAAGAAACACATGTTGGTTATAAACCACTGTGAATTTGATGATGAAGGAGATTATAGTATTGAAGTCTTAAGCAAAACATCAAGAGCTAAACTGACAGTCGAGGGTAAGTCATGTTGCAAAATGTCTCAGATGCCAGATCATGTAGGCCATATTTCATTCATGATATTACTTAACTCAGCTAATTGTGTGTTAAAGGTATTAGACTGAAATTTGTCTCACCAATGTCGGATCAAACTGTGAAGGAAGGTAAAACCGCTCGGTTTGAGATTGAACTCTCTCATGAGAATGTGCCAGTGACTTGGTACAAAAATGAAACAAAATTGCATCCAAGCAGAACAGTGCTTACCCATGTTGATGGAAAGAGATATATATTAGAAATCAAAGAAGTTACACTAGATGACACTTGCCAAATAAAGGCAGAGGCTAAAGGAATATCAACTACAGCAAACCTGACAGTACTAGGTAATTTTTTTTTTGGGGGGGGGGTGGGATTCTGCTATATTAATAATTGTAATTACTGACCTCCAATGCAGTGTACGGTGTACATATTAGGACATTCTCAGACCTCAGTCAGTTCACATTGCCTCGTGTTTTGCGGTTTGGAAGCAGTTCAGAACGGTAGAGCCAGACAGGTAGAGATGGAAAGTAAGTTGTATAATCTTTATTCTTATTTTTTTATTAACTGTTACACTGATTAAGTTGTATGCAGATATGAATATCCTTCCATCCATCTATCCATTTTGCCCGATGGCTAACTGTACGAGACCTGACCCCGACATATTTTTTTTCTGACTCCTGAATCCTTTTGGTCTGACGTGCGATGCCTTTTTTTTTTTTTTCTCGTGTGGCTGAGAACTGACGCTGAGGTTGTCCTAATATATACACTGTAGCAGTGAAATATATGATTTTTTTTGCTCTTGTGTGTGCAGAACTTGAAAATTATTGATGGAGATCGTGTTAAAAAGCATTTTAGCTCATTGATGTTTCTGTTTTCAGAGGGAGATGCCTACTTCACAGTTAAACTTCAAGACTACACTGCAGTTGAGAAAGATGAGGTCACTCTTGACTGTGAGCTGAGCAAAGATGTTCCAGTCAAGTGGTTCCATAATGAGATCGAAATTAAGGCCTCAAAGATGGTTTCCATGAAAGTTGAGGGTAACCGAAGAATTCTCCACATTAAGAAAGTGGAGAACAAAGACAAGGGCCAGTATGTTTGCGACTGTGGAACAGACAAAACAATGGCCACTGTGAACATTGAAGGTTTGTACTACAGTACATATCAATCAGTGGTTTTAGAAAATGTTAGTGTGTGTGTGTGTGTGTATATATATATATATATATATATATATATATATATATACACACACACATATAATTACTGTCCACTTTAATGTAGCAGGTTCACAGGAACACCTGTATACCAGCTCATTCATGCAGTTATCTAATCAGCCAATGTGTTATCTAAATATCTAAAGTGCATAAAATCATGCAGATGCAGGTCAAGAGCTTCAGTTAATGTTCACATCAAACAACATCAGAATGGGGAAAAAGTCTGATCTCTGTGATTTTAACCATGGCTTGGTTGATGGGTTGGTTTGAGTATTCCAGAAACTTAATTTCATCTCCTGGGATGTGTACACACAACAGTCTCTAGAGTTTACACAGAATGGTGGTCTTTGTTGAAATGGCCTTGCTGTTCCAGTAGTCTCTGAGGGGACTGTATACGTGTACACACCAGTTTAAATAAAAACAGATATCTACGATTAGCAAACTCTAAGAGCTCATCAGTATTGATGGTAGTCACTTCCAATCATTTATTATGTAATCGTTATTAAAACATAAAAAATTGTGCCGCCATATTGTAAGTATTTCACACAACTATTCTTTTCCAGCTCGTGACATTAAGGTTGTTCGTCCCATATATGGTGTTGAGCTGTATGATGGTGAAACTGCACGTTTTGAAGTGGAACTCTCAGAGGATGATGTCCATGGCCAGTGGAAATTGAAAGGAGAGGTTCTTTCACAGTCACCGGTATAAACATTTACAAAAAAAAGAATAACTAAAACTGTTTTTGATCACTGTATTCATCTACACTTATATCTTTTCTGTATATTATACACATTATGTTTATTTCTATAGGATGTTGAAATCATTGAGGATGGAGCTAAGCACACTTTAACTTTGTACAACTGCAAAGTTCCCCAGTCTGGTGAAGTTTCATTCCAGGGTGCCAATGCAAAATGTTCTGCAAACTTGAAAGTGAAAGGTATGCTTTTATTCTTTCTAGTAGTTTTTTGTTGTTGTAGTAATGTCACTGAGTGTGAATTAAAAATAATATAGCTACTGCATAGTTGATTTTTATTTCTTTTATAGAGCTTCCAATTACTTTCCTCACACCTTTGAGTGATGTGCAAGTATATGAGAAAGATGAAGCAAGGTTTGAGTGTGAAATATCACGAGAGCCAAAAGCCTTCAGGTGGCTGAAGGGAACCCAGGAGTTGAAGGCAGATGACAAATTTGACATTCTGACAGAGGGAAAAAGGCACACTCTTGTTGTAAAATCTGCTGCTTTTGAAGATGAGGCTAAATACATGTTTGAGGCTGAAGACAAGAGGACATCTGCCAAGCTCATTATTCAAGGTCATTATTCTCTTTTATAACTAAGCAAACTCATTTAGCAAATTTTATTTTGAGATGTATGTACTGTTAAAGAAAAGGATGACTTAGCATTTGCACATTATTTTACAGGCATTCGTCTTGAGTTCATTAAGCCAATCAAGGATGTTACGGTAAAAGAGCGTGAGACGGCGGAATTCAGCATTGAACTTTCACATGAGAAAGTTCAGGTCTCCTGGTACAAAAATGATGTGCGTTTGCACCCAAGTAAAGTGGTGCACATGTCTGATCATGGCAAGATCCACACGCTGTCCTTCAAGGAGGTGTCTATTGATGATACCTCTTTGATCAAAGCAGAGGCCCTTGGAAAAAGTTGTGAGGCAATGCTCACAGTACTTGGTATGTGCTTGCAAAATTTGTAGATGTTTGTCCACAGTGATGGTAAAACAAAGCAAATCTTATGCATTTGTTTTAATCAACAGAGGGAGAAGCTTATTTCACTACCAAGCTACAGGACTACACAGCAGTTGAGAAGGATGAGGTTGTGCTGATGTGCGAACTGAGCAAACCCTCTGCTGAAGTGAAATGGTTCAAGGATGGCAAGGAAATTACCCCCTCCAAAAATATCCTCATCAAGGCAGATGGCAAAAAACGTATTCTAACAGTTAAGAGGGCTGATAAGGGAAATATTGGTCAATATACTTGTGATTGTGGCACTGACAAAACAACAGCTAAGCTAAATATTGAGGGTATGTGGTTTTAACCTTGTATCTTCATAAAGATTTCCAAATAAAAAAACAGTGACCAAAAGAATGAACCAAAAGTATTTCCTCTTTCTTCTGTGTAGATCGGGATATTAAGGTTATCCGGCCACTGTACAGTGTGGAAGTTATAGAGACTGAGACTGCTCGCTTTGAGACCGAGATCTCAGAGGAAGATGTCCATGGACACTGGAAACTCAAAGGAGAGGCTTTGCACCAGTCACCAGTAAATTCTGATTTCTGTTTTTGTTCAATGTCCATTTCACCTTTTTTTTTTAATTTAAATTCTCTAAAATTTGAGAATCTAACCAAGGAATATGTGTCAGTGAACTGAGAAATGATAGAAAATTATTTTACTGGAATCAAGATCTAATGTAACTGGAAAATGCCAAAATCTTCATCACTCGATTTAGGCATTTTTAAGCACCACATACATGTATATGTTTTACAGTTAAGAATAGCACTGTCTGTGTCTTTTATCTATAGGCTTAAGATATTTGCCCAGTAAAATGCTCAAGTTTTTAATAAAGCATTCCTTTAGAGTCACATTAAAATCTCACAGCGAGCAGTTAATAAGTTCCCAAAGTTTTTTAGCTCTCTTTATTAAATTAATATTCTATGTCATCCTATTGCAGTCTGTGGAAATCAAAGCCATTAAACTGTATAATAAAATCTAAGATATTCAAACTTCACTTGTTGAAAAAGATTTGACTGTCATATACATTATCCTTTTACTACTATTTTAATGGATTTTGGTGGATTACACACTTGTGACCTAATGGGACAACCAGCTGGGCACTTCATTGTGAAATTATAATACATCTTTTTCCACAAATCCTTAGGACTGTGAGATTAAGGAAGAAGGCACCAAACACATGCTGATTCTCTTCAATGTACGCAAGGACATGGCTGGTGGTGTGGACTTCAGTGCTGCCAATGCTAAATCTAGTGCTCATCTCAGAGTTAAAGGTGAGAATGATGCAGAGAAGGTGTACATACACAGGGGACACTTTAAATAAGATCGAAGATATGTGTTCCAGACTGGATACTGTATCCCTGTATTAAGCATGAGCAGGAAATTCTACAGTCAAGTTACAAATAAGGGAAAAATTGGTGTAAATTACAGAAGAAAATGAAATATTTTACTGTGGATCTTAATGTGCTACATTAGCAGGTTACAAAATGACCATGCAATACTAAATATGCTAAAACAGCCAAATGGTTCATTTTAATTGTGAGGTTAAGGGTATATAACTCATAGAAATCATATTTTAAAAGCACTTCCCTATAAAATAAGTTGAATGTGGTAACATAGGGTAACATATACCTTGGCATTCTCCTTTTCCTGGAAAATTCCAAGGGGTTGATTGACAGTAACAGACTGGTCAGTTCTCTTAACAGAGGTGGGTGGTGGCCAATCAGATGGCATGGCTATTTTAAAAGTCACATACCATATGTAGAGTAGGCCCATCAGTGATTGGCAGAGATTCAACAGATCCACCTTCGACCCCCCCTTCTTGCCTTTTTGTTGTTGGCCATAAACATATTAAGGACACCCAATATTCTAATGAGGTAGCTCCCTCACTGACAAGGCCCACTCCAACCTAATCTCTACTTGTTCTGGAGTCTCCAGAGCAGTGGCCTGTTTTCAGCAGGAAAGCGCAATGTGGATTTGCGGTTAAGGGATTATCAGTGTCTCTTGGAACTTGGAGGTGACTAACAATGTCTTCTCCTCGATCCAAAGCACGAGTGATAGGCCTCATACGGCCTCTCAAGGATGTTACAGTTACGGCTGGGGAGACGGCAACCTTTGACTGCGAACTGTCATATGAGGGCATATCTGTGGAGTGGTTCCTTGGGGGTACAAAGCTGGAACCAAGCGACAGGGTAAGTGTGAATCTAGATCCAGTTATATATTGTGCGTGAATGGATAATGGCTTAAATATTAGATACAAAACCTTGTTCTGAAGTAGCCCTCTAATACATTAATTGTGAATGTGTCCAATCTGTATGCTGCTTTCAAACATGGTGGCATGGTGAATTGATGCTACTATACACACACACACACACACACACACACACACACACACACACACACACACTCACTCTGTGTGGTAAATTTGTCTTGCCATGTTTATTAAGAATTTTAATTTGCATCTACTGCAATATTCACATTTTATACAATATAATAAAGCATAATGCCACCTGCATGCTTTCTGCATATAAGGACCTGTGGGGATCAGGCTACACTTGACTACTTGATCTGGGTTTTGCGATAACACTTCAGGCTTTTCTGCCCTGCAAGCGTTCCTCTGGTTATTTTTAACTGCTTCAAAGCTACATGTTAATGGCAGGTGGCAAGAAGCCTATTTGGCAGTCGCAAATTAAAGTAAAACATTATTTTGTGAAGATGTAAACTTAGAGATTACATGTGCTTTGTATATTTCTCTGGCTAAAATCAGTGACTAATTTGATTAGTGATTTCATTTAGTTTAAATAAAGCATAATTGTTTGGTTATTTGTAATAGGCTGTAATAAGTTGGTATTGTACAGTGAAATCAGCCTATTTTGTGATTGTGACTTATCTCTCTTTGGTGGCATGAGTAGTAATTATATGGACTGAATTATACAATTCTGTTAAATAATTACTGTAAATGTTAATGTTAATTGAATATATTTGATTAAAAAAAGTTTATCAAACTGTGTTTATTGGTGTGTGTCTGAAATGTACTTTGAATATTTGCACCAAGGTCAAATTGATTAATTACTGTTTAATTGATGGTTATTTTATGTTTAACTGTGATATGGCTGTTATAGTGGTTAATATGATTATATACAAGCTCTGTGTAAGTTGGTGTATATTGCTGTCTTGGCTCACAGGCTTTAGAGTTATCTCTAGCCTAAAAAACAGAGGTGTGAAACTGAAACCAGTTCCTGCTTCTCAGCTGTTGATGTCTATTGCAGAGGTGCAGTAAATAGCTCTCTCTAGGCCTGTGATAGAGCAAAAGGAAACTTAAATGATCAATTTGTTTGATTTGCACAGGTGGTGACCCGAGCTGAAGGCAGAACCCACACGCTGACCCTAAGAGATGTAAAACTGACTGAAGCGGGTGAGGTAAAACTCACTGCAAAGGATTTCCATACCCAGGCTAACCTCATTGTAAAAGGTAGGTTCCATTTTGCATATTATTCATGACAGCCTCTCTCATGGCCTGCAGCAATAGTTATATTCTGAATTATTGTGTGCAATACTGTGATATAAGAGATCTATGACTTATTGCAGTGGTTTTCACAGTAGTGGGTGCCCGTCCCACATGCTAATGCTTAAAAAGTAAATCTGATTTTGCACGCCTTCGAATGCTGAAAGTTTTAGAACTAAATTTGTGCATGCATCTGTTCTACAGAGCCTCCAGTTGAGTTCACCAAGCCGCTCGAGGACCAGACTGTAGAGGAAGAAGCTACAGCTATACTAGAGTGTGAAGTCTCCAAAGAAAATGCAGAGGTCAGGTGGTTTAGAGGTGGCCAGGAAATTCGTAAAACTAAGAAGTATGAGATGGTTGCTGATGGCCGCAAGAGAAAGCTTATCATCCAAGACTGCACACTTGATGACTCAAAGACATATACCTGTGATGCCAAAGACTTTAAGACTTCTGCTTTTCTAAATGTTGAACGTAAGTGAATTGCAGTAAATGCCTAAAATTAAGACTTAACTTTTGAATTATTTTGGTGCCAGTTGAGAATCATGTTATTTGCTTTAGCTCCACATGTTGAGTTCACTAAACCACTCCATGATGTTGAGGTAATGGAGAAAGAAACTGCCAAGTTTGAGTGTGAGGT
This sequence comes from Ictalurus punctatus, assembly GCF_001660625.3. Lineage (NCBI taxonomy): Eukaryota > Metazoa > Chordata > Actinopteri > Siluriformes > Ictaluridae > Ictalurus > Ictalurus punctatus. The sequence goes on along the minus strand of NC_030421.2, from coordinate 7,366,286 downwards.
TTCCAGAGAAAATGCCAAGGTATTTTGTTTCTGAATTTTTTTCCTCAATATAAATCTATAAATCTCTAATTTGTCTAGACAGCATATGAAAATGGTTACAATTAAGACACTTTGATTCCATTTGTATTTCTTTTAAAAGGTTCGCTGGTTTAAGGATGGTAATGAAATCAGAAAAGGCAAGAAATATGATATCATTTCCAAAGGTGTTCAACGCATTCTCATTATTAGCAAGTCGGTGTTTGATGATGAAGCTGAATATGAATGTGATGCAAGGACCTCCAAGACCTCTGGCATACTTACTGTTGTTGGTCAGTTTTTGTTCTTCACTATGTTCAGTATCAGTATTTAACATCCAAACGCAGATAAACTTGGTTACATAAGCTTGGTCTCTCTTATTGCAGAGGAGGAGGCAAGATTCACAAAGAACCTGGCTAATGTTGAAGGCACTGAAACTGACAGTATTAAACTCATCTGTGAGGTCTCCAAGACCAGTGCAGAGGTTACATGGTATAAGGGTGACCAGGAATTGCCTGAGGGTGGTAGATACGAACATGTTGCTGATGGCAGAAAGAGAATCCTTATCATCCAGGCCCTTCATATGAATGATGCTGGAGAATACCACTGCAAATTGCCCAGCTCACAAACTACAGGAAACCTGAAAATCAACGGTTAGGGATTTGGCATTTATAGACTTTATATTATCTTTTTTAAAAATACTTTTGTGTAAGAAAAAAAATGACCAAAGACTACATTTTCTTTCTTTTAGAACTTGCTGCTGAGTTCATCTCCAGACCTCAAAGGCAGGAGGTGGTTGAAGGTGAAAAAGCTGAGTTTGTGTGCTCTGTGTCCAAAGACTCTTATGAAGTCAAATGGCTCAGTGGTGACAAAGAACTCCAAACAGATGACAAGTATGAAATTATTTCTGATGGCAATAGACGAGCCCTTGTAGTGAAGAAATGTGAGCTCAGTGATGAGGGCTCTTTTGTGGCGCTCATTGGTGCTACAAGAGCTTCTGCCGATTTGATCGTCCTTGGTGCGGATTCTGTATTCACTCCACATTAATTTAATTGCTGCGAATACTATGTACATTTTCAGCTTACTCTTTTTTTTCAATTCACTGCAGAGAAACTCAGAATTATTACACCCCTCAAGGACACAAAAGCAAGTGAAGGACAAGAGATTGTTCTCAACTGTGAGGTGAACACAGAAGAAGCCAAGGCCAAGTGGATGAAGAATGATGAAACAATATTTGATAGCAGCAAATTTATAATAACCCAGAAATACAATGTGTACTCTATGAGAATTAAAGATGCTGAAAGGTCAGATGCAGCTACTTACACTATAACACTGACCAATCAACGCAATGAATGCGTCAAGAGTTCTGCCAAGATTACTGTACAGGGTTTGTTGCATACATTGATTATTTTCTCTCAATTTCAATAAAAACAAATCATAAAATAATAATACATATTTTATATACGTATTATGTAGTTACTAATATTTCTGTCTACAGAGGAGGATCTGAAAATCATTGTTCCTCTGGAGGATGTCGAAACACAGGAGAAGAAAGCCATCAGCTTTTCATGCAAAGTAAACAGACTAAATGTGACATTGCAGTGGATGAAGGCAGGACAGGAGATTACTCTCAGCAAGCGCATTGTGTATCGCGTTGACAAAGACAAGCACACCTTGACCATTAAAGACTGTAGTCTGGTAGATGAAGGGGAGTACTCTGTCATTGCTGGTGCTGACAAGTCAACTGCTGAGTTGATTATCAGTGAAGCACCTACAGACTTTATTACCCAACTTCAGGACCAGACCATTACCGAATTCGAAGATGCTGAGTTTACCTGCCAACTCTCTAAAGAAAAGGCTGAAATCAAATGGTACAGAGATGGCAGAGAGATCAGAGAGGGTCCACGGTAATGAACTTCCTCTTCTGGTGTAAGCATTATGTTGTGCATGTTTTTCATTAAGGAAATAGCTAATGATTATTGTCAATTGCTTATTCAGATATCAGTTTGAGCGTGACGGAAGGACATGCACACTACGCATTAAGGAGTGCAGACCCGATGATGAATGTGAATATGCCTGTGGTGTAGATGACAAAAAATCAAGAGCTCGTCTTTTTGTTGAAGGTGCACTAAAATTTGCCGAATGTATTTTATTCCATTTACCTGCTATTAATGAATTAATATGTCTAAGGCTATTCCATTGTTGTTTTTAATCCAGAAACACCAGTGGAGATTGTCAGACCGCCCGTGGATATATTTGAGCCCCCTGGCTCTGATGTTGTGTATGAGGTCGAGCTCAACAAAGACAGAGTTGAAGTCAAATGGCTAAGGAACAATATGACTATTGTCCAGGGTGACAAATACCAAATGATGAGTGAAGGCAAGATTCACAGACTTCAAGTATGTGAGATTAGACCTCGTGACCAGGGAGAGTACAGAGTTATTGCTAAAGACAAGGATGCAAAAGCCAAGCTTGAGCTTGCAGGTAATTTGCATTACATTTGAATAAAATAAAGAATTCATAAATTAATATAAATTAAATGAAATGCATATAATTTTATTCAGCACAATCTCTAAAGTTTCCCATTAATTAACCCCTTTACAGCTGTGCCAAAGATTAAGACAATGGATCAGGACCTGGTGACAGATGCTGGAAAACCATTTGCCATGTCAGTTCCCTACAATGCCTACCCACATGCTGAGGCTGAATGGTTCTTTGACAACATTAGCCTGCCTAAAGAAAATCTTCATACCATGCCGGACAAAGCAGAGTACCGTTTGAAGGACCCTAAAAAGTCAGATGAGGGCCGTTACAAGATCATTATCAAGAACAAGCATGGACAGGGAGAGGCTTTTATTAATCTGAAAGTTATTGGTGAGTTTGTATTTGAGCTTTTTTCCACTTGAGATTTTCCCTATAAAATCATATTAATTAATTTATTCAAGTGATATAAACAGTTGCCTTAGCACATATGAGATTCCTAAACTTTGTTTATTGTTACAATAATTGGCACATTACAAAAAAAAGCAAAATCAGTACAATTTGCAAACATGCACTCAACAATCCTAATTTATCTGTAATCAAGAGATTTAGGCTTAACTAAATAACCCACTCTCTCTACAGATGTTCCTGGCCCTGTGAAGAACCTGCATGTGGTTGATACTGCTGATGGAGAGGTTAGCATTGCATGGGATGAGCCTGAGAGTGATGGCGGCAGCAAGATCTTAGCCTATGTGGTGGAGAGACGTGATATCAAGCGCAAAACCTGGACTCTGGTGACTGACCGTGCTGATACCGCAGAGTACACTGTCACTGGGCTACAGAAAGACTCCAAGTACTTTTTCCGTGTTTGCGCACGCAATAGAGTTGGAACCGGGCCAAATGTTGAAACAGATGAAGCAGTGCAAGCTAAGAATAAGTTTGGTAAGCCAAAATTTGTTGTTTTATTTTAGGCCAATGTCTTAATTGTGAGTGCAAAAATGACAGAGATTTAACTTTATATATATGTGTATATATACACACACACACACTTTTCAATTACCTGTATTCCAGATGTTCCTGATGCACCACAAAATGTCAGTGTTGGAAATGTAAACAAGTTTGGTGCCACAGTCTCCTGGGAACCACCTCTGTTTGACGGTGGATCTGAAATCACATCCTACATCATTGAACTCCGTGACAGAGCATCTGTAAAATGGTCTCCAGTCATGGTGACTAAACCACAAGATCGTTCAGCTATAATCAATGATGTTATTGAAAACAAGGAATACATCTTCCGTGTAAGGGCAGAGAACAAGGCTGGTCCTGGCAAGCCAAGTGCTGCCACTAACCCAGTTAAAATCATGGACCCAATAGGTTAGCAGTACATTCTTTCCCAAAAATCTCTCAATCAATCAAGGAGTATTTTGAGAACTCTTTTATAATTTTGTATTTGTTGCACTTTTTCAGAGAGACCAAGCCCACCCCTGAATCTCACACACTCTGAACAGACCAAGGATGCCTGTCTGCTGACATGGGAGACTCCTCTTAGAAACGGAGGCAGTATGATCACTGGCTACATTATTGAGCGATGTGAGGAAGATTCCGATAAGTGGCTCAGATGTAATGCCAGGCTTTGCCAGGACCTCTCATACAGGGTAAATTTCTGAATTCCCAAAGTTTTTGTTTGATTGTCTTGTTATATTGATTTAAATTATTTAAAAAAAAAATGTTTCCCAGATGTCTGGTCTTAAATTTGGAAAGAAATATAAGTACAGAGTCATTGCTGAGAATGCAGCTGGTCAGTCTGACCCATCTAATATTGTTGGACCTGTGCTGGCAGATGACCCACACTGTAAGTACTGAACTGTTTTGCAGATCTATTGTATTTTTTACAGTCACATATTATATATGCTGATGTTTATTCTTATTAATTTAGTTGCACCTACACTGGACTTGAGTGCCTTTAAGGATGGCCTGGAGGTCATTGTACCTCAGCCTCTTACTATTCGTGTTCCCATCACTGGATACCCGACACCCACTGCTAAGTGGACCTTTGGTGACAAGGAGCTCACTGCTGGTGATCGAGTGTCCATGGTCACAAAGAGCACGTTTACAGAGTTAGTCATTACTCCAAGTGTGCGGCCTGATAAAGGCACATATTCTCTGACACTGGAGAATGATGTAAGCAGTGTGTCTGGAGAGATTGACGTCAACGTAATTGGTATGTTCAGTACATTGTCTTAGTGTCATCACTTTGGGGTTTTTTTTAGCAAGTATACAATTGACTGTTTACCTCTATTGTTTCAGCATGTCCAAGTGCACCCAAGGACTTCAAGGTTGCAGAGGTAACCAGAAAACATGTGCATCTTATGTGGGAAGCACCAGACCATGATGGAGGCAGTCCACTGACTGGCTACCAGATTGAGAAGCGTGATGTGTCCAGAAAGACATGGGTCAAGGTATTTAACTCGCACCATATGCACAAACTTTTAAGTTGTCCTACGATGAATGACACTTTTCAACTGTACCAATTTTTTTTTATATATATTTTTTTAATTTACACTTTAGGTCATTAGTGGTGTGCAAGATCAAGAATACACTATCACAGATGTGATTGAGGGCAAGGAGTACCTGTTTAGAGTTATTGCCTGCAACAAGTGTGGCCCTGGAGAGCCTGCATACATTGACGAACCTGTAAATGTGTCTTCACCAGCCAGTAAGTGATCATGAGAAAAGTTCAGTAGTCAAATAGACTTGCAGGAAGTACAAAAAAATAAATTCGTACTTTTTTACACAGCTGTTCCAGATCCACCAGAGAATCTTAAATGGAGAGACAAGTCTTCCAGCAAAATATTCCTTTCTTGGGAACCTCCGAAATGGGATGGTGGTGCTCCAATAAAAGGCTACACTGTTGACAAATGCCAACGTGGCACTGACAAGTGGGAGCCATGTGGAGACGCACTACCTGAGCTCAAGTAAGTGAACAAAAAAATAGGTAAACACTTTGTTATTAGACATCTTGTTTTGATAACCTGACACAAAACATATTAATTCCAATCATTTTTATTCTGCCCTAGGCTTGAGGTTACTGGTCTGATAGAGGGACAGTGGTATGCGTATCGTGTGAGAGCCTTGAACAGATTGGGCTCAGGTAGACCTTGTAAGGCAACTGATGAGATCCTGGCTGTTGATCCTAAAGGTATGATAAAAGAACAGTGTTTCTTTTTTCATCATCTCTGTGTATTATATTTATGTGTAAGATCACCAGTGTCTTTACCTTTCCTTACCACTTGCTACAGAGCCTCCAGAAATTCACTTGGATGCAAAACTCCTGGCAGGCTTAACTGCAAAAGCTGGCACAAAGATTGAACTTCCTGCTGACATCACAGGCAAACCAGAACCTAAAGTCAAATGGACCAAGGCTGACCTTATCCTTAAGGAAGACGACAGAATATCTATTGATACCAAGCCTGGTCACTCCACAGTGTCAATTTCAAAGACAAAAAGGGATGACTCAGCAACATACATTGTTGAAGCAGTTAACAGCAGTGGCCGTGCAACTGCAACTGTCGACGTCAACATTCTAGGTACTGTAATTATTCTATATAATATAAGAGCTAATAATTTTCTAAAGCAGAGGATCATAACACTGCCCTTTGAAAAATCCACTCTTTGAAACAATTTAGATCCAGTTCTAATGAGTAAGGGTGTCTTCTAAAAGAAGCTGTTTCTTCTAAAAGAAAAAGAATCTGTCATGAATACAATATACTCATTTACCTTTATATAGATAAACCTGGCCCTCCAGCTGCCTTTGATATCTCTGAAATCACCAGTGAATCCTGTTTACTGGCCTGGAATCCACCCAGAGATGATGGTGGCTCAAAGGTGACAAATTACATTGTTGAAAGAAGGGCTACAGACAGTGAAATCTGGTACAAGCTGTCTTCTACGGTGAAGCAGACCAACTACAAATCCACCAAGCTTGTGACATTCAAAGAATATATCTTTAGAGTCTATGCTGAGAATCAATTTGGCATTGGTCCACCAGCTGAACATGCTCCGATTGTTGCCAGATATCCCTTTGGTATGTTAAATTAATCTTTACAGGAAATAAAAACTATAATTGCCTGCCACCCCAAATATATTATAATGAATATATGTTACTAATATTTGAACTAGATCCACCTGGACCTCCATACAAACTGGAGGCATCAGATATTGTTAAGGATGCTGTGACTCTGACCTGGTATGAGCCTGATGAAGATGGAGGAAGTCCCATCACTGGCTACTGGGTTGAGAGATTTGAGCCAGATGCTGATAAGTGGATAAGATGCAATAAAATACCAGTCGGAGACACTAACTTTAGGTGAGAATTTAGAATACACAAAATTGAGACATAACAGGTTTGAAATCAAATAATTAGCTAACAGGGTCATAGGAAAATGTACAGCTTTCATATTTATACTTTTTTTTTTTGGTGAATTTAGGGTAAAAGGATTGCCCACAAGGAAAAAGTACAAGTTCCGTGTCTTGGCTGAAAATCTTGCTGGACCAGGCAAACCAAGCAAAGAGACTGATCAAATCATGATCAAGGATCCTATAGGTAAAATACAGCATTTGATGGTTGATCTCTTTTCAACTCTTTGCACTACAAAATCATATACTATATACTGTATACTATACACACACTATATGGCCACAGTTTGTGGACACTTGACCATCACACCCATATCTGGGCCTTCCCTAAACTGTTGTTACAAAGTTGGAAGCACGCAATTGTATAGGATATCTTTGTATGCTGTAGCATTACAACTTCCCTTTAATGGAATTAAGGGAACCAAACATGTTCCAGCTTTACTGTGCCCCTGTGCACAAAGCAAGGTCCCTGAAGACATGGACTCCTTTGATCATAGAATTTTTATTGAAAATTTACATTTTACATAACACCCCACCCAACAACCCCAACAAACAACCTCAGCCAAAACCAAAAGAAAGGGGGAAACAAAAAAACAATAAACAAACAACCAAAGAAAAACAAAAAAAAAACAAAACAAACACACACACACAAAAAAAAAAAACCTAAAACATAAAAACCCAAAACAACAACCAAAAAAGGGGTAAGATGATCAGGAATTACAGTCCACCTCTCCTCAATCCACCACCAGGGTGCATACATCATTGAAGTAGGTAATAAATTGTGCCCATTTTCCCAAAAATGAGTCACCCCTGCCTCTGATATTGTACTTGATTTTTTCAAGTTTTAAAAAGAAGATTAAATCTTTAAGCCAGACTGATATAGAGGGGGTTATGGAGAGGTCCAAGACAACAGTATTCTGCGCCGAGCAAGTAACGATGCAAAGGCCACAACACTAGCTTGTTTATGGTTCAGAGGTTGACGCTGAAATGGAACACAAAAGATGGCAATTAAAGGACAGACATCTAATTTGATCTTAAGAACGTCGGACATAGTTTCGAAGAAAGAGTTCCAAAAGTTCTGCAATTTGGGACAGAGTGCAAACATATGACTGAGGTTACACGGCGAAAGTTTGCATTTTTCACACATGCCAGGAACATTGGGATATATTTTAGACAGTTTACTCCTAGAGAGGTGAGCTCTATGGACCACTTTAAACTGTATGAAACTAAGTCTAGCACAAGACGTGGCAGTACGTATATTATCTAACCCTCTGCCCCAGTAATCATCCTCAAGCTCCAGGCCCAATTCCTCCTCCCAAGCACCAGTGGTTTTGATATTGTAAGAATCGTCCTGTGACCAGATCGTCGCATATATCCGTGAAATAATGCCACCCTTATTAGGATTCAGCTTGAACACCTCTTCCCATGAACAAATCTTCCCATTTGTAGGTACGGAGGGAAAACCAGCGAATAGGGAGGAGACACAATGCCTAACTTGAAAGAAACAGAATAGGTGAGATGGAGGCAGGCTGAATGACGAGGATAATTCAGAAAAGTTTGCAAACACATTATTAATGAAAAGATCCTCAAAGCGTTTCAGACCCTTCTTTTCCCACAAAGAGAACGTGGAATCCATAAAGGAGGAGGGAAAGAGGTGGCCATTACATATAGGTGCATTGGTCGAGGCCGAGATGGATTTAAAATGACGGCGAAACTGATAGAAAATTTTTAGAGAGGTACATACTATTGGATTATCCGTGTATTGTGAAAGGGCTATAGGAAGGGAGGAGAACACCATAGCAGGGAGGGAGGTTGAAGTACAAGACTTCGCTTCTAAGTGGCACCATGGAAGAGAGGGGGCCTGCACCCAGAGCACCAGTTTCTGAATATTAGCCGCCCAATAATAATACATGAAATTGGGCAAGGAGAGGCCACCACTTAGTCGACTCCTCTGAAGTGAAAATTTGGAAACCCTAGTAGTTTTCCCTTCCCATACAAAAGAGGAGATTAATTGGTCTATATTTTTGAAGAAAGATTTGGGTAAAAACAAAGGGATGGACTGGAAAAGGTAGAGGAATTTTGGAAGAATGTTCATTTTTACTGTGTTTATTCTACCAAGAGGGGATATTGGTAGAGCTGCCCATCTTTGGAAGGCCGACTTCATGTATGAAATTAAGGGTGTAAAATTCGCCGCCATTAACACAGAATAAGAACGGGTGACATTAACTCCGAAATATTTGAATTTAGAGTCCTCCAAATGAAAAGGTATTTCAGTCTGTTTTATTTTTTGGCCAGATTGGTTTATGGGTAAGCATTCACTCTTCTGTAGGTTCAGTTTATACCCGGAAAATTTCCCAAAGTCATTTAATATGCGTATTATCTCAGGACTAGATGCAATCGGATCTGTGACATAAAGCAGTAAGTCGTCAGCATATAGGGCTAGTTTATGTTCAATTCCTTTGCGAATTATACCCTGAAATACAGGAAGAGTTCTAAGCGCCATCGAGAGAGGCTTAATTGCTATGGCAAAAAGTAAGGGAGACAGAGGACATCCCTGGCGCGTACCCCGTGACAGAGTAAAATAGTCAGACTTAGCATCGTTGGTATATATGGAAGCCTGCGGTTCCACATATAATAAACGGATCCATGATATCAGTCCATCCCCAAAGCCGAACCTCCTTAGCACAGTAAAAATATATTCCCATTCGATCCTATCAAATGCCTTTTGCATCCAAAGAGATGACCACTTCAGATGAGGCGCTGTTTTGTTTTGAATACAAAATGCTAAGTAGAGTACGAATATAAGAAAAGGAATGCCGTCCTTTTATAAACCCGGTTTGCTCCTCTGAAATAATGCTAGGGAGAACCCCATCCAAACGAGAGGCCAAAAGTTTGGCTAAAATCTTGACATCAACATTGAGGAGGCTAATAGGTCTGTACGAATTACATAAAGTCGGGTCCTTCCCATCTTTGAGCAATAGAGTAATAGACTCTTGTCTCAATGTTTGTGGCAGCGTCCCTAGTTCTAAGGATTCCTCGAATACAGCCAGAAGTAATGGGGCCAATACAACATGAAATTTCTTATAAAATTCTGCAGGAAACCCGTCCGGGCCAGGTGACTTCCTAGATTGGAATGAGTTGATTGAGTTAGTGATTTCATCTAAGGTGATGGGGCTGTCAAGCTCAGATGCCAATAGAGGGTCAACTCCGGGAAAATCAGTATTTCCAAGAAAATGGTCCATGTTACCTGAATTGTCAGGAGATCCAGCTGTGTATAAAGAGGAGTAAAAACTTTTAAAAGTTGAATTAATTTCTACAGGATCCGATTTTAATGCACCACTGGACTGCATAATCTGAGTTACAGAGCGCGAGCCAACAACCGACCGACCATCTCTTTTCCTTTTCATAATAATTGCCACGTGTATGTAACAACAGCCTCTCTGCCTCACCTGTTGATAACAACTCGAACTCAGCCTGCAAATTAAGCCTTTGTTTATGCAGCTCAGGGGTCGGGTTGAGAGCATATTGGTCATCAATGGCTCGAATATTATCCGATATCTCTTTTTTCTTATCCTTGCGTTGCTTATTGGCATGAGCAGAATAAGAGATTATCTGTCCCCTTAAGAAGGCCTTTAAAGTTTCCCAAAGTAAAGAGTAAGAGATTGAATCAGTTTGGTTAGTAAGAAGAAAATCATCTACTGAAGTATAAATATACTTGCAAAATGCTGAATCGGATAAAAGTATAGAGTTAAGCCTCCATGGTGGACGAAAGGCACGATGTGAAGGTAGAAGAATGTCAAGACTTAGAGGAGCATGGTCTGAAATAACAATTGGTAGATATTCAAAGTTTACAAGCCGAGAAATTAGAGAGTTGTTAATAAAAAAGTAATCAATGTGAGAAAAAGATTTATGTATGTGAGAAAAAAAAAGAATATTTTCTCACTGTGGGGTTAAAATACCTCCACGGATCAATGTAACCATTCTGAACCATAAATTCAGAGAACACCTTTGTCATTGCAGAGGGAGCCTTTGCAACAGCGCTAGATTTGTCCAAAACCGGGTCAATAACACAGTTTAAATCTCCCCCAAATATCAAGACATGCGTGTTCAAAGCAGGAATTTTTGATAACAAATTCTGAGCAAAAGGAGCACTATCAAAATTCGGGGCATATACATTCACCAAAACTACTGGGGTTTGTGAAATTTTCCCTTCCACAGTCACATATCTACCATTTACATCAGAAACAATGTTATCAAAAGAAAAGGGCACAGTCTTACTTATCAAAATAGAAACTCCCCTGGACCTGGAATCAAAATTGGAGTGGAACATATGTGATGTCCAGCGAGCTTGGAGTCTGCGTTGATCCCTGAGACGGAGATGAGTTTCCTGAAGAAATGCAATGTCAGGTTTTTGTAGTTTTAAATGTGTCGAAACCTTGGATCTTTTAATGGGACCATTCAGACCTTTCACATTCCAACTTAGAAATCTGAATGAACTTCGAGTATTTTCCATCAATTTAGATTAGTACAGAATGGAGTACAGAGAGGTTGATATCAATAAGGAAAAGGGGGGGGGGGGGGATAAAGTAAAAAATTAAGAAAAAAATAAAGAAAAAAATAAAGAAAGGGGGGGGGGGGGACAAAACAAAACAAAAAGGGAGAAAAACCCACAACAACAACACACCACCCCACCCTCCCCCACCATCAATTATCTTCTCTCCATTCTCAAACAATGGAGGCAGAACCCTACAACACTGGAACATCCGACACTTGTGAACCGTACCTATTCTTGTTGTGTGAACTCACTCCCGAGCAAAAAAAACCCAAACACAGTCATTATGTATCACAGGCAACCTGTAGATTTACATGGAAACTAATATAGTTGTCCACACCCGCGTAGTTTTACAGTCCCAGTACAGGTATTAATAAATCGGTTAACTGTTATGTAGACAGATTAAGATGGAGGATACCGTTCATTAAACCATCGTTGCGCTTTTTGGGGACAGTCGAATTGTAGCGTCTCATCACCTAGGTCTATCCGAAGGCGAGCAGGGTATCTGAGAGAAGACCGCACATTTCTCTCATGCAAGCTGTTTCTCAACGCAGCGAAAGCCGCTCTCCTCTTAGCGACGCTGGAGTTGAAATCAGGAAAGAAAGACCTTACGGCCCTGATGGGAAAGTTGATTCCAATTCCCGCGTCAAACAACTTTTTCTCTGTCGTGAAAGTAGTGAAACCGCACAATCATCACTCTAGACCTCTGATTCTTTAGCCGAAGTTAGCTTCAGCACCGTCTGTTCCAGTGCTTCAATGCGGTCACTGTAATTGTTCAGGTGCTGGTCAAGCTCGTCAATACGCCATCCTTGTGATTCAATGCCCGATTTAAAACTCTCAAACGACGCAACAACTGGGGCCAGAGCGGAGTCAATAGCCGCTTTCACCTTAACTGCGATAGCAGATGTTAGCTCCGCTATTAAAGTGTTGCGGAGATTTTCAAAATCCAGCGGTAGCTTGTCGCCATGACTCGTCGTGCTCGGTGAAGATTTAGGTTTCCGTAGTCTTTCAGAAGCCATAAATCCTTTCTGGTTATAGTCGTGGACCGAGTAATTGAAAAGGAGCGCACCGAATGTCTTAGAAAAGATTCAGGTTGCCTGAAAAGTACAATTAAAAGATAACTTACATGCTCAGCCGGAAGTCCCGAAAACATGGACTGCTAAGGTTAAAGTGAAAGAAGTCAAATAGCCTGCATAAAGCCGTAACCTCAACCCCAGTGAACACCTTTGGGATGAACTGGAACGCTGACTGTGCCCCAGATCTTCTCACCTGACATCAGTGCCTGAGCTCTATAATGCTTTTGTGGCTAAATGGGCACAAATCCCCACAAACATTATTCAAAATCTTCTGGAAAGCATTCCCTGAACAGTGGAGGTTATTATAACAGTAAAGGAAGGACACTATATCTGGAATAAGATGCTTAAAAAGCACATATAGGTGTGATGGCCAGGTGATCAAACTTTTGGCCATTTGGTGTATATATGTGGGACAAGGAGGCTGAAACCTGAATGCTTTTTTTTTTTTTTTAGATCCACCATGGCCTCCTGGCAAGCCAACTGTTAAGGATGTTGCAAAGACATCTGCTTTCCTGCAATGGACAAAGCCTGAGCATGATGGTGGTGCTAAGATTGAGTCCTACATTATTGAGCTTCTCAAAAGTGGAACTGATGAGTGGGTTCGTGTGGCAGATGGTATACCTTCTGTTGAATATTTTCTGAAGGGATTAATGGAGAAGCAGGAATACTCCTTCCGTGTCAGAGCGGTCAATGCAGCAGGAGAGAGTGAACCTAGTGAACCTAGCAATCCTGTTCTTTGCAAGGAGAGACTCAGTAAGTATGTTTTAATGAATTTTTCGTTTGTTTAATAATATGTTTGTAATCTTTGAATTACACTTCAATACTATGATACTTTTCACCCTTTTATTTGTATTAACTATAGTTTTATTGTTTGATTTCTTTGGCTATAACAAGGTGCTCTATGTGACTATTCAAACAAACAAATTAATATTATCATTACTACTACTACAACTTCTACTACTACTACTACGAATAATAATAATAATAATAATAATAATAATAATAATAATACACATTCATTCTTTGTTTCTTTTCAGTTTCTAGTACCAGTTTCTAACCCCTTTTTCTTTCTTATCAGATCCTCCATCACCACCAAGATGGCTAGAGGTGGTTAGTATCTCCCGTAACAATGCCGAACTAAAGTGGACAGCCCCAGAGAGAGATGGTGGTTCTCCAATTACCAATTATATTGTGGAAAAGAGAGATGTGAGACGCAAAGGCTGGCAGGCTGTGGATACCACAGTGAAGGAGCTGAAACATACTGTCACGCCACTGACTGATGGCTCTCTCTATGTATTCCGTGTGGCAGCTGAGAATGCTGTTGGACCTAGTGAATACTGTGAACTTGTAGACTCAGTTCTGGCAAAAGACACATTCAGTAAGCCCAAAAGCCTTGGCAATCTTTATGTTATATTCTTCAAAGGAAACCTGATGTTTTTGATGTCTACTGATATTATTTAATCATTCAACTCTTCTAGCTACTCCTGGACCTCCTTATGCTCTGACTGTCACTGACGTGTCAAAGACACATGTTGATCTTAAATGGGAGGCACCTAAGAATGATGGTGGCAGACCTATCTTACGGTATGCAAATACTAGAAAATGCCTTGAGTCGATTTGTGTTGATCATGTTGCCCCTACAGTGCCACTAAATTCTGTATATATTAAAACTTTTAGGTATGTCATTGAGAAGAAAGAGAAACTTGGAACACGCTGGGTAAAATCTGGAAAGACATCAGGTCCTGACTGCAAGTACAGGGTTACTGATGTCATTGAAGGCACTGAGGTACAGTTCCAGGTCCTTGCTGAGAATGAGGCTGGGGTTGGTCACCCAAGTGAACCTACAGACATTGTGGTAATTGAAGACCCAACAGGTATGTTGAGGATATTCTATAAAATTTCTGTGGAATTTCCAATAAGTGAATTAAATATACCAGTTCAAAATATATGCAATTTTTGGATCAAAAGTATATTCTACATTTTTCCAGGTCCACCATCTCCTCCTCAGGACCTCCATGTCACAGAGGCAGCCAGGGACCATGTCTCTATTGCATGGAAAGCTCCAGAAAGAAATGGAGGAAGTCCAGTCACTGGATACCACATTGAGCTCTGTGAGGCTGGAACAGAAAAGTGGATGAGAATTAACTCTCGTCCAGTTAAAGAGCTGAAATACAGGGCTGGGGAGGAGGAAGGCATTGTTCCTGAGAAGAAGTACATTTTCAGAGTCCGTGCTGTCAATTCCATTGGTGCTAGCGAGCCATCTGACATCTCTGAGAGTGTATATGCTAAAGACTCTGACTGTAAGCTGAATGCTTTTCATGTTTTTTATTAATTATTCATTATTGTTACTAATGTAATAGCTTAATTTGACCCTACTAAATGGAGAGTTAATTGACTGGTTTCTAACAATCCTTGTAGGCAAACCTACTATTGAGTTCCAGACCAAAGACCTAATTGTTGTGGAGGGTGAGAAGATGCATCTCCCAATTCCATTTAAGGCTGTTCCATCACCTAGGATCACATGGCACAAAGATGGCAAGGAGATGAAAGCTGATGAGAGACTTTCACTTAGATCAGATTACATTTCCTGCCATCTGGAAATACCAAGCTGTCTGCATGCTGATGCTGGCCAATACAAAGTTACCCTGGAGAACAGCCTTGGTGCAATTAGTGGGACAATTAATGTTAAAGTTATTGGTATGATTATGCACTCATACATAAGCACTACTTTACATGATATACTTCATACATTTTTCATTATGCACCATATTTATAATATTTATTTTATCACTAGGACTTCCTGGGCCATGCAAGGAAATTGTTGCTAGTGATATCACCAAGAACTCCTGCAAAGTGACATGGGAACCTCCAGACTATGATGGTGGCAGTCCTATCCTGCACTATGTCCTGCAGCGCAGGGAAGCAGGCAGGAGAACGTATGTCAATGTCATGTCTGGTGAGAATAAACTGAGCTGGCCTGTCAAGGACCTCATCCAAAATGGAGAGTATTATTTCCGTGTCGGAGCAGTGAATAAAATTGGTGGTGGCGAGTTTATTGAACTTCGCAATCCTGTAATTGCTGAGGATCAGAAGCGTGAGTAATTTCATAGAAGAATTGCATTTTATTTAATGATCAATATGGCACCATTATCGCTTACCTACTTCTTTGTATGTGTGTGTGTGTGTGTGTGTGTGTGTATATATATATATATATATATATATATATATATATATATATATATATATATATATATATATACAGATCCACCTGATCCACCTGTTGATGTTGAGACTCACAACCCTACTTCTGAATCTGTGACCCTTACTTGGAAGCCACCCATGTATGATGGTGGATGCAAGATCATGGGTTACATTTTAGAGATGATGATAAAAGGTGAAGAAAAATTTAAGAGATGCAATGACTTCCTTGTGCCAGTATTGTCGTACACAGTTAAGGGCTTGAGGCCAGGAAAAGAGTATCAGTTCCGTGTACGTGCAGAGAATGCAGCAGGCATTAGTGAGCCTTCTCGTAACACTCCTATGGTCAAAGCCACTGATGCAGTTGGTATGTATAAGAAATTATCTAATTGTTTTATACAAACAATAATTTGTCACCTATATTTTCATTATAACAGTTTGTTTAATTATTCTAAATTTTAGATCGTCCCAAAGTGTTCCTCAGTGGCAGTTTGCAATCAGGATTAAGTGTCAGGAAAGGTGAGGAGATCCGACTAACTGCCTACATTTCTGGTTTTCCTTACCCGGAAATAACATGGATGAGGAACAATTCAACCATCAGGCCAGAGGCACTGAAGAAGAGGCCAGAAAAGCCTATTAGAAAGAAGAAGGAAAAGAAGGCAGAGGAAGAAAAAATAGAAGTTGACAAGGAGAAAACGGAGGAGAAGACAAAGGAAGAGCTGGACAAGAAGGAGGAAGAGAAGACTGAGAAACTAGAGGAGGCAGAGGAACCAGAAGAGCCAGAGGAGGAATACCACCCATCTCTGAATGAGCGTCTTACCATTGATAACTCAAGGAAGGGTGAATCCTCCATTCTTGTGAAAGATGTTATCAGAGGCGATCATGGTGTTTTCACCATCAAGGTGGAGAATGATCATGGGGTTGCTTCTGCCACCTGTGAAGTTATTGTTCTTGGTAAATTAAATTCATGTGATTTCTATATAGTTTTACACTGAATTATATTGGATAAGTTTAATTTTATAATTAATAAGTTTAATTGTACTGGGATACAGACTCATGGGTTTTGTTTATATATTCCAGATACTCCTGGACCTCCAGTCAACTTCAGATTTGAGGAGGTCAGGAAGGATTCTATCCTCTGCAAGTGGGAACCTCCTCTAGATGATGGTGGCAGTGAGGTCCTAAATTATGTATTGGAGAAGAAAGACAACTCCAAGGCTGAGACTGGATGGGTCACTGTGACATCAACTCTCAGAGGTTGCAAGTACCCAGTGACAAAACTGATTGAAGGAAAGGAGTATCTTTTCAGAGTTACTGCTGAGAACAGATTTGGTCCTGGAAAACCATGCATATCCAAACCTGTCATTGCCAAGAATCCATTTGGTAGTCAACATTTTCACTACATTTTCTGTAATTCTTGATGCCTACTATTTTAAAGTTGTAAGTCGATATTTGACATTTTTCCATATTTCAGATCCCCCAGAGGCACCTGAGAAACCTGAAATTACAGATATTACAGCTAACAGCATGGTTGTTACTTGGAATGAACCCAATGACAATGGGAGCCCCATCCAAGGATACTGGGTGGAAAAACGAGAAATAAACAGCACACACTGGGCACGAGTTAATCGCAACATCATTGATGCACTAGAAGTAAAAGTAGAAGGTCTTTTGGAAGGATTGACATACATTTTCAGGGTCTGTGCAGAAAATGTAGCTGGATGTGGAAGGTTCAGTCCACCATCTGATCCAAAAACAGCCCAGGCTCCTATCTGTAAGTTGATTACATCACATTGCTCTAATACATATTAAAAGTACTGTTTTTAAATCATAGTTAATTTAACTGTTTGTTATTTAAAGCTAAATTCATTGGGGTTTTTTTTTTTAGTGCCACCGGGTCCACCAATTCCACGTGTTGTTGACACCACAGACCATTCAATAACAGTTGAATGGGATCCTCCAGTAGACAATGGTGGTGCAGACATTTTTGGTTACCATGTTGACAAGCTAATTGCTGGCACTAAGGACTGGTCACGAGCCACAGAGAGACCATGGAAGAACCACACATTTACTGTCTATGGTGTCAGAGAAGGAGCTAAGTACATTGTCCGTGTGGTGGCCGTAAACTGTGCTGGTGAAGGTGCTCCTGGTTTGACAGATGCTGTCATTGTGAGGAATCCAGCAGGTATAAAATCATAAACCAATGTTTAAAATGAAAAACATTTGAGACATTATGAGGTGAGAGTTTAAGGCTGGGTTTATGACTGTGTTGTTGACTTACCCAAACAGAGATGCCTGTAATTGAACTTGATATCTCTGTGAAGAATGGTCTTGTTGTAAGAGCTGGAGAGATGCTGAAGATCCCTGCACATGTAAAAGGTAAACCAAAACCATCACTTACATGGACAAAGGATGATGCGGCTCCTGACAAAGAGCGTGTGGAAATAGAAGAAGTAGGACAGGACAGCACTGTTATCATCAAGACCTCAAAAAGAAGTGACACTGGCAAATACCAGATCACAGCAGCAAACCCAAGTGGTATCAAGTCTGCATGGACCAGAGTTGAAGTAGTGGGTGAGAACTGCTGTTATATTCTTTTGAACTCTTAACTACCCAACTCTCCACTGTTTATTGTATATTGGTTTGTAATGATACCATACAAAACAAAGCCTTATTCTTAAAATTGTCTATTCAGATGTTCCTGGGCCTGTTCTTGACCTCAAGCCTGTAGTAGTAACCCGAAAGTTAATGATTCTGAACTGGTCCGATCCTGACGATGATGGTGGCAGTGATTTGACTGGCTTCATTATTGAAAGAAGAGAACCAAAGATGGTCACATGGAGACAGCCCATTGAAACACCCGCATCTAAATGTGAAATTGTGGGTATTATTGAAGGACAGGAGTACATCTTCCGAGTCGTGGCCAAGAACAAATATGGCTGTGGACCACCAGTTGATCTTGGACCTATTCTTGCAGCTGATCCACAAGGTAATGTGACTTTTATACAGACCAAACTGTAGCCGTTTAAACAAGACAACTACAATAATGCTTTTATTTACCATCAGGTCCACCAACCTCTCCAGAGAAGTTCCACTACACAGAAAGAACTAAGTCATCCGTTACCCTTACTTGGAGGCCACCTCGCAATGATGGTGGTAGTCCAATTATTGGCTACATCATTGAAAAGAGACGTCAAGATCAGCCTGCTTTCCAGCCTGTCTCCAAAGACTTGTGCACTGCTCTGACACTGACTGTTGAAAATCTGGATGAGCTGCACATGTATGAGTTCCGTGCAAAGGCTGTTAATAGCATTGGTGAAAGTGATCCTTCTATACTCTTGACTGTTGTGATTCAGGATGATGAAGGTTTGTCTGGTTGTGGACTGTCTACTCTTCCAAAACAAGACATTTTACCTACTCTTTGTGATGTACTTTACTGTATTCTGTGTCTTAATTTTACAGTTTCTCCAACTTTGCACATGATGAAGCACTTCAAAGGTGATTTGATTAGAGTGAGGAAGAATGAGCCAGTTGAGATTCCTGCTGAAATTACAGGTATCCCAATGCCAAAGGTTGAATGGTTGAAAGATGATGTTATTATTGAAAAGCCCACTGAGAGAGTCCTGTTTGAGACCAAAGTGATTGACAGAGTCACAGAACACACCAAACTCACTATCCCAGCTATTTCAAGGCTGGAAAAGGGAACATACACTGTGACTGCATCAAATCGCCTTGGGACAGCCAGCCATTCCATCACAGTGGAGGTGCTGGGTAAGTTTAGACAGAAACATCCCTTTAATGTTTTCATTTAAAGTGTGCAGTTGAATAATGGTTATTAATTGTTTTATTAGATCGGCCAACACCTCCAAGAAATGTTGCAGTTTCAAATATCCGAGCTGAGTCTTGCCAGCTGACCTGGGATGCACCACTGGATACTGGTGGGAGTGAGCTCACCAACTACATTGTTGAGAAGAAAGACCTTAATGTTGAGGATGTTGAGAAAGCGGAATGGGTTCAGGTTAATAACACCATCATAGAGAAAAAATATGGGGTAAGCAAATTAAGAATTTGAGATTTGAGAAATTGTCATAAATTACCTGAGATATTGTCATAAATTAATCAGAGTAACTATTAAATTAAGCCCATTACTTTATATCCTGTAGGCATGGGACCTTGTACGTGGTGGAAACTATATGTTCAGAGTTAAAGCTGAGAATAAGTATGGAATAAGTGATGGCTGTGAAACAGAGGAAGTGCACATAAAGGATCCATTTGCCCTACCTGGTCCCCCAGAAAAAGTTGCTATAGCAGAACATTCTAAAACCAATATGCTAGTAACATGGGAACCGCCGATGGATTCTGGTGGATCTACGATCACTGGTTATTGGCTGGAGAAGCGTCAAAAAGGCACCACCCATTGGGCTAAAGTAAATAAGACCCTGGTGTCAAAACGTGGCATGAAAGGCTGGGAATTTCAGGTCACACGTCTCATTGAGGGACTTGAGTATGAATTCCGAGTGATGGCTTGCAATGCTGCAGGAGTTGGTCCCCCAAGTGCTGTTTCTGAATCAGCCTTTGCTACTGATCCTCTCAGTAAGCTGAATTACAAAATAAATTAGTGTAACACATATTTCTTTATACATGCTTATTTATGTACTGTATGGTTCTGTTTATTTATGTAACGTATGTATGTTCTTTGTGTGTTTGTGCACTCTAGCTCCACCTGGCATGCCAGCAGCTCCTGTAATTGCTGACAAAACCAAGCGTAGTGTCACTCTGTCATGGACACCACCAGCCAAAGATGGTGGCAGCCCAATCAAAGGTTACATAATTGAGATCCAGCATGAGGGCACATCTGATTGGGCAAGGGTGAACGATGCAGACAATCTGCATCCTACTACTGAATTTACCATTCCCAATCTGCAGGAACTCAAGAAATACAGATTTAGAATTGTTGCAGTAAATGATATTGGCGAGTCTGAGCCAAGTCCTAGAACCACAGAGGTTCTCTTGGAGGACATTCACAGTAAGTTTCCATGTAAAACTGGTTTCAGAATGAATTCAAATGTTTCATTTCACTTTCTAACATGGTGGAATTTTTAACTACACAGCTGAGCCGAAGCTATTTATGGACATCAGTGCTGATGAGTTACTATCTATCCGTGCTGGAACTCCAATCAAAATCCCGGTAACTGTTACTGGACGTCCTGTTCCCAAGGTAACTTGGGAATTTGATGGCAAAGCAAAGACAGAAAAGAAAGACCGTCTTCATACCCTGCCAGCTGATTCACAGGTATCACAACTGATTGTTTGCAAATTGTTTTGCACCTTTACTGGAATTGTTTTTACAGTTTAACTAGGGTTTTATGGCAGTCATGACAGAGTTCTTAAAGCTCTGGCTACTCTTTAGAAGGCTGAGAGTTCAAAATGAGCACTGCTAAGCTATACCTACTTGGTCCTTAACCCTCTCTACTTCTGGGACACTGCATTATGGCTGACCCTGTGATCTGACCCCATCTCCCTTGCTTGTGTTTTACACATATGTATAAATATAATGATAATAAAGGTTTTCTTTTTTTTTTCTTTCTTTATTGTGATTAGGTGGAATCTACTGAAACTACCTCTGTTGTAACAATTCCTGTGAGCTTGAGAGCTCACTCTGGCAGATATACCGTCACAGCAAAGAACAAAACTGGACAGAAACATATTAATATCAGAGTCATTGTGCTTGGTGCGTTTGTTCTTTTTATCAAATCCTGAAAATGCCAACATTTTATTTGCATAAGGCAAGTTCATTTCTAAAATGTATGTGATCATTTATTTATTTATTTATTTATTTATTTATTTTACAGATGTTCCTGGAGCACCCAAGGATCTCAAAGTTACTGACATTACCAGATCTACAATGCGGCTTATCTGGAAACTCCCAGATACTGATGGTGGAGAGAGGATTAAGAGCTACTTTATTGAAAAGAAGGCTGTCAGTGGAAAGGCCTGGACAACAGTAAATGCAGCCTGTGCCAATATGGCCTTTGTGGTGCCTGGCCTTCTTGAGGGCCAGGAATACCTGTTCCGAGTTCGTGCTGAGAATCGTCTTGGAATGGGACCATTCACTGAGACCACAGAGCCAGCGAGGGCAAGGGATCCCATTTGTAAGTTAGAAATAAGAAAAATTCATATGGTCTCCCTGAATAAAAATATACTAAAAAGTATTCTAGCTTTACCATTGTAACACTGTACCTTCTGGGTTGTTTTTTTTAGATCCCCCTGATCCTCCAGTTAAGCTCAAGATAAACCTTGTCACTAAAAACACAGTGACTCTAACGTGGATGCCTCCCAAAAATAATGGTGGTGCACCAGTAACACATTACATTATTGAGAGGCTGAGCTGGGACACCAGTGGTCCACAAAAGGAGACCTGGAAACAGTGCAATAAAAGGGATGTTGAAGAGACAACCTTTATTGTTGAAGACCTCAAAGAGGGTGGTGAATACGAGTTCCGTGTCAAAGCAGTGAATGAAGCTGGTCCAAGCAGACCCTCTGTTACTGTTGGACCAGTAATTATCAAGGACCAGACATGTGAGCATTTGGTGTTAATTACATAACAGGATATTCAGCTATGTCTAAATCGAATGCATACTTCATTATGATTATTGTTTCAGGTGCTCCAACCATTGAGCTTAGAGAATCTCTGGAGAGTGCAGAAACATTTGATGTCAACATACTTGCCAGGATCCAGGGCTGTCCATTCCCATCACTTGTTTGGCAGAAAGCCACATTTGACAAGCCTGATGAAAAGTTTGATATACAATATGATCAGCATATCAATAAACTTGTCTCTGATGACAAATGCAGTCTGGTAATCCAGCAATCCAAGAGAGATGACAGTGGAATTTATACACTCACAGCTACTAACAGCCTTGGCAAGGCTTCCAAGGATATCAAACTTACCATTTTGGGTATGTGTATTTTGTTATTTTTAAAAAATCAGTTATAAAACATAGATAGATAGATATTACTTTATAGATCCATTTAACATACTAGTTTAAAAGAGATACTGAATTATGTAAATGATGTGACCAAAATACTATTGTGTTTATATGAAGGACGACCCGGGCCACCAGTTGGACCAGTCAAAATTGAGGAGGTCTTTGCTGAAAGGATTGGACTCTCCTGGAAGCCACCCACAGATGATGGTGGTTCCAAAATCACAAATTATGTCATTGAGAAGCGTGAGGACAACAGGAAGACATGGGTGCATGTATCTAGTGATCCTAAGGAATGTGCATATACAGTTCAGAGGCTAACAGAAGGGCATGAATATGAATTCCGTATTATGGCTCAGAACAAATACGGTGTTGGACCACCACTCTATAGCGAGCCTGAGAAAGCAAGAAACCTATTCAGTAAGTACTTCAGTTTTGTGCACTTTGATGACCTATTTTAGTTTAAACAGTCTTTTGTTAAATGGCCCCAAGTTCACAAATTGAGTGAATTAATTGAGTTTTTCCCTTGGTATGTAGCCAAAATATATAGCCTACACCACACAATACATTCTATACACATCACATTTGTTTGAAATGTTTTTAAGTTTGATTTGTATGTTACATGCTACACTTTGTACTAGATTTGTTA
Source organism: Ictalurus punctatus (assembly GCF_001660625.3). Classification (NCBI taxonomy): domain Eukaryota; kingdom Metazoa; phylum Chordata; class Actinopteri; order Siluriformes; family Ictaluridae; genus Ictalurus; species Ictalurus punctatus. Next base: position 7,342,913 of record NC_030421.2, on the reverse strand, counting down.
GCAGATTAGCAAAGCAAGCTAAATTGGGAAAATCTCAATTCACATGTTGCTTGTTGTGCTATTTTTTTGTTGTTTGCCACTGCCTCTGAAAATGTGGTTATACACTGAAAATGTATGGTCATCAGTTGGTTGCCAGTATGAATGTAGGGTTAAAGGCACTTTTTAAAGGCACTGTTTGATGTAATCAAATTTTAATGTACTCCTCTACGACAGCTGTCCCCGGTCAATGTAACAAGCCAACTGTCTCAGAAATCACTCTTGAATCCATGACTGTTGAATGGGAGGAGCCAGAATATGATGGTGGATCTCCAGTTACTGGCTATTGGCTGGAAAAGAAGGAAACTACATCAAAACGTTGGATTAAAGTGAACCGTGACCCCATTAGAATCAGGCCCCTTGGTGTTTCACATGTTGTGACTGGTCTTTTGGAAGGAGCTACTTACCAGTTCCGTGTTATTGCCATTAATGCTGCTGGATGTGGACTTCCAAGTTTGCCATCAGATCCTGCTGTTTCTAGAGATCCAATTGGTATGTTCAATATTCTGTATTAGTAACAGGTTCTGATAAATGACTAAAAAATATATTCTTATGAAATATATATATATATATATATATATATATATATATATATATATATATATATAAAAATATTTTTACAGCTCCTCCAGGACCCCCGATGCCAAAAGTAACAGACTGCACAAAGTCAACTGTAGATCTTGAATGGATTCCTCCACTGATTGATGGTGGATCTAAGATCACAGGATACTTTGTTGAATACAAAGAAGAAGGAAAGGAGGAATGGGAGAAGGTACTTAAATTCACATTTCAAGCATGTAATATGACTACAATTGTTACAAATAGTTATTGTAAGTATATAAACATTTATATTTCCTTTTAGTGAAATTCTGTTTGTTTCTTTGTAGGCTAAAGACAAGGAGATTAGAGGCACTAAATTTGTTGTTCCTGGACTTAAAGAGCTTGGACTTTACAGATTCAGAGTAAGAGCAGTGAATGTTGCAGGAGTTGGTGAACCTGGTGAAATCACAGAAGTGATTGAAGTCAAGGATAGAACAAGTAAGAACATTAGTTGCACAGGTAGATGTTGATCTGCTATGGCATTGCTGCCTGTCGCACCTCCGCCGGTGCCCATAGGATTACCCCACTCATCCTTGAGCCTTGCCAACATGCCTAACGCCACCAAAACCATACAGGCCTTCCCAGTTTCTAAGGCTATAGTGAGCCCCACTGACACCATTAATGCATGCTTGGAGCAACTGGTTCCATAAGGTTTCCTCCTGTTACACCTAATACCACTCTGGCACATTTTCCTAACACAACCAGAGCCATACAGACCTTCCCAGTGACTAAGGCTGTGACAAGCCCCACTGGCACCGTTAATGCATGCTCAGTGCCACTGGTTCTGTATGGCATGGGTCAGCGGCAAGGTCGTCAGCTGGGTACCACTGCTCAACAACGTTTTGCTCCTTTAACCTCCTGGTGGCAAAGCAGTGGCAGTGACCTCTCCCTACCACCCCCTGCAACTAGACTTTGGGTTCTTCTCCTTTCTCCTCACTCAGAGCCAAAAGCTGCTCTTCTCAGCCTCTTCAGCCAGGTCTGTCAGGGCCTTCCACTGTTTTGTGCCAGTTAGTCCTATATCCCTCAGGAGGCGAGCAAATTAATACTATTAATGAGTATTCCAGCCATGGAACAATATAATGACAGAAAAAAATTGTCATGTACTCTAGTACAGTAGCACCATGTGTCTGATTCTCTACTCCTGAACGAAAACCTACGGTTAGGGTTAAATGTTTTTTTTTTTGGTTTTTTTTTTATATACAGTGATGTTTCTGTTTTAGGCTTCTGTAATAGTTCTAATGTTTTTAAAATCTTATTTATCCACTAAATAGTTTAGTTGGGATCTCCTTTTATAACTAAAATGTGTGATGATAGTCTAACAGAAATTAAATTCCAGACATATATTTTTTTCTTTAGTTCCTCCTGAAGTAGACCTGGATGCAACTGTAAAAGAGAAGATCACTGTTCATGCTGGTGGTGTAATCCGTATTATTGCTTATGTATCTGGCAAACCTGCCCCAGTCATTATCTGGAACAAAGATGATGGTGATATGCCTAAAGAGGCTGTTGTTGAGACTACTGCTATCAGTTCTTCTCTGGTCATCAAAAACTGCAAAAGACATCAACAAGGTATTTACACCCTGACTGCCAAAAATGAAGGAGGAGAAAGGAAGAAAGCAGTAATTGTGGAAGTGCTGGGTGAGTATTCTGTTCATGATGAAAAGAACTCTGAACTTGATGAACAGAATGATGTGATTCTTAGCACAAAATAGTGCAAACCTTTTTTTTGTTGTTCTTTTTTTTTTTTTTTTTTTTTTTAAAGATGTTCCTGGACCCGTCAGTCAGCCTTTCTCTGGTATAAATCTAACAACGGACTCTTGCAAGCTGACATGGTGTTCACCTGAAGATGATGGTGGCTCAGCAATCACCAATTACATAATAGAAAAAAGAGAATCTGACCGCAGAGGCTGGACTTCAGTAACATACACTGTCACCAGACATAATGCTGTGGTTCAGGGTCTTATTGATGGCAAAGCTTACTTCTTCAGAATTGCTGCTGAAAATATCATTGGAAGGGGCCCATTTATTGAGACTGCATCAGAAGTTCTTATTAAGGATCCTATTTGTAAGACTTTTCTGTGGATAAATATGTATTGCATAAATAAAAATCCATAAATACTTTCTTGCTATTTCACACTTACATTTGCCATTTCACACAATTGCTTTATTTATTTTTCTACAGCTGTCCCTGAACGTCCAGAGGATCTGGAGGTAACAGCTGTCATGAAAGATTCAATTAGCTTAGCATGGAGACCACCAAAGTATGATGGTGGTGCCGAAGTGACCAGCTATGTTCTTGAAGTCCGTCAGATAGGAAAGGACAACTTTAACCGTGTTGCAACTGACAATAAGCTAATGGATCGTAAATTTGTTCATGAGGGTCTCAAAGAGGGCTCTATATATGAATTCCGTGTCAGTGCTGTCAATCAAGTTGGCCAAGGCAAGCCGTCATTCAGCACTAAACCTATTACATGCAAGGACGAGCTTGGTAAGTTACAAACAAATAATACGAATGTGAAATAATGTGACATTACAGTTGGGAAAATAATATGAGATCAACGTGATTTTTAAAATTATTTTTTAATATTTCATTTTAGAGCCACCTACCCTTGATCTGGACTTCCGTGACACGCTTTTAGTTCGTGTTGGGCAGACTTGCACTCTCCAAGGTCGATATACAGGGAAACCTACACCAACAATCAAATGGTTTAAAAATGATGAGGAACTTCAAGCAAATGATGACATTTTGCTCACCAGCACTAAGAAGACCTTGTGCTTGTCTATTGAAAAGGCTAAGCGTGATCACAGTGGTAAATATACTGTGGTTGTGGAGAACTCAACTGGTTTACAGAAGGGCATCTGCACTGTTACTGTTGTTGGTGAGTTTCAGATCTTTGGACTTAGTCAGATTTTTATTTTGCTGTTATAATGGTCAATCCTCCCTTGTTTTCTGAATTTTAAGTAATATATATGTGTATAAATATTTTCAGATCGACCACAGCCTCCAGAGGGCCCTGTTGTCTTTGAAGAAATCTTTAGGGATCACATGGTCATCTCTTGGAAACCACCACTGGATGATGGAGGATGTGCTGTATCTAATTACATTGTTGAAAAGAGAGATATCAACAGGGATCTCTGGATGCCTGTCACAGAGTCCTGCACTAGAACAACATGTAGAGTACCCAAGCTAATTGAGGGCAGAGAGTACATTATTAGAATCTGTGCTCAGAACATTCATGGCATAAGTGATCCATTGCTGTCTGCTGAGAAAAAAGCAAGGGATGTCTTTAGTAAGTAGATTTTTTTTCCACAACAGTTATCACATTCTTTGACTTGGTAATTTTACTAACATACATGTATACTCCACCCCACCGTGTTTGCCAAATACAGAGGTACCTGATGCTCCCAAGCAACCAGTGGTGAAAGAGGTCTACAAAGACACAGCTCTGATCTCCTGGGAACCACCAGCTGATGGTGGAAAACCAATCACAAACTACATTGTCGAGAAGAGAGAAACAATGTCAATCAGATGGATTCGTGCTGGAACTGACCGCATCTTCCCTAAAACAGAATACTGGGTTCCAGATCTTCTCAAAGGATGTGAATATGAGTTCCGTGTCATGGCAGAGAATGTCATTGGTGTTGGTGATCCCAGCCCACCCTCAAAGCCTGTCTTTGCTAAAGATCCCATTGGTACGTGGTTAGGATATTACTCTTACTCAAGGGGAAATATTTTGACCTATTAAACATAAAATTTTACTTTTCCTTTCCATACAGTGATTCCAAGCCCACCAGTAAATCCAATGGCAATTGACAAAACAAAGAACTCAGTTACTCTGTCTTGGCAGCCACCAAAGGACTGTGGCAGAGGCAAAATCTTGGGCTACCTGCTTGAGTACCAGAATGCTGGAGTTGACGAATGGATACAGGTTAATCAGACCCCTGAGTCCTGCCCAGAAACAACATTCAAAATAATAAACCTTGAAGATGGAATGTTGTACCGGTTTAGAGTGAAAGCAGTGAATGCAGCTGGGGAATCTGATCCTGAGAATGTTCCTGAGCCTGTTCGGGCACAGGACAGACTTGGTTAGTCTGAAAATCTTGTTAATAACTAAACGTAGAGTGAATTGTGTGAAATGTGACATGTGTAAAGCCATTTATTTTTTCCTAATCCAGAGCCTCCAGAGCTTCTGTTGGATATGGGCATGCCCCGTGAACTTAAAGCCATGGCAGGATCTCATATAAAAATTGTTGCTGGAATCAAAGGTATGCCTTTCCCCAAGGTCACATGGAAGAAAAATGATACAGAGGTACCTCCAAGAGCAGAAATTGAGACTTCTGGAGTAAGAAGCAAGCTTGAGATGCGTTACTGTAACCGAAGGGATTGTGGAGATTACACACTCACTGTAGAAAACCCAGCAGGATCCAAGACAGCAACTTGCACTGTTCTTGTTTTAGGTAAGTATTCCCTCAATAACAGAAAGGTGGAGCAAGCAGAACTTATTAACTTACAAAAACTATTTTTTTTTTTTGCATCTTCTTTATTTATATTTGTTTATTTCTCCTCACTTTGTATGTGAACATTGGAATGTAAAATGAATAAGAATAATAACTAGAATATACATATTCATCTTACGAATCTTAATGTATTATATACTTCTTACAAAAGAAACACTATGCAGATGATCTAAATCATGTTGATCAAAATTTATTCACTCCACAGTCCTTATCAATAAGAATAAATCTTATACTGTTTTGTTAAAATGACAACTCTTTTTGTGCTCTGCTAGACAAACCTGGCCCAATTCAAAATCTGAGAGTATCTGATGTTAGAAGTGACTCAGCACAACTCTCATGGAAAGATCCAGAAGATAGCGGTGGTGTACGCATCACCAACTTTGTGGTGGAGAAGAAGGATGTTGCTTCTGCACAGTGGGTGCCAGTCTGCGCAACATCCAAAAAACGAAGCATTATGGCCAAGCATTTGATGGAAGGCACATCATACATGTTCCGTGTAGCTGCCGAAAATCAGTTTGGCAGAAGTGAATATGTTGAGACAACTAAACCTGTGAAGGCAATGAATCCGCTGTGTAAGTATGAACAGAGGATGTGTGTTGCCTTGTCGTAAGTTAACGTGAACTGTGATTAAAAGTATAAATATGTGTGTCCTTTAGTCCCACCTGGTCCACCAAAAGACCTGCACCATGTAGATGTTGACAAAACAGAGGTGTGGCTTGAGTGGAACTGGCCTGATCGCACAGGAGGAAGTGACATCACTGGCTTCTTGGTTGAGTATCAGGAGGAAGGTGAGAGAGACTGGATCATCTTCAAGACTGTGAGCATCCCTGAATGTCATGTGACAGGGCTAGAGGAAGGAAAAACCTATAGATTCCGTGTGAAGGCGGAGAATGCAATTGGTCTTGGCCGACCAGACACCACTGTGCCAGTGCTCTGCCAAGAAAAACTTGGTAATTTTTTGCTCAATTTCCTTCTAATATTAATATTAATTTCACACATCTCCAAAAAAAAAAAAGGTTTTTAAATATATGTTTTTTTTCTATTTTCAGTGCCACCAATTGTTGAGGTTGATGCAAAACTGATTGATGGAATCATCGTGAAGGCTGGAAGCACTATCAGGCTGCCTGCAATAATGAGAGGCATTCCAGTTCCAACTGCAAAGTGGGTGATTGATGGCGAAGAAATTAAAAGCGAAGGAAATACCAAAATTGACACAGACAACTTTTCAACTGTTCTGAGCATTGCTGAATGCACAAGAAATCACACTGGAAATTATATTCTCACAGTATCTAACCCTGCAGGAAGTAAGACTGTTTCTCTGAATGTCACAGTACTTGATGTCCCTGCTGCACCCATAGGCCCAGTTAACATCCGTGAAGTAACTCCAGATTCCATGGTCATTGATTGGCGCCCTCCCAAAGATGATGGTGGAAGCCCTGTCATGAATTATATTGTCGAAAAGAAGGAATCTAATAAGGAAACCTGGGGAGGTGTTAGCTCTGGCAGTACTGCGACACATCTTAAGATTTCTCGTTTACAGAGTGGTGTTGAATATGTTGTAAGAATCCGTGCAGAAAACAAGATGGGAATTGGTGCACCTCTTGAAAGTGCACCAACTGTGGCAAAGCACCAGTTTGAGTCACCTGGCCATCCTGGAAAACCTGTTGCATCTGATATTTCTGAGGATGCGCTCACTCTTGGTTGGACAATGCCGTTATATGATGGTGGAAGTCCGATTACTGGTTACATTATTGAACGTAGACATAAAGGTGGCAAATGGATTAGAGTGAATAAGACACCATGCAAGGATCTCCGATTCAGAGTCCTTGGTCTTTTTGAGGGTAATGATTATGAGTTTAGAGTATTTGCTGAAAATATTGCTGGCTTTAGTGGACCCTCACCTATCTCAGACCCGGCCAAACCCTGTAGGCCAATTACAGTTCCTGGACCTCCAGTCAATCCTAAAGTTAAGGATTATACTTGCACTTATGCTGATTTAGTATGGATAAAGCCTACAAGAGATGGAGGTAGCCCAATCCTGGGATATGTTGTTGAATGGAAGAAAGCTGGTGGTGAATGGGATAAAGTTAACAAAGATGATTTGATTAAACAGTGTGCATATAGAGTCAAGGGACTATCTGAAGGCACAGAATATAGGTTCCGTATTCGAGCTGTCAACATGATTGGAGATGGCGAGACAAGAGAAATCCCAGAATCAGTTATTGCTCAAGATATCCTCATTCCCCCAGAGATTGAGATGGATGTCACATGCCGTAAACATGTGACTGTCCGTGTAGGACACAACATTAATATTACTGGATATGTGAAGGCAAGACCAGATCCTGAGATTACTTGGACCAAAGGAGAGACCGTTGTGGAAAGAGATAAACGTACTACTCTCACAAATAACTTCCCAGTAGTACATATGCGTATCAAGGAAGCAACCAGAACAGATCATGGAAAATATGTTCTTAAGGCAGTGAATGATGGTGGAGAAGCCTCAGCTACCATCACTGTGACTGTACTGGACAGACCTGGACCCTGCAGGAATCTTAAATTGACATATGTGACCAAAAATTCCTGCATGGTGAACTGGGATGCTCCTGAGGACAATGGAGGCACTGAGATTACAAACTACATTGTTGAGTGTCGCGAACCAAGCAGCAGAGCTTGGTCAATGATCTCTTCTGACTGCACCAACCGTAAGGTAAAGACAAAACTCCTGGAGAATCATGAATATTTGTTCCGTGTATCTGCAGAGAACAAGTGTGGTCCTGGACAAGCAACAGAAACCAAAACACCTATACTTGCAATTGATCCACTTCAGAAACCTGGTGAACCAGAGAATTTCCATGTAGCTGATGTTGGCAAGAACTTTGTTTTCCTGAGATGGCGAAGACCAGATTATGATGGTGGCAGTCCAAACTTAGGATACATTCTGGAAAAGAAAGCAAAGGATGCTGAGAAGTGGGAAAGCTTACATGATGGCATAATCAAAGATACATTCTTTATGGTGGACAAATGTGCTGAGAACCAAATATATCAATTTAGAGTCCAGGCATCTAATGATGGTGGGGAAAGCAACTGGGTGAAGACATCTGATGTTCTTGTCAAAGAGGAAATTCAAAAACCAGTTCTTGACCTCAAATTTGCTGGTACTATAGTGGTTAAAGCTGGTGAATCAGTCAGGCTTGAGGCAGCCCTCAGAGGAAAGCCACAACCTGAGGTAAAATGGGTGAAGGACAAGACTACAGAAGATAACCCAAGAGTTAGCATTGACACTGGAGCAGATTATTCAAAATTCCTTATGACTAAAGCCAAACGATCGGACACTGGAAAATATGTAATTACTGCCACAAACTCTGTTGGAACTTTCACTGCATATGCAAATATAAGTGTTTTGGACATACCAGGACCTGTCAGGGATGTCAGGGTCACTGGTGTGTCCACAGACAAATGCAGAGTTGTGTGGGATCCTCCAGAGGATGATGGTGGATGTGAAGTTGATAGCTATATTCTAGAAAAATGTGAAACTAGAAGAATGGTTTGGTCTACATATTCTGCTAATGTAGTCACTAACTACTGTAATGTTACTCGCCTTGTGGAAGGTAATGAGTACATCTTTAGGGTTAGAGCAGAAAACAAGATGGGAACAGGTCCTCCAATGGAGAGCAAGCCTGTTATTGCCAAAACACAATACAGCAGACCTGGTCCACCTGATCCACCAGAGGTCACCAAAATTGGCAAGGATGAGATGACTGTGATGTGGGCTCCTCCTGAGAATGATGGTGGAAAATCCATTACCGGCTACATCTTAGAAAGAAAGGAGAAGCGTGCTGTACGATGGGTACCGGTTACAAAAAGTCCCATTTCTGAGAGGCGCATGAAAGTAACCAACCTGATTCCTAACCATGAATATCAATATCGTGTTAAAGCTGAAAATGAAGTTGGATTGGGAGAACCAAGCAAACCTTCAAGACCAGTTTGTGCTAAGGATCCAATTGGTATATATATTTTATTTATGTGACTTTTTATAATTCTATGTGATAAAGGGCTAAATTACATATATATATATATATATATATATATATATATATATATATATATATATATATATATATATATATATATATATACATATGAATTTGTGACTATTTCAGAGCCTCCTGGTCCTCCTGGCAGTCTAAAAGTGGTAGACAGTACAAAGACTTCAATTACACTTGGCTGGTCCAAACCAGTGTATGACGGTGGAGCTCCAATCATTGGATATTTGGTTGACATGAGAGAGAAGATTGAAATGGAAGGTGAACAAGAGCGAGATCCTGAAGAAGGCTGGTCAAGATGCAACACTAGTGGGCAGCTCGTTCTCACTGAATTCACAATGCTCAATTTGGATGAGAGGAAGCAATATGAATTCCGTGTCGCTGCACAAAATCAAGTTGGAATCGGTCGCCCAGCAAAACTTAAAGATGCTGTGACACCAAAAGAGATTCATGGTGAGATGCATCTTCCTTGATATAAGCAAACACATATAATATATTTACAGTATACCTAAATTGTTTACTTTTTTATATTTATGTTTTTTTTAACACTACAGAATTGCCAGAGATTGATCTGGATGCCAGTTTGAGAAAAGGACTCAGTGTAAGAGCAGGTTGTCCCATTAGATTATTTGCTACAATCAGAGGAAGGCCATCACCTAAAGTGACCTGGAAACGCATTGGTATTGACAATGTTGTCAGGAGAGGTCATGTGGACCACATTGATACAATGACCTTTCTTGTTATACCTGAGAGCACACGTGAAGACTCTGGAAAATACTCTCTGACACTCTCAAATCCTGCAGGAGAGAAAGCTATATTTGTTCATGTTAAGGTCTTGGGTATGTTAAATAACACTTGATATTTAATATATAATTATTATGTAGCTCATTTATACATATGAAAACAATACAGGCTAAATCACATGATTTTTTCTTTCTTTATTTCATTTTATTCTTATTTTTGTAGGAACTTAAAAAAATAGGACAGACAATAACATGTTAACATATTACTTTAAACAGATACTCCTGGACCTGTTGGTGAACTGGAAGCAACCAATGTCACAAAGACATCTTGCCAACTCTCCTGGTCACCCCCAGAAAATGATGGTGGCAGTCCAATCCTTAACTACATTGTTGAAAAGCGTGAAGTAGATAGGAAGACGTGGACAAGTTGCACCAATGACTTAAAGAAAATAAGTTTTAAAGTCACAAACCTAACACCAGGAACTGAATACTGCTTCAGGGTCACGGCAGTCAACAAGTATGGTATTGGGGTGCCAAAAGACTCTCCAAAATCCTATTTGGCTGTAGATTCCATGAGTATGTGACCATATACTGCATACTGTATAAGAAATATTGGTCCTGTTTATATAATAATACATGTAATTAATTGTGTTTCATTCATTTTTTAGGTGAACCAGATCCACCCAAAAAGATGGATGTCTTGGAGATTTCAAAAAACAGTGCAACACTTGGATGGCTAAAACCACTAAGAGATGGAGGCTCTAAGATTAATGGCTACATAGTTGATTACCAGGAGGCTAGTCAGCCTGAGGACAAATGGACTTTATACTCAGTTGTAAAAGACTTGAGCATTGTTGTTGTTGGTCTAAAAGAAAACACAAAGTACAGATTCAGGGTTGCTGCAAGAAACTCTATAGGATGCAGTCTGCCAAGAGAGGCTGAAGGAATTTTTGAAGTCAAAGAGCAGCTGAGTATGCATTTTAATATTTTAATAGTTACATTTTGAATGTAACACTTTTAACTTTGCTTTTTTTTTTCAAATAAACATTACCTTCTATGAACACTATATATACATATATTTTACCATTCATGTTTCAGTGGGACCAAAGATCATCATGCCTGATGTGGTCACAGCAAAGGCAGGAACAAAGCTGAAGGTTGAAGCACTTGTATCTGGCAAACCTATTCCAGTCACTACGTGGAAAAGAGGAAGTGATGATGTGGTTACATCTGATCGTCTTTCTGTGCAAAAGACATTGTCCTCATCCACACTAATGATTAAGGATGTTTCAAGGAAGGACAGTGGTTATTATAGTCTTTCTGCTGAGAACAACATTTCTAAGGTCAACCAAATCCTCAGAATTATCATCATGGGTAAGTTACCAGTAAAGAAGAACAATGTATTCATAACAATATCCATTGTAAATGTCTTTGTCATGCATAAAATATATAAATATATATGTTTCCTTTAGATAAACCTGGTCCCCCAGAGGGGCCCCTGGAAATTCTTGAGGTGGACATTGATGCCTGTACTCTTGCATGGAACTCACCAACTGAGGATGGTGGTAGCAACATCACTAATTATGTTGTTGAAAAATGTGATGTGAGCAGAGGTGACTGGGTCCCTGCTGTAGCCTCTTGCACCAAGACCAGTTGCCGAGTGAATAAACTTACTCCTGGCAGGGAATATGGTTTCCGAGTGCGTGCTGAAAATCGCTTTGGAATTTCAGAGCCAATCTACTCTGAAAAAATGATTGCCAGATATCCATTTGGTAGGTAACGTAATACTAACAAACTGTTACAAAAGCTGTATTTTAGCACACTTTCGCTTATGTAATATTTAGTCTTTTTTAATCAAACTCTTGTCTGTACCCCATGGGGAGGTCCATTTCCGGTAGGTGTGTACAGTAGTTGCATTTAGGTGTGGACCAATGGGCTGTGGGCAGTCATTTTTAGAGGTGTTATAGTTACAAGTAGTACAATGTATACTGGATATCTAGGCAAAGGAACACTAAAATTCTTTAACCACATTAGATCAAAAATAAAAATGAACAAAATGTGGTGAGAACGTATGAGACCCACTAATGAATGAGTCTGATTTTCATAAAATTATTATTATTTTTTTAAATGTGTCATTTCAGATCCACCCAGTGAACCAAGGAACTGCTGTGTCAATAAAATCAACAAGGACTTTGCTGTTTTGTCTTGGGAGACACCAGTAAATGATGGTGGTAGTCCTATTCTAGGATACTCGATTGAACGTAAAGAGAGAAACAGCCTTTTATGGGTCAAGGCAAATGAGACACTTGTTCGTCCAACTGAATACTCCTGCTTTGGCCTTATTGATGGTCTGGAATATACATTCAGAGTATCTGCTGTGAATAAGGCAGGCCAAAGCAAACCAAGCAAACCTACTGAGATCATTACAGCAAGGACTCCAGTTGGTATGTGGTGGAGATAGTTTACTAAAATACCCTACTGTATTAAGATTTTAAATCTTTATTAATTTTTTAAAAACTTCATTCATTTTTTTTCTTTCTTTTTTTTCTTTACCAGATCCACCTGGTAAACCAGAGGTTCTTGACGTAACAAGAAATTCAGTTTCCCTTGTTTGGAGCCGTCCAAAACATGATGGTGGCAGCAAACTTATTGGTTATTATGTTGAGTCTTTGAAACTTCCAGGTGAGAAGTGGGTGCGTATAAATGCAAGCAGCAAAAATGTGCCTAAAGAGGACTACATTGTCACTGGACTTGAAGAGGGAGCCCAATACAAGTTCAGAATTATTGCAAAGACGGCAATTAACATCAGCGAGCCTTCAGAAGAGTCTGATGCAATCACAGTCATTGCAGAGCATGGTAACCCGGGTTTGACCTAAATAATTAACATTTAATAATTCTTGAGGCTATATTAAGATTTAAACTTTGGTTTTCTTTTTGTGTCACATTTCAGTTCCACCCCGGGTTGAGATCAGTCTTGAAATGAAGAACCTTATCACTGTCAAAGCTGGAGCAAATGTTTGCCTTTATGCTGAGGTCTATGGAAAACCATTACCGAAAGTTACATGGAAGAGAAATGGTGTGCCATTGTCACTTGTTGAGGGCATAAAGATGTCTCAGAAGAGACATCTCTTCCTCTTAGAATTGTTCTCTGTGACAAGAAAGGAGACTGGAGAGTATACTATCGTTGCTGAGAACCCTAGTGGCACTAAGTCTGGCAACATTAAGCTGAAAGTTCTGGGTATGTTGACATTAGCTATATTATAATTGTTCCACCAACACATCAGCCCATTTACACCTTGCATTAACATGCATTTTGTTGAATTGAATGTGTATATGTAATGGAACATTGACTTTATTTAACTGAAGTAGACTATTTAAATCTCAAATGTGTCTTCATTGTAGTTTGTAGTTTACAAATGGCTATGGGCACTAATGTACCATAAGTCCCATTTATGAGCAACACAAGTAAAATTATTACTATTATTATTTTTAAATCTTATGATAATCTCATAATTCAATAATGTCTGAATTTATATAAAAGTAATGTTAATTTACCAGCATTAGTTTTAAGTCAGGTAGTGTGACACCACCATAAACTAGGGAACTGCTTATTTATAATAATAAATAAAAATAAAATAAAATAAATACTAATAATAATTCCTTAGATTTATATAGCACTTTTCTAGGCACTCAAATCACTTTAAATTGTATGGTGGGGGGGGATCTCCTCAACCACCACTAGTGTGTAGCATCCACCTGGATGATGCGAAGGCAGACATAGCATGCCAGAACACCCAACACACACCAGCTATTGGTGGAGAGGAGAGGAGAGTGATGTAGATAATTCAGGGAGATTGGTATTTAATTGAAAATCTATAAGAATACTTTACTTATCTATTGGACACTAGTGCGCAATAGTGAGAAAGTAAAAAAATAGTAATCATGCCTTATATGTGAAATACAATATGCAAGTTGAAATAAGCCCGCAGTATTTCAAGTATTCCAGCCTTTCTTCCAGTGGCAAGTAAGCACTCTAATCTTTTGGTTGTCCTGCCCATAATCATGGCATGGGGCATGGTGGCCTTTGACACCAAAGGGGCGTGACAGCTGGAATTTAGGCCATTAGATGTGCTCTTTAAGTGAATGATAAAAGAGCTTTTGAACTGAAATGTGGAGTTACACAATGTTTTACATGTCAGGTAAACAGTGCATTTTGCACAGATTTTAAAGGGCTCAGCTGTAGTGATCCAGCTACACATACTAAACTAATAAAAGTGCTTATTTGCTTTAAATAGTTGATACATGTTTCAGTGTTTCCAACTAATGAAAGTTTTTTCCTTAATTTGATGACCTGTAGAGCTACAAAAATATCCTTCTTCCTTGCTAGAGGAATTTTTCAGCTGGCCTTAGAAAGGGAAGAACTGGAGGCTGATGACATTAGATATAAGTAAACAGTAAAAAGAAATGTACTTCCAGACAAAACAAAGTAATTTTGAACCATAAATATGGCACATGCAAGCACAAGGGCAAAACTGGATTATTGGATTATTTGTTTTTCACATATCTGCTAATAGATATACATCTCAAAGTACACTATAAATACTGTCATTCTTTCCTTCTCAGTATGTTTACTCTTTTTAAATTAGGTCAAAATTAACCCATTGTTCTTCGGTGCAGTGCTCTTCATATTCCTATAAAAATGTATAGCAAGTGTGTGCACATTCTTTTTACTCCTTGTGTACTGTTTCAACATGGGCCAAAATTAGCTACCGGTTATTGTTTGGTGAAGTGCTCATCTTATTCCTTTGAAAAACATATAGAGAATCTAGGTAGGTAGGTCGATCACTCCATTCATCCCAGAAGGAAATTCATCTATTACAGCAGCACAGAAAGTTAGAAGTATGCTAAAAGTAATTTAACATTTAAATAAAACAAGTATAAATGTATATAAAAAATAATACAGTGTAAGAGTATGGTGATGTTTTGCAGTGGGGTGTAAACATTGTAAATATAAGCAGCAAACTTGAGTGAAATTGAAATCACATTTTAATATTGTTTTCGCAGATAAACCTGGACCCCCAGCTTCAGTAAAGATCAGCCATGTTTTCGCTGACCGGGTCAAAATACGGTGGGAGCCACCTCTTTCAGATGGTGGTGCTGAAATAACCAACTACATTATTGACAAACGCGAAACAAGCAGAGCTAACTGGGCTCAGGTTACTTCCAACATTCATGGACAGATTACAAACTGCTCAGTGGAGAAACTGATTGAGGGTCATGAATATGAGTTCCGCGTCAGTGCCGAAAACAAGTATGGTGTTGGTGACCCAATTGTCACTACCTCTGTGATTGCTAAGAATCCATATGGTAAGTATCTTATAAGTAACGTTATACTAAAGGACCACAGCTCAAATGTATAAACTATCCATTCATGTTCACAATGTTATCGCCAAAACCAGATGTTCCTGGACCTTGTGACCCACCTGTTATTACCAATGTTACCAAAGACCACATGACTGTGAGCTGGAAGGCCCCTGCTGATGATGGCAAATCCCCAATCCTTGGATACATGGTTGAAAAACGCGAAACTCATGAACTCAGTTGGTCTAAAATAAACAGAAAACCTGTCATTGATAGAACCATTAAAGCTGGAGGTCTCACTGAGGGTACTGAGTATGAATTCAGAGTTATTGCTCTCAATAAGGCTGGTCTTGGCAAACCAAGTGATCCCTCTCAGGCTGCTCTTGCAGTGGACCCACTATGTAAGTGAAGCTTCCTATTTGTAATCCAGTTTTCCTTAAATTAAATTTTTATTATTTTGAGACACATTATTTTGCATTAATCTTCTGTTACTATAGATCCACCAGGGCCACCTGCGTTCCCCAAGGTTGTTGATACTACACACAGCTCAGTCAGTCTATCCTGGACCAAGCCTGCCTATGATGGTGGCTGTGAAATTTTGGGCTACCTGGTTGAGGTCAGGAGGGCAGATTCAGAGGACTGGTTAAAGTGCAATATGGCAAAAAATCTCCAGGACACAAAGTTCCTTGTCACTGGGCTCCTTGATAACACAGAGTATCAATTCCGTGTGATTGCTGTAAATAAGATTGGATTTAGTGAGCCAAGTGAAGTTCCTGGGAAGCATATGGCAAAAGACATTTTAAGTATGTTGAATGTCTGTTTTTGTGATAACAGTTTAAATATTCAATATTTAGCTACTTGACACTCTACATTTTCCTATTTTTATTTTCTTATAGTTGTCCCTGAGGCAGACCTTGATGCAGATCTAAGGAAAGCACTTGTATTGCGTGCTGGAGTCACATTGAGAATCTATGTGCCAATTAGAGGCCGTCCTGCACCAAAGGCTACATGGAGCAAGGTCAATGCCAACTTGAACGAGAGGCAAGGTCTTATGATCAACACAACTGAATGGGATACTTTTGTATATTGTGAAAACATCAACAGATATGATGCTGGCAAATATGTGCTAACCCTTGAAAACAGCAGTGGATCCAAGTCCTATACCATTGTTGTCAAAGTCTTAGGTATTTTTTTTATATATATATATATATATATATATATATATTTATTTATTTATTTATTTATTTTTTATTATTCAAAATATAAAGATATTAAGATATTAATTAAGATATTATTTTTGAGATACTATTTTAACCTTAAAATAGCTTTGTCATAAGTTACAAATTAGCTATGTAAGTTACACTATTCACTCCATTTTAATCTTACTTAGATACACCTGGACCACCACTCAACCTGACTGTAAAAGAAACATCAAAAAATCATGTGTCCATCACTTGGGATCCTCCACAAATTGATGGTGGAAGTCCAGTGAAGAGCTATGTTGTGGAAAAACGTCTGGCAGAACGGAAAGCATGGACCTGTGTTGCTTCTGAGTGCCCCAAAACATCTTTCAGAATTACTAACCTAGAAGCTGGAAACGCTTACTGCTTCAGAGTCTCCGCTGAAAATGTGTATGGTATTGGGGAAGGCTGTGAGACAGCTGGACCAGTTAAAGCCTCAGGTTAGAGTTGTTATATTTTTGTACTCACTTGATCTTTAAATAATGATTCAATGGGATTATGTTGAATAATGTGCCACAATTAAATAAAATCCTAATAATGTTCTATTGCAGAGCAACCTGGACCAGTTACAGACTTCAAACCTGCACTGGTCACCAAGGATTCTTGCACTCTTATTTGGAAGAAGCCCATCAGTGATGGTGGAAGCCATATTGTTGCATACGCATTAGAAATCAGTGAAGGTGAAGACAAATGGAAGCAGCTCATGAAGGCCAAACACCTGCAATACACAGTTAAGGACCTACAAGAAGGAAAAGAATACTCTTTCAGAGTTAAGGCTTTTAATGAGACCGCAGAAGGACCCACCACTGAACTGACTGCGGTGGCTAAGGATCAAATTGGTATGAGTTTGATTATATTTATCACATTAGAAAACACAAAAACATTGTTAATTTTTTTTTTAACATTGTTGTTGGGGTTGTCTAATATATTTATATTTGCACATTTACTCTGCAGTTCTTCCAGACTGTGACCTAAAGGGGTTGCCAGACTCTTGTTATGTGGCAAAGGAGGGAAGCACGGTTCGCCTCACAATCCCAATTACTGGCATTCCTGCTCCAACAGTCATGTGGAAGAAGGGTGGTATTGCTTTGGGAGATAGTGGACGAGTCTCTGTTGAATCCACAGCGACAAACACAACCTTGCTGATACGTGACTGTCAGAGAGGTGATGCAGAGAAGTACTGTCTCATTTTGAAAAACACTGCAGGAACCAAGGAATCCACTATATGCATCAAAGTAGTTGGAAAGCCTGGAATTTGCACAGCGCCCATCAAATTTGATGAAATTACAGCTGATGGAATTACTTTGGAATGGGGTCCACCCAAGGATGATGGTGGATCAGAAATTACCAACTATATCGTAGAGAAGAGGCAGGCAACAAATAACAAGTGGGTCACTGTTGCTTCAGCCATTCAGAAGAACATCATGAGAGTCACCAGACTCCATGATGGAACAGAGTACCTATTCAGAGTATGTGCTGAAAACAAATACGGTGTTGGAGACTTTCTGAGATCTGAACCAGTGGTGGCTAAACATCCATTCAGTGAGTGTTATTAAAGATGTTCATGACTATGCACAAAGTAAAATGTTACATAAATTAAAATATTGCTTTAACGTTTTTTCTATACGTCACCTGCCTCAAATAATAATAGGAACTTAAAAGCTGTTAAGATAAAAAAAAAAAAGAAAAGAAAAAAAGAAATCACTTGACATTTGGATTGCTGAGTAAAATCCTTTGCTTTAGGTGACTTCCCTTTTGCTTTGACTTTTAGTTTGAAATTACAATGGTATATAAAATTAATTGAATTAAATGCATGCAATTATAAAACTCATGTAATGAACAATTCAGCTTAAAAATATGGATTTAAAATAGTGTTGCAGGTAAGTGACCTGGAGATATGTATAAAATTATAAAAAAAAATTACATTTCTATTTCAAAAGATGCGCCAGAGGCTCCAGATCCACCACAGGTCTTGGCTATTCGCCATGAGTCTGCTATTGTGTCCTGGTCAGATCCAAAGGATACTGGAGGTTCTCCTATTACAGGTTAATTTTTCCTTCCTACAGTTTAGAATTTATTTATTGTGTCTTCTGATCATGTAAAAATATTTACTATGTTTCTAATTTTGATTTTAGGATACCATGTGGAATTCAAAGATAGGAACAGTTTATTATGGAAGAGAGCCAGCAAAACACCTCTGAGAGTGAAGGAGTATAGAGTGACTGGTTTAGTTGAGGGTCTCGAGTATGAATTCAGAGTTATGGCTATAAACATAGCTGGACTAGGAAAACCAAGCAAACCAACTGAAGCATTTATTGCTCTTGATCCAATTGGTAAATTTGTGGTCTTTAAGATTTATTTATTTATTTATTTATTTATTTATTTATTTATTTATTACATTTGCAATGAAATATTACATAATTAATTGATTATATTTGACTATTATATCTAATGTCCTATTGCTGTTCTTTAGATTCTCCTGGCAAACCTGATGTAATCAGCATTACAAGGAACAGTGTAACACTCATTTGGACTGCACCTAAATATGATGGTGGTCACAGACTGACTGGCTATATTGTTGAAAAGCTAGAGCACCCAGGAAAGGTCTGGATGAAGGCCAACCATGTCAATGTCCAGAGTTGTGCTTTCACAGTAACAGATTTGCAAGAAGGCTGCATGTATGATTTTAGAATTAGAGCAAAGAATGCAGCTGGTGCCATTAGTGCACCCTCAGAGCAAACTGACACCCTTGTCTGCAAAGATGAATATGGTAGGTTTTACTAACTGAGTTTGATTTATAGAACTTATATATGTTATAAAGAATTTATAGGACATTATGGAGGGGGGGGGGGGGGAACTATTATTTATATCTTATCTTTTTACAGAGCCACCAACTATTACAATTGACCCTGAAATGAAGGATGGTATCAGAGTCAGGGCTGGAGAAACAATTGTGATTTCTGCATCAAGTATTCTCGGTAAACCTCCACCTACATCTGCATGGTCTAAGGAAGGAAGAGAATTCAAGCCATCGGATGTTGTCCAGATTACAAGCACCCCCACATCTTCAACTCTGTCAATTAAATATGCCAGCAGAAAGAACACTGGGGAGTATACAATTACTGCCAGCAACCCATTTGGTATTAAGGAAGAAAGAGTAAAAGTAAAAGTCCTAGATGTGCCTGGTCCACCTGGTCCTATTGAGGTCAGCAGTGTCTCTGCTGAAAAATGCACACTGACATGGTTACCACCAGAAGAGGATGGAGGCAGTGCTATCAAATCATATATCCTTGAAAAGAGAGAAACTAGCCGCCTACTTTGGACAAAGCTTGCTGATAATGTAATGGATTGCCATCATGTGGCCTGCAAGTTGATTAAAGGCAATGAATATATCTTCCGTGTTTCAGCGATCAATCAGTATGGTACAGGCGATGCTATCCAGTCTGGTCCAGTCAAAATGGTTGACAGCTTTGGTAAGTTTAATGTCATATGTGCCTGTATTAATTTCTTTTCATGATATACTGTGATATGCTATTACATACATGATGTTGTTTTTGTCAGGACCCCCTGGGCCACCATCAAAACCAGAAATTGACAATGTCAGCAGAACCGCTGTAACTATTTCCTGGAAGAGACCAGTGGTGGATGGAGGAAGTGATATTAGAGGGTATAGTGTTGAGAGAAAGGAGAGGAGAGGTATG
The DNA here is from genome assembly GCF_001660625.3 of Ictalurus punctatus. Taxonomy (NCBI): domain Eukaryota; kingdom Metazoa; phylum Chordata; class Actinopteri; order Siluriformes; family Ictaluridae; genus Ictalurus; species Ictalurus punctatus. The sequence goes on along the minus strand of NC_030421.2, from coordinate 7,322,670 downwards.
AGATGGGTTAGAGCTTCAAAGAAGTCCATCTCCGATCTACGTTATAAAGTATCAGGCCTTACGGAAGGAGTAGAGTATGAGTTCCGTGTAACTGCCGAGAACAAAGCTGGTTTTGGAGAACCCAGTGAGCCATCCCAACCAGTGCTGACAAAGGACATTACATGTAAGTAAACAAAACATTTCTAAAATAGAGTCCTGTAGTTTCAAATAAGTCTCACCTTTTCATTGACCTTTTAAACATACTTTTATCATATTCAGATCCACCTGGACCCCCATCCAACCCAAGAATAACTGATACCACTAAAACAACAGCAACATTTAACTGGGGAAGACCCTTTTATGATGGTGGCCTTGATGTAACAGGATATATTGTTGAGCACAAAAAGGAAGGAGTAGATGATTGGATTCAGGACACAACTTCTCCCTTGAGAATCACTGAGTTTGTTGTTCCAAACCTACAAGCAGGAGGCAAATATAATTTCAGAGTCAGTGCAATTAATTCAGAAGGATGTGGGGAACCTGCTGAAGTTGAGAAAATTGTGGAACTTGTTGACCGTGAAGAGATTCCTGACTTTGAACTTGATGCAGAACTGAGAAGAACACTTATTGTCCGATCAGGTGGCTCCATCCGCATATTTGTACCAATTAAGGGCCGTCCAACTCCCGAAGTTACATGGATGAAAGATGATGTTGCTCTCAAAGGTAGAGCTCACATCGATAGTACTGAGTCATACACTCTAGTGGTCGTCCCAGACTGTACAAGATATGATGCTGGAAAATACATTTTGACTTTAGAAAATGTTGCTGGAAAGAAGACAGGCTTTGTCAATGTCCGAGTCGTGGACACACCTGGGCCCCCAGTCAATTTGAAACCAAGGGAAATCACCAAAAACAGCATCACACTTCAGTGGGAGATTCCAATTATTGATGGCGGATCAAAGATAAAAAATTACATAATTGAGAAGCGTGATGCAACTAGAAAGGCCTTCACAATAATTACTACAAATTGGCAGAAATGTTCGTACAAGATTAAAGATTTGGAAGAGGGAGCTGAATATTACTTCAGAGTTTCAGCTGAAAATGAACAAGGTATTGGTGAGGCAGCAGAGACACCTGAACCTATCAGAGCTTCCCAGGCTCCATCTTCACCAGACAATTTAGTAGTTACAGATGTGACAAAGGATACAGCGACTCTTGCATGGACAAAACCAACTTATGATGGTGGTAGCAGAATCACTGGCTACGTGATTGAGGCTCAGAAGAAGGATTCTGATCAGTGGCTACATGTCACAACAATAAAGGCGTTGGACTATACTGTAACAGACTTAACAGAAAATGCAGAATATGTATTCCGTATCTTTGCTGTGAACAGCTCAGGTAGAAGCGAACCTCGTGAAAGCCGGCCAGTTGAAATCAAGGAGCAGACTACAGCACCAGGATTTGACCTCAGATCGGTTTATCAGAAGTTGGTAGTAGCCAAAGCAGGTGATAATGTGAAGGTTGAGATCCCTGTTTTTGGTCGTCCAAGACCATCTGTTACCTGGAAGAAAGAAGATCAGGAACTTAAACAGACACAAAGAATTAACACTGACAACACAACAACCTCAACAATCCTTAACATAAGAGAAATCAAGAGAAAAGATGGAGGACAGTATTCAATGACAGGGAAGAATATACTGGGAACAGTGACAGAAACCATTACTGTACAAGTACATGATATCCCAGGACCACCAACTGGACCGATTAAAGTGGATGAAGTGTCCTGTGACTATGTACTTATATCATGGGATTCACCAGAGAATGATGGAGGAGTTCCTATCAGTAATTATATTGTCGAGATGAGAGAGACAACTGGCACATCCTGGGTTGAGTTAGCAGCTACTGTCATCCGCACAACATTCAAAGCTGCACGTCTTACAACAGGAATTCAATATCAGTTCCGTGTAAAAGCTCAGAACAGATATGGTGTTGGTCCCTACATAACATCTGAGCCCATTGTTGCTGCTTATCCATTTGAGGTACCAGGCCAGCCAGGTATTCCACAAGTTGTTGCCTTCACAAAAGATTCTATTACAATTAGCTGGAATGAACCTTCCACAGATGGGGGTAGCCCAATTTTGGGATATCATATTGAGAGAAAAGAGAAAAACAGCATCTTGTGGCAGCGGATCAGCAAAGCCCTTATAGTTGGGAACATTTTTAAGTCATCTGGTCTGATGGATGCTATTGCATACGAATTCCGTGTTATTGCTGAAAACATGGCTGGTCTTAGCAAGCCAAGCAAGGCTTCTGAAATGACATTTGCACTGGACCCAGTGGACCCTCCCAGTCAACCAGTGGCACTTAATATAACTAGACATGAGGTTACCCTTCAATGGATGAAGCCACAGAGTGATGGTGGTTTTCCAATCACTGGATACACTGTGGAAAAGAGAGAACTGCCAAATGGTCGCTGGCTCAAAGCAAACTTTGGAAATATCCACGAGACAAGCTTCACTGTAAGTGGTCTGACAGAAAATTATTCATATGAATTCCGTGTCTTTGCAAGAAATTCAGCTGGATCTGTCAGCAAGCCCTCAAAACCCTCAGAAGTCATAATCTGCAGAGATGATATTGAGGAGCCAAAGCTTGATATTGATGCAAGCTTTAGCAGTATTGTGGTAGTTAAGGCAGGCGATGTCTTCAAACTAGATGCAAATGTTACTGGCAGACCAATCCCATCTTTGATATGGACAAAAGACGGGAAAGAACTTGAAGACACTGCAAAACTAGAGATCAAAACAGCAAATTTCCATACATGTTTAATCAACAAAGATTCATCACGAAGAGATGGTGGTGCATTCACTCTAACTGCGAGCAACCCTGGAGGATTTGCCAAGTTTGTTTTCAATGTTAAAGTCCTTGATAGGCCTGGGCCTCCTGAAGGACCCCTTCATGTTACAGACATGACAACAGAGAAATGTATTCTGTCTTGGCTACCACCACTTGAAGATGGAGGAGCAAAGATTGAATATTATATAATTCAGAGACGTGAAACAAGCAGACTTGCATGGACAAATGTAGCCACAGATTTGCAAGTCAACCGTTATAAAGTTACCAAATTGCTAAAAGGAAATGAATATGTCTTCAGAGTTATGGCTGTGAATAAATATGGAGTTGGTGAGCCCCTTGAGTCAGAACCTGCAGTTGCCAATAACCCATATGTACCCTCTGATCCACCACAAGCTCCTGAAGTAACAACAATAACAAAGGACTCTATGGTGGTTTGCTGGGGACATCCTGAAAACAATGGAGGAAGTGCCATAAATACCTATATAATTGAAAGAAGAGATAAAACTGGCCTCCGATGGGTAAAATGCAATAAGAGGTCAGTAACTGATTTGCGCTTTAAAGTGTCTGGACTTACACCAGAGCATGAATATGAATTCAGGATCCTGGCTGAAAATGCTGCTGGTTTAAGTGCTCCAAGCCCTTCAAGTCCATTTTATAAGGCATGTGACACAATATTCCAACCTGGACCACCAGGGAGTCCAAGAATTTTGGATACAACAAAGTCCTCCATTACTGTTGCTTGGAATAAACCAGTTTACGATGGTGGTTCAGACATTACAGGATATATTGTAGAAACCTGCCTACCAGAAGAAGATGAATGGACAGTTGTCACTCCAAAGGAGGGTCTTATAGGAACATCATTTACCATAATTAATTTAAGAGAAAACCAAGAATATAAGATCAACATTTCTGCCCTGAACTGTGAGGGAGTCGGAGAACCTGCATCAGTACCTGGTTCACCAAAAGCAGAGGACCGATATATTCCACCTGAAATTGAGCTTGATTCAGATCTTCGAAAAGTGGTGAACATTAGAGCTTGCTGCACACTTAGACTGTTTGTACCAATTAAAGGAAGACCTACACCAGAAGCTAAATGGTCAAGGGAGAATGGTGAACCTCTTGATAAAGCATCTATTGAGACCACAACATCATTCACATCGCTTGTTATTGAGAATGTTAACAGGTTTGACAGTGGAAAATATTTGCTAACAGTGGAAAACAGCTCTGGGAGTAAAACAGCATTTGTGAATGTCAGGGTGCTTGACACTCCAGGGGCACCACAAAATCTCACAATTAAGGAAATCACAAAAGATTCTGTCTCACTTATGTGGGATCCTCCAATTATTGATGGTGGATCAAGAGTCAGGCATTACCTTGTAGAAAAACGTGAATCCACAAGAAAGGCATATTCCATTGTAAATGCTTCCTGTCCCAAAACAAGCTGGAGAATTGGTGATCTGCAGGAGGGAAGTTTGTATTTCTTCAGAATATTAGCTGAAAATGAATATGGTGTTGGCCTCCCAGTGGAAATTGCTGAACCAGTCAAGATTTCTGAAAAGCCTTTACCTCCTGGTAAGGTGACTCTTAAAGAGGTAACAGGCAGCAGTGTAACACTGTCCTGGGAGAAGCCGGATCATGATGGAGGAAGCAGAATCACAGGCTATATTGTGGAAATGCAAGGAAAGGGCAGTGACAAATGGACTCAGGTGATGACTGTTAAGGTAACAGAGGCAGTTATTGCTGGTCTGACTCAAGGTGAAGAGTACTCATTCCGTATATTGGCAACAAACGAAAAAGGGACAAGTGATCCTCGGCTACTCGGTGTGCCTGTTGTGGCGAAGGATCTTATCATCACACCTGCTTTCAAGTTTTTATTTAATACATTCAGTGTGCTGGCAGGTGATGACCTCAAGATAGATGTACCATATGTTGCTCAGCCCAAGGCTGCAGTTACCTGGATTAAAGATGGCACTGTTCTTAAAGAGACAACACGGGTAAATTCTGAAGTTACTGACAGTCATCTATACCTTGTAATCAAGGAAGCAACACGTGATGATGTGGGTAAATATGCTATCAAGATTACAAACTCAGCTGGAGAAGCTACAGCTGAGATCACCGTAGTTGTACTTGATAAACCTGGCCCTCCTACTGGACCTATCAAAATAGATGAGGTAACTGCAGACAGTGCGACATTGTCATGGCAACCACCAGAGTATGAAGGTGGTTGTTCAATTAATAATTATATTGTGGAAAAGAGAGACACATCCACCACAAACTGGCAGATTGTGTCAGCTACAGTTGCTAGAACAACCACGAAAGCTGCAAGACTAAAAACTGGCTTTGAGTATCAATTCAGGATTGCAGCTGAAAATAGATATGGTAAGAGCTCATTTCTACTGTCTGACCCAGTCATTGCACAGTATCCATTTGAGGTGCCAAGTGCACCAGGGACTCCCACTGTTCAGTCTGCTACCAAAGAAACTATGGTCATTGTTTGGAACAGGCCTAGCAGTGATGGTGGAAGCAAGATTATTGGATATCATCTTGAGAGTAAGGAAAGAAATAGCCTCCTGTGGGTGAAACAAAATAAAACCATCATTCCAGACACAAGATTCAAGGTTAGTGGTCTCGAAGAAGGCATTGAATATGAGTTCAGAGTTTATGCTGAGAATATTGTTGGACTGAGCAAAGCCAGCAAAGTGTCAGAAATACAAGTAGCAAGAGATCCCTGTGATCCTCCAGGCAAACCAGAAGCAGTAATTGTCACTAGAAGCTCTATAACATTACGATGGACAGCACCAGAGTTTGATGGTGGCAGCCGAATAACTGGATATGTAGTTGAGAAGAAAGAGCTGCCTAATGGTCGCTGGATGAAGGCTAGTTTCACTAATATCATAGAAACTGAATTTGTTGTCAGTGGCTTGGTGGAAGAACAACAATATGAGTTCCGGGTCATTGCAAAAAATGCAGCTGGTGTATATAGTGTACCATCTGTCAGTACCGGTGCAATAACTGCAAAGGATGAAGTAGAGCCACCTATGATTGACTTGGATGCTAAATATTCTCAAATCATTATTGTTAATGCTGGAGAATCATTTAAGATTGACGCAGGAATATCTGGCAAGCCTATACCATCAGTCCATTGGATAAAAAATGGTGAGGAACTTGCTAATACAGCTAGACTTGAGATTAAAAATACAGACTTCACAGCCTCTTTGAGCGTAAAAGAAGCTATTCGTGTTGATGGAGGCCAGTACACACTGTTGTTGAAAAATGTCGGTGGTGAGAAATCCATAAACATCAATATCAAAGTTCTAGACAGGCCTGGACCACCAGATGGGCCTATTTCTATATATGGGGTTACAAGTGAGAAATGCTGCATAGCATGGAAAACGCCTTTACATGATGGAGGTGCTGAGGTATCTCATTATATTGTTGAAAGAAGGGAGACCAGCCGATTAGTTTGGACTGTTGTGGAATCTAAGGTTCAAACCCTTAATCTGAAGATTACCAAGCTCCTTCCTGGAAATGAATACATTTTCAGAGTGATCCCTGTTAACAAATATGGAATTGGTGAGCCTCTGGAATCTGATCCAGTTATTGCCACAAATCCATTTGTCACACCTGATCCACCAACTGGGGTGGATATATCCAATATAACAAAGGACTCCATGGTTGTTACTTGGGAAAGGCCCATTAATGATGGAGGTAATGCAATTACAGGATTTGTAATTGAAAAGAGGGACAAAGAAGGTGTCAGATGGACAAGATGCAATAAACGTTTAGTTAGTGAACTGCGCTTTAGAGTGACAGGTCTTCTTGAAAACCGCAGTTATGAATTCCGTGTCTCTGCTGAGAATGCAGCTGGAATTGGTAAACCAAGTGCCCCTACTGTATACTTCAAGGCTTTGGATCCAGTCTTCAGGCCAGGTCCACCAAACAACCCAAAGGTTGTTGATGTCTCAAGGTCATCTGTTGTACTACATTGGAGCAAACCTATTTATGATGGTGGATGCGAGATTCAAGGTTATATTGTTGAAGTCTGTGAAGGCATAACTGACGAGTGGACAATGTGCACACCTCCAACAGGAATCACTGAAACAAGATTTGAAGTTCAAAAACTGCTGGAAAAACATGAATACAAATTCAGAATTTGTGCGATAAATAAGGTTGGAGTTGGAGAACATGCAGATATAAAAGAATCCATTCTCATGGAGGACAAACTGGAGGCACCAGATATTGATCTTGATGCTGACCTAAGAAAGATGATTACTGTTAGAGCTGGAGGAGCCCTTAGATTATTTGTTCCAATCAGAGGCAGACCAGCTCCTGAGGTCAAATGGGGAAAAGCTGAAGGGGAAATTAATGAAACAGCACAGATTGACATCACAAGCAGTTATACTTCTCTTGTAATTGAAAACATGAATAGATTTGACAGTGGAAAATACACTTTGACTTTGGAAAATGCAAGTGGTACAAAATCTGCATTTATTAGTGTCAGAGTACTTGACACCCCTGATGCACCTGCAAACTTCCATGTAAAGGAAATAACAAAGAATTCAGTTACTCTCACATGGGAGCCACCTTTGCTGGATGGTGGAGCTAAAATAAAAAATTATATTGTAGAAAAGCGTGAGAGTACAAGGAAGGTATACTCTACTGTTACTTCCTGCAACAAGATGACATATAAGATAGAGCAGCTCCAAGAAGGCAACAACTACTTCTTCAGAGTTCTTGCTGAAAATGAATATGGAATTGGATTACCTGCTGAAACTCTAGAACCACTAAAAATCTCAGAAGTGCCACAACCTCCTGGAAAAGTCTCTGTAGTGGATGTTACACGAAAGAGCATCTCTCTGTCCTGGGAAAAACCAGAACATGATGGGGGTAGTAAAATCACTCACTATGAAGTTGAGATGCAAGCAAAAGACAGTGAAAAGTGGTCTCTGTGTGCACAAGTTAAATCACTTGACACCATTATTACCAATTTAGTCCAAGGTGCAGAGTACAATTTTAGGGTAACTGCAGTTAATGACAAAGGAAAGAGTGATCCCAGACATCTAGCACAGTCTGTTCTTGCAAAAGACCTTGTAATTGAGCCATCTGTAAGGGTGAAACTTAACACATATAGTGTACAAGTTGGCCACGACTTGAAAATTGAAGCACGTATCACTGGTCATCCAAAGCCAACCATTACATGGACTAAAGATGGTACAGAGCTGAAACAGACCACAAGAGTTAATGTTGCAGACACTGCCCACCATACAACATTATCAATTAAAGATGCAACAAGAGATGATGGTGGTATGTACAGCATTACTGTAGCTAATGTACTAGGACAAAAGGAGGCCACTGTTGAAATTATTATACTTGACAAACCTGGTCCACCAACAGGGCCAGTGAGGATAGATGAAATAAGTGCAGAAAGTATTACAGTGTCATGGGATCCTCCAAGTTATACAGGAGGATGCCAAATTTCAAATTACATTGTGCAAAAGAGAGATACTACCACAACTAACTGGGCAATTGTTTCAGCTACAGTAGCAAGAACTACACTCAAAGTTGGAAATTTGAAAACTGGAGCTGAGTACCAGTTCAGAATCTTTGCAGAAAATAGATATGGGAAAAGCTATGCCATTGACTCAGAGCCGGTTGTTGCTCAGTATCCTTTTAAAGAACCAGGCCCCCCTGGAACACCATATGTGTCTGTCTTTACCAAAGAATCTATGGTAGTTGAATGGCACAAACCAATTTCAGATGGTGGCAGTGCTATTCTTGGATATCATCTTGAAAGAAAAGAAAAGAACAGTATTCTCTGGACAAAAATAAATAAAATGCTTATTCAAGACACTCGATTTAAAACATCTCCTTTGGAGGAAGGCATAGAATATGAGTTCAGAGTTTCTGCTGAAAATATTGTTGGAATTGGTAAATGCAGCAAAGTTTCTGAAGGTTGCGTGGCCCGTGATCCATGTGATCCTCCTGGCACACCAGTGCCAGTAATTGTGACGAGACACTCAGTGATGCTGAGATGGACACCACCAGAATATGACGGAGGCAGTCTGGTTACTGGATATGTTGTGGAGAAACGGGACCTCCCAGATGGCCGTTGGATGAAAGCAAGCTTTACAAACATCCTTGAAACTGAATTTATTGTCACAGGTCTGACAGAAGACTCAAAATATGACTTCAGGGTCATTGCTAGAAATGGTGCTGGATCAGTCAGCAAGCCTTCTGCATGCACAGGGCCAATCACAGCTAAAGATGAGGTTGAGCCACCAACCTATGAGATTGACTCACAATACAGCCAAATAATGATTGTAAATGCTGGAGATACATTTGTACTGCAAGCATCTGTATTAGGGAAGCCAGTTCCAACAATGCAGTGGTTCAAAGGTGATGTGGAAGTTGAAAATTCTGCAAGAGCTGAGACCAGGAACACAGACTTCAAAGCAGTCCTTGTTATCAAAGATGCTATTAGAGTCGATGGAGGACAGTACACTTTGCAGCTTACGAATGTTGGGGGAACTAAATCTGTGCCCTTTAACATAAGAGTGCTTGATAGACCTGGGCCACCAGCAGGACCTATAACAGTTTCAAATGTAACAAGTGAGAAGTGCTCTTTGTCATGGCTTCCTCCTATGCATGATGGTGGTAGCAGTATTTCTCATTACATCATTGAAAAAAGGGAAACCAGCCGTCTTACTTGGACTGTAGTGTCTAGTGACTGTGGAGCAACTATGTTCAAGGTCACTAAGCTTCTAAAAGGAAATGAATACATCTTCCGTGTCATGGCTGTTAACAAATATGGTGTTGGTGAACCTTTAGAGTCTGTACCAGTAATAATGAGAAATCCATTTGTTCCTCCTGGACCACCTAGAGAACTAGAAATAACAAATATTTCAAGAGATTCTATGACTGTGTGTTGGACTCGCCCAGAGACTGATGGTGGAAGTGAGATTGCTGGGTACATTGTAGAAAAAAGAGACAGAACTGGAGTCAGATGGACAAAATGTAACAAACGTAGAATTACTGACCTTCGCTTCAGAGTTACAGGTCTCACAGAAGACCATGAATATGAATTCAGGTTATCTGCAGAAAATGCTGCAGGAATTGGTCAACCAAGTCCACCAACGCTGTATTACAAAGCATGTGACCCAACATTTAAACCTGCTCCACCAACTAATGCACACTTTACTGACACCACAAAGGACTCAGTGACTATTCAGTGGAGTAGACCAATCTATGATGGTGGCTTAGACATCCAGGGCTATGTTGTAGAGATCTGCAAAGCTGATGAAGAGGAATGGCTAACATGTACTCCACCTACTGGGTTGAATGATACTAAATTCACAATTACTAAACTCATAGAACATCAAGAATACAAGGTTCGAATATGTGCTCTTAATAAATTAGGTGTTGGTGAGCCAGTCACCATTCTTGGTACAGTAAAGCCTGTTGATAAAATGGAACCTCCTGAAATTGAACTTGATTCAGAGTTAAGAAAGGGCATTGTTGTCCGAGCTGGAGGAAGCATGAGAATTAGCATTCCCTTCAAAGGCCGTCCCACTCCAGAGATAAACTGGACTAAGGATGATGGTGATCTACCAAGTAAAACTCAAATTGAAAAGGGTCTAGATTATACCCAGCTCTCAACTGACATATGTGATCGGAATGACGCAGGAAAATATATTCTGACTCTCGAGAACAGCAGTGGTACCAAGTCAGCATTTGTTTCAGTGAAAGTACTGGATACACCAGGTGCTCCACTAAGCCTAACTGTTAAAGATATCACAAGAAATTATGTAACTCTTGTTTGGGAGCCTCCACTTATAGATGGTGGGGCAAAAATAACAAATTATATTGTGGACAAACGTGAATCAACTAGACCTGCCTTCTCTAATATTACTACAAAATGCACCAAGTCTAGCTTACGTATTGGTGATCTTAATGAAGGTGGCATTTATTACTTTAGAGTCATGGCTGAGAATGAGTTTGGAGTTGGTCTGCCTGTAGAAACAGAAGAATCCGTGAAGACAGCAGATCCTCCTCTGCCTGTGGGTAAGGTCACATTGACTGATGTGACTAAAACTTCTGCAACACTGTCATGGGAGAAACCAGACCATGATGGTGGTAGTAGGATTCTAGGATATTATATTGAAATGCAGCCAAAAGGATCAGAAGACTGGGTAGTAGCAACTACTACCAAAACCTGTGAGGGAACAGTCACAGGACTCAGCGCTGGCAGAGAGTACCTCTTCAGAGTGTTGGCCTACAATGATAAAGGAAAGAGTGATCCAAGGGCACTAGCAGCTCCAGTCATAGCCAATGATATGACAATTGAACCAGCCCTCAAATTGACTTTCAACACATACAGTGTGCAATGTGGTGGAGAGCTGAAAGTAGAAATTCCAGTAAAAGGTCGTCCAACACCAAAGGTCACATGGACTAAAGATGGCCACTCATTAAAGGAGACAACTAGACTAAATGTCTCAAGCACAGCAAGATCAACAGTTCTTAGCATCAAAGATGCCAATAGAGAGGATTCTGGTAAATATATAGTAACAGCTATAAACAATATAGGATCAGTCTCAGAGGAAATTGGTGTAATCATCTTAGACAAGCCTGGTCCACCTGTTGGCCCTGTTAAAATTGATGAAGTAAGTGCCAACTATGTAATAATTTCATGGGAACCACCTGTGTACACTGGTGGCTGTCAGATAAACAATTACATTGTGGAGAAACGAGATACAACTACCACAGCCTGGCAGATTGTATCAGCAACCATTGCACGTACAACAATCAAAATCTCCAAGCTGAAAACTGGCTCAGAATATCAGTTTAGAGTGTTTGCTGAAAACAGATATGGAAAGAGTTCATCTTTAGACTCAGTACCTGTTGTAGTTAGCTATCCTTTCAGTGAACCTGCAGCGCCTGGTACACCATTTGTGTCCTCAGTGACAAAAGATCACATGACAGTTGAATGGAAGCCACCTAATAATAATGGAGGTAGCCCTGTTCTTGGGTATCACATTGAGCGCAAAGAGAAGAACAGCATTCTCTGGACAAAACTTAACAATCTTCTTGTTACTGATACTCGATTCAAAACAAATGGTCTTGAGGAGGGCATTGAGTATGAATATAGGGTATTTGCTGAAAATATTGCAGGAATAAGTCCATCTAGCAAAGTTTCTCAAAGTGTTGTGGCACGTGATCCATGTGATCCACCTGGAACTCCTGAGGCTATTGTTATCACTCGAAACCTTGTCACACTTCAGTGGACCAGGTCTCAATACGATGGAGGGAGTGCAGTCACAGGTTATATTGTTGAGAAGAAAAAGCTACCTGATGGTCGTTGGATGAAGGCTAGCTTTACAAATATAATTGACACTCAGTTTACAATTACAGAATTGACAGAAGGAGACCGTTACGAATTCAGAGTAATTGCAAGAAATGCAGCAGGTATTTTAAGTGAGCCTTCTGAAAGCACCGGACCAATTACTGCACAGGATGAGATTGAAGCACCTTCAGTTTCCATGGACTCAAAATTCAAGGATGTCATTATTGTGAATGCTGGTGAGACATTTACTATTGATGCTGATATTGCAGGCAAACCACTCCCAGATATAAAGTGGCTAAAGGATGGAAAAGAAATTGACAGTGCTACTCCAAGAGTGGAAATTAAATCCACTATTACACATACGGCTTTAACCATTAAAGACTGCATAAGAGTAGATGGTGGACATTTTGTCCTAAGTCTCACCAATGTGGGTGGAACAAAACTCGTCCCTGTAAATGTCAAGGTTCTGGATAGACCTGGTCCACCGGATGGCCCTTTGAAGGTAACTGGTGTCAGAGCAGAAAAATGCTATCTACACTGGAGCCACCCAACACATGATGGTGGAGCTGGTGTTTCCCATTACATTATCGAAAAGAGGGAAACAAGCAGACTGTCTTGGACTATGATAGAACCCAAAATTCAAGCTATCAGTTATAAAGTCACCAAACTCTTGCCAGGTAATGAGTACATCTTTAGAGTCATGGCAGTAAACAAGTATGGTATTGGTGAACCTCTTGAATCTGAACCAGTTATTGCAAGAAATCCTTTTAAGACTCCTGGCCCACCTTCAACTCCAGAAGCAAGTGCAATCACTAGAGACTCAATGGTCCTTACATGGGACCGTCCGGAGGATGATGGTGGTTCACAAATTGAGAGTTATATCCTGGAGAAGCGTGATAAAGAAGGCATCCGATGGGCAAAGTGCAACAGGAAAAGACTCAGTGATCTGCGTTTCAGAGCCACTGGATTAACAGATGGACACTCTTATGAATTCCGAGTGTCTGCCGAAAATGCTGCAGGTGTTGGCACACCAAGTGAACCATCTGAATATTACAAAGCCTGTGATGCAACCTATCCCCCTGGCCCGCCAAACAATCCCAAAGTGACAGACCATTCAAGCACAACTGTTTCCCTTGCATGGAGTCGGCCTATTTATGATGGTGGTGCACCAATCTCTGGATATATTGTTGAGATGAAAGAAGCCATTGATGATGAATGGACACTATGCACACCAAACACTGGTGTACAAACAACTCACTTTACAGTGAAAAATCTGAAGGAAAATGCAGAATACAACTTCCGTATTTGTGCCGTTAATATTGAAGGTGCTGGAGATCATATTGATGTTCAAGGCTCTGTAATTGCTGCTGAGAAACTTGAAGCCCCAGAAGTAGAGTTAGGCGCTGATCTGAGGAAAATTGTGACTGTTCGTGCAAGTGCAACACTACGCTTATTTGTTACCATCAGGGGAAGGCCTGAGCCTGAAGTTAAATGGACAAAGGCAGAGGGTACCCTAACAGAACGTGCCCAAATTGAAGTAACAAGCTCTTACACCATGCTTGTTATTGACAATGTTGACAGATTTGATACCGGCAAATATGTTTTAACTCTTGAAAACAACAGTGGCACCAAATCTGCATTCATAAATGTCAGAGTCCTGGACTCCCCAAGTGCTCCTGTGAACTTTGTCATTAAAGATATCAAAAGAGACTCAGTCCAGCTGCAGTGGGACCCTCCACATATTGATGGTGGTGCCAAGATTACTCATTACATTGTCGAGAAGCGTGAAGCTAAGAGAATGGCATTTACATCTGTGACAAATAACTGTGTCAGGAATTCATTCAGGGTTGATGATCTGCAAGAGGGAGGTGTTTATCACTTCCGTGTACTTGCAGTGAATGAACTTGGTGTTGGCTTGCCAGCAACCACCACAGAGCCGGTCAAAGTGTCCCAAGCACCTCTACCACCAGGTAAGGTTACACTTGTTGATGTAACTCGGCACACTGTGAGTCTTTCTTGGGAAAAGCCAGACCATGATGGTGGTAGCAAAATAACAGGTTACATAGTAGAGATGTTGACTAAAGGATCAGATAAATGGACTGTATGCACAACAGTAAGAATGCCTGAAGCTACAATTGAAGGACTTACAACGGGGGAGGAATATTCATTCAGAATTTCTGCCATGAATGACAAAGGAAAGAGTGATCCTAAACCACTTGGAGCACCTGTGGTTGCCAAGGATATCACTATTGAACCCGTTATTGACTTGGTATTTAATACATACAGTGTTAAATCTGGGGAAGATCTCAAAATTGATGTTCCATTTAGAGGTAGACCTCACCCAGAAGTGACATGGAAGAAGGATGGCCATACCCTGAAGCAAACAACCAGAGTAAATGTTCTTGCATCCAAAATGTCTTCAAAGATTGTTATCAAAGATGCAACAAGGGAAGATGCTGGAAAATATGAAATCACACTGATTAATTCAGTCGGTGTGAAATCAGCTGAAATAACAGTTATCATTCTTGACAAACCAGGTCCACCAATTGCAATCAGAGTAGATGAAGTAAGTGCAGATTACATTTCATTATCATGGGATCCTCCAGTTTATGATGGTGGGTGTCAGATCAATAATTATGTTGTTGAGAAGAGAGACACGACCACTACAACATGGCAAATTGTTTCAGCTACAGTGGCAAGGACATCAATTAAAGTATCCCACTTGACAATGGGAACAGAATATCAATTCCGTATTGCTGCTGAAAATCGTTATGGCAAGAGCCATGCTGTTGACTCTGCACCAATTGTTGCACAATACTCCTTCACACCACCTGGCCCTCCAACTGACCTTCAAGTTGCTCATGCTACTAAGTCAGGCATGTTGGTTAAATGGAAAAAACCAGCCAGTGATGGTGGAAGTCCAGTCACTGGATATCACTTGGAATGCAAGGGACAAAGCAGCATTCTCTGGACTAAGATCACTAGGGGTCTTGTTTCTGATACACAATTTAAAGTAACTGGTCTTGAAGAGGGTCTTCTCTATCAGTACAGAGTATATGCAGAGAATATTGCAGGAATTGGACCTTGCACAAAAGCCTGTGAGCCTGTTGCTGCAAGAGATCCATGTGATCCTCCAGGTCAGCCAGTTGTTACTAACATTACAAGAACTTCTGTTTCTCTCTCCTGGGCAAAACCTGAAAATGATGGTGGTGCCAAGGTGACTGGTTACATTGTAGAGCGAAGAGAGCTACCAGATGGTCGTTGGTTGAAATGTAATTTCACCAATCTCCAAGAAACATTCTTCGATGTGACTGGCCTGATTGAAGATCAAAGATATGATTTCCATGTAATTGCAAAGAATGCAGCTGGGTTACTTAGTCAGCCGTCAGAGTGTACAGGCCCTGTTACAGTGAAAGATGATGTTGATCCTCCACGCATTACAATTGAGGAAAATCTCAGACAACTAGTTGTAGTCAAAGCAGGAGATATACTAAGAATTGATGCTGAAATTTCTGGCCGCCCGGCTCCAGTGATTTCATGGGCAAAGGATGGAAAAGAAATTGATTCTAAAGCAAGAATTGAAATTTCTTCAACATTCACAACCACAACACTAATTGTAAGAGACACCATCAGAAGAGACACTGGACAGTATGTTCTCACATTACAGAATGTTGCTGGTACCAGATCTTTAGCAGTGAACTGTAAAGTGCTTGATAGACCTGGTCCATCTTCTGGACCATTGGAAGTAACGGGTCTAACAGCAGAAAAATGTACATTAACTTGGGGACCACCCCAAGAAAATGGGGGTGCTGAAATTCAACACTACGTTGTTGAGAAGCGTGAAACAAGCCGTCTTGCCTGGACATTAGTCTATGGAGACATGAAGGCCACAACATGCAAAGTTACAAAACTGCTTAAGGGCAATGAATACATTTTCAGAGTCCGGGGAGTAAATAAATATGGAACTGGGGAAGCTCTTGAGAGTGATCCCGCTAAGGCCCTAGATCCATTTACAGTGCCTGCTGCCCCAACAAATGTTGAAGTCACAAGTGTTACAAGTGAAGCTATGACAATCTGCTGGGAAAGGCCCATTTCTGATGGTGGCAGTAGTATTAGTGGCTATGTCATAGAAAAACGTGAAAAATCAGGTCTTCGTTGGGTTCGTGTCAACAAAAAGCCTGTTTATGACTTGAGGGTCAAGGCCTCCAATCTTCGTGAAGGATGTGAATATGAATACCGTGTATATGCAGAGAATGCTGCAGGTTTGAGTACACCAAGCCTTCCCTGCCCATTGACGAAGGCAGAGGATCCATTATTTTTGCCATCTCCACCAGCGAAACCAAAGGTAATTGATTATACCAAGTCCACAATAACACTCTCTTGGAACAAGCCATTGTTTGATGGTGGTTCTCCAGTCACAGGATACTCAATTGAATATAGGAAAACCAATGATGAGGACTGGATTGTTGGGGTGCAGCACACTAATAACACAGAGTTTACAGTTGTAGGGCTGACATTAGGAGCAGAATATGTCTTTGTGGTTAGGTCAATTAATAAAATTGGTCCAAGTGAGCCAAGCCAGGAGACTGATCCACAAGTAGCAAAGGACAGAGAAGATGAACCCGTTTTCCTCATCAGTAATGAAATGCGAAAAACACTGATTGTCAAAGATGGCAGCTCATTCACCCTAAGAGTCCCTTTCAAGGGAAAGCCTGTGCCAAATGTAATATGGAACAAGCCTGATGTTGATCTCAGAGTTCGGGCAACAATTGATACCACATACACTTGCACATCTGTCACAATTGAGCAAGCTACAAGAAATGACTCAGGGAAGTACACTGTGACTCTACAAAATGTTGCTGGAACAGCCACACTAACACTGAATGTAAAAGTGCTCGATTCACCTGGACCACCTGCCAGTCTTTCAGTTAAGGAAGTGACCAAAAACTCTGCAACAATAACATGGGACACACCAGAAAATGAAGGTGGTGCTCCTGTCAAGAACTACCTTGTAGATCTGCGTGAGGCAAGCAAAAAAGGATGGACAAGAGTCACAGACAGTTGTCCCAGACTTACATTTAAAGTAACTGACCTTCAAGAGGGAGGCATTTATTATTTCAGAGTCACTGGTGAAAACGAATATGGAACTGGAGTACCACTTGAAACTAAAGAAGGAACTAAAATTACAGGTATGGTATTATAATTGCCTCTTGAATGATGACAAGCTAAAATAATTGTGTTGTATTTGGATTGTGATGTATTTATATACATATATATATATATATATATATATATATATATATATATATATATATATATGTAACGCTGATGTAAGTAACTCTTTCATAAACATTCATTTTCAGAAAAACCAAGTCCACCAGCAAAGCTTGGAGTAACTGATGTTACAAAAGATACTGTCTCATTAGCTTGGAGTAAACCTGAGCATGATGGAGGTAGTAGAATTACCAATTACCAGGTGGATGCGCTAGAGAAAGGACAACAGAACTGGATAAAATGTGGTGTCACCAAATCAACTCACTTTGTTGTCTATGGGTTAAGAGAAAATGCGGAATACTACTTTAGAGTTCGTGCTGAAAATCATGCTGGACTTAGTGACCCTAAAGACATGGTTCTGCCTGTTCTTGTTAAAGATCAACTCGGTAAGTAATTTGATCTGGTTGTAATTAATATGATGATGTAGCTTAAAATTTTGTATGGCAGTTCATTATGATAATTAACTTGATGTTTTTGCTCATTCTATCAACAGAGGCACCTGAAATTAACATGAAGAACTTTCAACACAATACAGTCTATGTAAAGGCAGGTTCAAATCTTAAAGTAGAGATCCCACTTACTGGTAAACCTTTACCAAAAGTATCACTCTCAAAGGATGATCAGGTTCTGAAATCAACAATGAGGTTTAATTCTGAAGTTACACCTGACTGCCTTATCATCACCCTGCGTGACAGTGTTGCTCATGATGCAGGCAGATATGACATTACAGCCTCAAACTCAAGTGGAACCACCAAGTCCTTTATTAATGTTGTTGTCCTGGACAGACCGAGTCCACCTGTTGGTCCCGTTGAGATGTGTGATATCACAGAGGACAGTGTAAGTCTGAAATGGCTCCCTCCTGCATATGATGGTGGCAGCCCAATCACCAACTATATTGTTCTAAAACGTGAAACAACAACAGCAAACTGGGTTGAAGTTTCATCTGCAGTCGCAAGATGCATGATCAAGATTATGAAACTAACTACTGGAGTTGAGTATCAGTTCAGAATTAGGGCTGAAAACCGCTTTGGCATCAGTGATCACATCGATTCTCCAACTGTCACAGTCAATCTGCCATATAGTAAGTAACTTTACTTTTGTGCTAGTATTGTTCATTTTGATTTGTCTAAATGACAAATATCAACAACAGTGCTTTTGTTTTTTTTCAGCAATTCCTGAGGCACCTTCAACACCATGGGTATCTGTTGTCACTAGAGAAAGTATTAGTGTCAACTGGAAAGAACCTTCTTCTGATGGAGGAAGTCTTATATTTGGATACCACCTTCAGATGAAAGACAAAAACAGTATTTTGTGGAAGAAAGTCAACAAAACTGTTATCCGTGCCACACATTTCAAAGTGACAAACATCAATCCAGGCCTTATCTACGAGTTCATGGTTGCAGCTGAAAATGCTGCTGGCATTGGTCCTGTCAGCAAAATTTCAGATGCTGTACTGGCAATTGATGCTTGTGGTAAGGATATTACAAAATCTTAATTGTTTTTTGGGTAAAAAAAAATTAAGCCTGCCTATAAGCAATTCTGATTGTAATATGGTACTGTTTTCCAGAACCACCAACTGATGTCTGTGTCACTGATATCACAAAGAGTTCAATAAGCCTTGCATGGAGTAAACCTTCCTATGATGGTGGAAGCAAAGTGACAGGGTATATGATTGAGAAGAAAGATGGTCCAAAAGGCAAATGGTTCAAAGTTAATTTATCAAAGGTTTCTGATACCAAGTTCACTGTATCAGGTCTCATTCAAGATGAATCTTATGAATTTAGAGTCTTAGCCAAGAATGCAGTTGGCTCTGTCAGTAACCCATCTGATACTGTTGGGCCAGTTACATGTGTGGATACCTTTGGTGCTCCTGAAATTGAACTTCCTCAGGAATACCTGGATGTTTTAAAATATAAAGCAGGAGAAACCGTTCAGCTTAGAACTGGTATTATTGCTAAACCTCAGCCAACAATTGAATGGTACAAAGATGGAAAAGAGCTGGAATCTGGAGCTCAGTATATTATTTCAAACACCACTGATTCTGCATGCATCTCAATAAAGGATGCTACACGTATAAATACTGGAACATATGAGCTCAAGATCAAGAATTCTTTGGGCTCAGCATATGCTGCTATCAGAGTACTTATTCAAGGTATGCTACCAATTATTGTTTCTTGGCTAAGTGTTAAAAAAAAAAAAGTTACATATATATTTATGCCTTATTTATTGTAATAATGACTTGCTTATCTCTGTTAGACAAACCTGGGCCCCCTTCGGGAGAGATTCAGTTCAAGAAGATCACAGCAGATAGCATAACCATCATGTGGGATCCTCCAGCTGATGAGGGTGGTGCAATGGTTACCCATTACATTGTGGAGAAACGTGAGAGTAGCAGAATCATGTGGTCCATAATATCTGAGAAACTGGAAGAGTGCATTGTCTCTGTTTCAAGGCTGATCAAAGGAAATGAGTACATCTTCCGTGTTCGTGGGGTGAACAAATATGGAGTTGGTGATCCTCTAGAATCTGAGCCTGTCATTGCACAGAACTCGTTTGGTAAAGATTTTTTTTTTTTCCAATCATTGTTTAACTGTGTTAATTTTTTTTGTCTCATGTTTGAAGTAAACCCACTGTTGCTATTTTGTTTTATGCAGTACCTCCAAGCCAACCTTCCAAACCTCAGGTCACCATGATTACCAAATCAACAATGACTGTCATATGGGAAAGACCAAGTCTAGATGGTGGCAGTGATATTGATGGATATTATCTGGAGAAGCGAGAAAAGAAGAGTCTACAGTGGTTCAAGGTCATCAAAGATCCAATTCGTGATACTAGGCAAAAAGTCAGCAATCTCACAGAGGGAAATGAGTATCAGTATCGTGTTTGTGCAATTAATAAAGCCGGTGCGGGTCAATACTCTGATGCATCCATCTTCTATAAAGCATATAATCCCATTGGTAAGATTATTTTTACTAGTTTTATGTTATTTATGATATTCTTAAATCTTGTGATCATGTGAAACGTCCATATTTGTGGCATGCTATAATGTTGTTCAAAATATTGTGTTTTATATATTTAAAAAAAAAATGTTTAAACGACATATATACATTTTTTAGATCCACCAAGTGAGCCGACAAAACTTAAAATTGTTGATTCAACCAAGACTTCAATTACACTTGGGTGGATGAAGCCTGTGTATGATGGTGGCAGTGAAATCACAAGCTACATAGTTCAACAGATGACAGCTGATGAAAAGGAATGGGTCACTATTAGCTCCAAGGGTGAAGTAAGAACCACAGAGTATGTGGTGTCACATTTAAAACCTGGATTGTACTATTACTTCCGCATCTCTGCTGTTAACTGTGCTGGAGTTGGACGTCCAATTGAAATGATTCAGCCAGTACAAGCTAAGGATATTCTGGGTTCGTCTTTTTTTTTTTTCCCATAGAGTATTTTCATGCTTTATTTTCATTGGTTTTAATCTAATCCAGGATACATTTCTCTTTTATACCAACAGAGGAGGCTGATGTTGATCTTGATATTTCAATGTCAACTCAATATACAGTAAAGGCTGGAAGAGATGTGGAAATCATGATTCCTCTAAAAGGCAGACCTACACCAAATGTCACATGGCGAAGAGGAGATAGGAATATTGGTGGAGATGCAAAATACATAATTAATAACACAGAGTATTCAACAACACTTATTATTCCGAAGGTCACTCGGGACGATTCAGGCAAATATCTACTTGAGATTGAAAATGGAGTTGGTGAACCAAAGAATATTACTATCTCTGTGAAGGTATTAGACTCACCATCTGCTTGTAGTAAGTTGGTTGTGAAAAATGTTACCCGTGGTAAACTCACTCTCAGCTGGGATCCTCCTCTTATTGATGGTGGATCTCAAATTACAAATTACATCGTCGAGAAGAAGGATGCTAAATTAAAGGCTTACTCCATAATTACAACAGAATGTACCAACACATCATGCAAGATTGAAGGCCTGTCAGAAGAGATTGCCTATTTCTTCCGTGTGTCTGCTGAAAATGAAAATGGCATTGGTGATACCTGTGAGACTATAGAACCTGTTAGAGCAACTGAGACTCCTGGTCCTGTAAAGAACCTTGTCATGGTTGACTCAACTAATACATCTGTAACTGTGGCATGGACAAAGCCTGATCATGATGGTGGCAGCCATATTTCTGAGTACATCATTGAAAAGAGGGAAGATGATGTTGTGACATGGAGCCATGCTGGTACTTGTAAATCTTGCAAGTATGAGGTAACAAATCTTAAAGAACTCTCAGACTTTTTCTTCAGAGTATATGCCAAGAATGAGAAGGGTTGCAGTGACTTCTCTCAAATTGGACCCATTACTGTGAAGGAATTAGTTATTCCACCTGAAGCGAACCTTATTGACTATCCTAATGGGGAAATATGCGTCAGAATTGGACAAAATGTGAACATTGAACTGCCATACAAGGGTAAACCCAAACCTGCAATTCAGTGGATGAAAGATGATTTTCCACTGAAGGAAAGTGAACAGGTTCGCTTCAGAAAAACAGAGAATAAAGCAAGCCTAATTGTGAGAAATGCAAGAAAGGAGAATGCAGGAAAATATACTCTGGTCCTTGACAATAGACTTGTCAAGAACTTCTTTGACATCAAGGTCATCACTCTTGGGCCACCCTCTGCACCAGTGGGCCCTGTCCGGTTTGATGAAATCAAAGCACAGAGCATTATTATCTCATGGAATGAGCCACAGGAAGATGGTGGTGGAGAAATCACCTGCTACAGTGTGGAAAAAAGAGAGACTTCTCAAACAACTTGGAAAATTGTTTGTTCAAGTGTAGTCAGGACCACATTCAAGATACCCAATCTGGTTAAGGGAACTGAATACCAATTCAGGGTGCGTGCAGAGAACAAATATGGAGTAAGTGATGCTCTCAACTCAGTGGATGTTGTTGCCCAACACCAGTATAAGCCACCAGGTCCACCAGGAAAACCTGTTGTATTTAATGTTACAAGTGATGGCATGACTGTTTCATGGGATGCACCCAGCTTTGATGGTGGATCTCCTATTACCGGCTACCATCTTGAGAAGAAAGACAGAAACAGCCTCCTGTGGATGAAAGTGAATTCCAATGTAATCTCTGGAAGAGAGTACAGAGTAATTGGTCTCATTGAAGGTCTGGAATATTCATTCAGAGTGTATGCTCAGAATAATGCTGGCACGAGTCCACTCAGTGAGCAAAGCAAACACAGACTAGCTATTTCTCCTGTTGGTGAGTTTCATTTTTCATGTGCACAATCAACTTCCATCAATACACATGAGGTTTTGTCAACCTTAAAAAACTATTTCTTATCTATTTCATGCATTTAGATCCTCCTGGCACCCCCAACTGTATTGATGTTACAAGAGATTCTGTCACACTTCAGTGGGAACCACCTAAACGTGATGGAGGCAGTAGGATTGTGGGATACAGTGTTGAGAGACGCCAAGGAAGAGCACGCTGGCTGAGATGCAATTTTACTGATATCAGTGAATGCCAGTTTACAGTGACAGGACTTGCTTGTGGTGACCGCTTTGAATTTAGAGTAATTGCCAGAAATGCTGTTGGAACAGTCAGTCCACCATCACAGTCATCTGGCTACATCATGACCAGGGATGAAAGTGGTATGTATATTATTTACAGGGCAACTGGAAAACTATTCCAAACTTCAGAAGCTTTTTCATTATGGTACTTTTAAATGCTTGTATATTCTTTGTCAATTGTCTGATTGGGAAGGTCAGCAAATCATCCTTCTCTTATGTGGTAAAAGCTCTTTGGTAATGGTAATGAACAACAAAAGGTTTTTACATCTGTGCATATGTCATATTTGGTCAGAAACAACAATATAATTGGGAAAAGCCAAAAACGGTTTCTAAGAACAATTACTTTAAAGATTGCTTTTTTAAATACATTGTGGAGAAAAAGCACATTTTTAAAGTTCTTTAATTAGTTCTTATATTTTTAGGAAAAGAAAGTATTTCAGCTGTTAGAGTGAAAAGATTAAAAATTGTATATAAATTTGTACATTATTGTTCATTCTCTAGAAAGAAGCCAATGTAGCTTTGAATATATTAGTCGATATGTTTTGCAATGTACTCAGATTGAGGATGCAATGTTTGGTATTATATTCCAGTTATCCCTGAGATTCAGTTTGGTGCTGAAAAGGCTCTGACAATCAAGGCTGGAGAAAACATCAAACTGAGCTGCACTATTAGTGGCCGTCCTGTGCCTCAGGTTACATGGTATAAGGATGGGAAACAGCTTGACAAAATGCTTGTGGATATCACAACCTGTATCGGATCAAGTTCACTGTTCATTAGAGACGCTGATCGTAATGATCGTGGAATCTACACTGTTGAAGCCAAAAATAGCTCTGGAACAACAAAGGAGGATGTTCTTGTCAGAGTACAAGGTTTGATAGAATTTTTTTTTTTTTTTTTTTTTACATGAGTAGACTGAGTTTTTAAATACTTTGAATTATAGCTATCTGTGTTTTATTCAGATACTCCTGGACCACCTGAGGGCCCACTACGCTTCACAAATATCTCTGCTGAGAAGGCCTCTCTTTGGTGGAGTCCCCCAGAAAATGATGGCTGTGCAGCGATCACTCATTATGTAATTGAAAAGCGTGAGACCTCCCGTATTACTTGGGCACTTGTTACATCTAAGTGTGAAGCCTGCTCTTTCAGTGCCACCAAGTTGATCAAGGGAAATGAGTATCAGTTCCGTGTTTCTGCTGTCAACAGTTTCGGTGTTGGCAAACCACTCGAATCAGATCCAATTGTCGCTAAAATGCAGTACAGTAAGTAATATTTAAACCTTTATCTAATCATGTCCAAAAATATTTCAGCAGAATTTTACTTTAAATTGTGTTTTTGTAATTTTATAGCTGTACCAGATGCTCCAGGAACACCTGACTGCACTCATGTGACAGGAAACAGTCTTACAATATGTTGGACAAGACCAAGACTTGATGGTGGAAATGAGATAAAGCACTATATCCTTGAAAGGAGAGAAAAGAAAAGTTTACAATGGGTAAAAGTTTCAGCAAAAAGACCGATCACAGAGCTTAGACAAAGAGTTACAAACTTGACTGAAGGAAATGAATATGAATTCCGTGTTATGGCTGAAAACGGGGCTGGTGTCGGACCACCAAGCGGAATATCAAGACTATTTAAGTGCAGAGAACCTACAAGTGCACCTAGCGCACCAACAGTGGTAAAAGTCAGTGACTCAACAAAGACCTCTGTGTCCCTGGAATGGACCAAACCAGTTTTTGATGGTGGTATGGAGATCATTGGTTACATTATTGAAATGTGCAAAGCAAGCCTTGAAGAATGGCACAGAGTCAATAGCCAGACTTGTATCCATACCTCATACACAGTTACAGATTTAGAACCAGGTGAAGAGTACAAATTCCGTGTGTGTGCTGTTAATGGTGTTGGAAAGGGAGAGGCATCTGAGATTCCAAATGCAGTGCAGGCAGTTGACAGACTGACATCACCAGAGATTGACATTGATGCAGATTTCAAACAGACACATATTGTGAAAAGTGGAGGAACAGTTACTCTTAATATCCCTTTCTGTGGAAAACCTACACCCCTGGCTACATGGTCAAAAGCAGGTGGAGAACTTGGTGTGATGGTAGATATTCATACTACAGACACCTTCAGCACATTAACAATTGAAAACTGTACCAGATTTGATGCTGGCAAATACACACTTTCTCTTGAGAACAACAGCGGTCGTAAATCCATTACATTAACAGTAAAAGTGCTGGACACACCTGGGCCACCAGGTCCTCTCTCATTCAAAGATGTGACAAGAGGGGCTTTGACGCTCATGTGGGATGCTCCATCTAATGATGGAGGTGCTCGTATTCATCATTACATTATTGAACAACGTGAGGCAAATCGCCTGAGCTGGCAAGAGGTCAATCCCAGGTGTACACGCCAAATTCTAAGAGTAACCAATCTTGCAGTTGGTGTAGCATACTGCTTCAGGGTCACAGCTGAAAATCAGTATGGTATAGGTGAGCCTTATGAAATGTCAGAACCTATTATTGCCACTGAGGAGCCTGCACCACCCAAGAGACTGGACATTATTGATACAACATCTTCAACAGCCACCTTAGTATGGATGAAACCTGAACATGATGGTGGAAGCCGCATCACAGGATACATTGTTGAGACCAGAAAAAAGGGTTCTGATCACTGGGTTGTTGGTGGTCAAACAAAATCTTTGAAGATGATCCTAGAGGGCTTGGTTGAGAACACAGAATATGAATTCCGGGTCAAAGCACAAAATGATACTGGAGTCAGTTATCCAAGAGATGCACTCACCTCTGTCATCATCAAAGAACCTCGCATTGAACCAACTGCAGACCTTAGTGGCATCAGCAAACAGCTTATTACCTGCAAGACTGGCAATTCCTTTACCATTGATATTCCCATTAGTGGCAGACCAGCTCCAAAAGTAACATGGAAGCTTGAGGAGATAAAACTAAAGGAAACAGAAAGAGTTTCTATGAAGACTTCTAATGTGAAAACTACCCTACTGGTTAAGGATGCCAAGAGAGGGGACAGTGGAAAATACTACCTTACTCTAGAGAATGTGGCTGGGGCAAAGACATTCAGTATTACTGTAGTTGTCTTTGGCAGACCAAGCCCACCCACTGGCCCAGTAGAAATCTCAGGAATCACATCAGAATCCTGTGTGTTGTCATGGGCTGAACCTACAGATGATGGTGGATCAGATATAACTAATTATATAGTTGAGAAACGTGAATCTGGTCAAACTTCATGGCAGGTTGTGAACTCAAGTGTGAAACGACCAACCATTAAAGTCACCCATTTGACAAAATACATGGAGTACACATTCCGTGTCTGTGCAGAGAACAAGTTTGGTGTTAGCAAACCAATTGAATCTCAAGCTATTGTAGCAGAACATCCATTTGGTTAGTACAATTACTTTTGTTGATTTCTTATTAAATATGCTCCTTTAGTATTCCATAAATTCTAATCATTGTTCCATCTTCCAGTACCACCAAGTCCACCTACACGTCCAGATGTGGTATTCGTATCTGCTAATGCTATTTCCATTAAATGGGATGCTCCATATCATGATGGTGGAAGCAAGGTGACTGGATATTGGATCGAGAAGAAAGAGCGCAACACCATTTTATGGACACGGGAAAATAAAATCCCATGCACTGAGTGTCATTATAAGGTCTCCAATCTTATTGAAGGCCTTGAATATCAATTCCGTGTATATGCCATGAACATTGCTGGTCTAAGCAAAGCCAGTGAAGCTTCAAGACCAGTGCTGGCTTTGAATCCAGTTGGTATGTATTAGGTTAACTTTTTTAATATCTTTCCTCAATGTTGTTTATTAGTGACATAGTACTTACAGGGTGATCATTTTTCTTTTAGATCCCCCTGGCAAACCAGAAGTATACGACATTACAAGATCTTCAGTTTCTATTAAATGGTCTGTACCATTTAATGATGGTGGCAGCAAATTGGTTGGATATGTAGTGGAACGTAAGGCATCCACTGATGAGGATGAAACTCGTTGGTTGAAGTGCAACTACACTACTATCACAGACAACTTCTTCACTGTTACATCACTAGAAGAGGGATCAGTTTATGAATTCCGTGTCATTGCTAAAAATTGTGCAGGAGTCCACAGTATGCCATCGGAATCAACAGGCCCTATCACATGCAAGGATGAATACAGTAAGATAATTTCCTGATGAATATTTAACTGTGTAAATCAAGTTGCTACAAATCTAATATTTGCTATTTATTTATTTCAGCACCACCAAAGGCCGAGTTAGACAGCAAACTTGTCGGTGAGACAATAACTATTAGGGCTGGATCAGACCTTGTTCTTGATGCTGCAATAGGTGGTAAACCTGAACCCAAAGTATGGTGGTCTAAGGGTGATAAGGAGTTGGAGATTGGTGATAAGTACTCATTGACATACACCAGCACAAGAGCTATGGCAATCATCAAGTCATGTAACAGGAATGATACTGGAAAATATATACTGGCTGTTAAGAATGCCAGTGGAACCAAAACTGCAGCTGTCAATGTTAAAGTTCTTGGTAAGAAAATGTTAAGTTAAAACACATCTCACTTAAATCAAAATATTAAATATCTGGCTGACATTTATATGTCGAACTCTATTTCCATTCCAGATACCCCTGGTCCTCCAGATGGTAAAGTCACAATCAGCAGGGTCACAGAAGAAAAATGCACAGTTTCTTGGAAGATACCGCTTGAGGATGGGGGAGATTCTGTCACTCACTACATTGTTGACAGACGTGAGACCAGTAGGCTCAACTGGGTTGTCATGGAAACTGAATGCAGGACCCTTTCTTGTGTCAGTACAAAACTGATCAAGAACAATGAATATATATTCCGTGTCAGAGGTGTTAACAAATATGGAGCTGGTGTACCACTGGAGTCTGAACCAATTATTGCAAGAAATGCATATAGTAAGTCCTCTTTTTTTAAGTCCTAATTTGCAGTAATTCACAGGAGCTTCAGAAACAAACATTATTAAGAATTCTTACCTTCTGTGTTACAGCTGTTCCAACACCTCCTGGAGCACCAGAAATTACAGCTGTCGGAAAGCAACATGTCATCATTGAGTGGCTGAAGCCAGAGAATGATGGTGGTAGTGAAATAAAAAATTTCCTTGTTGAGAAACGTGAGAAGAGCAGTGTAAGATGGACCAGAGTAAACAAGACATTCACCATCTATGACACAAGACTCAAGATAACAGGTCTATTAGAGGGAAGTGAATACCAATTCCGTGTTGCAGCTGTCAATTCTGCTGGTACAAGCTTACCAAGTGAAGCATCTGAATATGCTCTTTGCAAAGATCCAACCTGTGAGTAACTACAACTACTTTTTTGCCAAACCACACCATGATGCCACAAATATTTAATTATTAACATTCTCATCAGTTTTATTTATATGGTGAAGTAACTGTGTTTTTTTTTAATTATACAGATACCCCAGCTCCTCCATCAACTCCTCGCATAATAGATACTACCAAACACAGCATCACTATGACATGGACCAGACCTATGTATGATGGTGGTTCAGATGTCAGTGGCTATGTTGTTGAAATTCTAGAAGAGGGAACTGAACAGTGGTATAGAGCCACCCAGAAGATCCTGACTACTAATGAATATACTGCAGCTGGTTTAACAAGCAACAAGAAGTACAGTTTCAGAGTTGCTGCAGTGAATGCAATGGGCACTGGAGAGTTCAGTGAAGGCAGTGTGGAGACTGCACCTAAAGAAAGAGTTGGTAAGTTTTTCCTGGGTCTGCCACACATACCATTGAGAAGCAATGAGGAATGACTAGTGCAAAATGAGTCTTAGGGCTGTACTAAACTTGAGTTGTGCAATCACCTTATAACATCAGTATTCAATATATTGTATAAAGATTTAAGCAATATTCAGAAGCTATGTGAGAGTTATGCAGCTGGTGTGGAGATTGAATAAAAAGGGGCGCGTCTCAGTTACATGCGATTCTAACATTGGACTTAAATCGCTTAATGGATAGTTATGAGTTAACTTAAAGTGAGCTGTAAGTGTAGCAATGAATGCTCACTCAGCTTAACCTTGAAACTTCTATTACATTTTTTGTT
This sequence comes from Ictalurus punctatus, assembly GCF_001660625.3. Classification (NCBI taxonomy): domain Eukaryota; kingdom Metazoa; phylum Chordata; class Actinopteri; order Siluriformes; family Ictaluridae; genus Ictalurus; species Ictalurus punctatus. The sequence goes on along the minus strand of NC_030421.2, from coordinate 7,293,505 downwards.
AGAGCACATCACATTACCAAAAAAAAAAAAAATTCCCTCATTATTTTATTAATTCATTAAAAAAAAAATTATTTAGTATCTTGTGAATACATTAAGCACAATACAACAAATAATAATTTAATAATAATAATAATAATAAAGTACTATTCATGAGATAAGATTCTAGGAGTAGCTTTTTCTAAAAGAAATGACTTCTTCAATCTAAATGTTCTAACCTTGACATGGCCCACATAGACTATTCAGAGATTTTCTTTTTACAATAAGCATAAATTTGTGGAAACTGACCTTTGGTGTTTTTGATCTACAAATTCAATAAAATTTACTCTTCCCAGAAATTCCTGACATTGAACTACCTGAAGAACTGAGGAAAACAGTTTGTCTGAGAGCTGGTAGCACTTTACATCTAAATGCAACTATACTTGGTAGACCACTGCCAGTTGTTACCTGGAGAAAGTCTGGCATAGACCTTCAGTCACGGGGGTACATTGAGACAACAGAGAGCACTACAACTTTAATAGTGGAGAAGGTTCACCGTTATGATGCTGGAAAATACACAATCGAGGCTGAAAATCCATCTGGCAAGAAGACAATTACCATTCTTGTCAAGATATATGGTAAGAAGAAAAAAGTGTGTATATATATGCGTGTGTGTGTGTGTGTGTACAGCCCCAATTCCAAAAAGGTTGGGAAAGTATGGAAAATGCTAATAAAAACAAAGGAGTGATTTGTAAATGTACTTTGACCTGTGTATAAACATAAAATGTATAAGGACAAGGTATTTGTTGTTTTAACTAATCAACTGCATCGGTTTTTGAAGATGTTTATTTTGAAATTGATGCATGCAACACGTTCCAAAAAAGTTGGGATGGGGCAATTTAGGACTAATAGCGATGTGAAAAATTGAAATAAAATGATGACGTGAAAAAGGTGAGACAATCGTCTAATCCAAAAAAGGCCTAGTCCTTCAAGAGCAAGGATGAACAATCTGCCAATAGATGCCTCAGCGAATAATGCAACACTTTGAGAACAACGACAAAGACAAATCGGTAGGATTTTGGCCATTTTACCTTCTACAGTGCCCAAGTCTCAATGCGTAAAGGACAAGGCCGAAAACCACTTCTTAATAACAGTCATGAGTCTGTAATGGAGATCCTGACATGGGCTCGGGAATACTTTGGTAAACCTTTGTCAGTCAACACCATTTGCCGCTGCATCCACAGATGCAAATTAAGGCTTTATTATGCAAAGCAGGAGCCATCCAGAGCAGGACAACAACAAACCACATTCTGCCCGGATTACAAGCACTTGGTTGCGTAAGCAGAGAGTGTGGGTGCTAAGCATGGCCTGCCTGCAGTCCTGACCTGTCTCCGATTGAGAATGTGTGGTGCATTATGAAGCGCAAAATAAGGCAACGAAGGACTCGTACAGTTGCACAGCTGAAGAAATGCATAATGGATGGATGGGGAAAATTCAGCTTGCTAAACTTAACCAACTCGTGTCTTCACTCAGACCCCAAACGCTTAATAAGTGTTATTAAAAGAAAAGGTGATGTTACCCAGTGGTAAACAGTCGACTGTCCCAACTTTTTTGGAGTGCGTTAGTCATCAGATTTGAAATGAGTGTATGTTAAAAAAAAAAAAAAATTCACAAAGTAAAACATCAAATAACGTGTTAATAATGTGTTTTCAATATATTACAGGGTGAATAGAATTTTCAAATGACTTCTTTCTTTTTTTTTTTTTTTGCATTTTTCACACTATCCAAACTTTTTCGGAATTGGGGTTGTAATAAATAAATAAATTTAATATATATACTTACTTAAATTTTAAATTAATTATTTCAATTCCAGATTCTCCTGGTCCCTGTGGCGCAGTCAAGGTCAAGGATTACACTAAAGAATCAGTTGTCATTACATGGGATGTCCCTACTATTGATGGAGGGGCTCCTATCAACAACTACATTATTGAAAACCGTGAAGCATCAATGAAATCTTATAAAACCGTGACAATGGAATGCAAGAAGACATTGTACAGAATCAGTGGGTTAGAGGAAGGAACACGATACTTCTTCAGAGTACTGCCTGAAAACATATATGGCATTGGAGAACCTTGTGAAACCACTGAATCTGTGCTGGTATGTGAAATTCCATCTGTTCCTCAAGATTTGCAAGTCATTGACATTACAAAGTCCACCGTCACTCTTGGATGGGAGAAACCGCTTTTCGATGGTGGCAGCAGACTTACTGGTTATGTTATTGAAGCCTGTAAGAAAGGAACAGACCGATGGATGAATGTTGCAAATGTGAAAGCATCAGTGTTTCAGCACACCATAGATTCTCTGAATGAGAATGAGCAATACTTATTTAGAATCAAAGCTGAAAACAGCAGGGGGGTCAGTGAGCCCAGAGACCTGATGACACCTGTGACTATTCAAGAACAGAGAGGTATGCTATTAATAACTTTAAATATTTAAATATATATTTAAGGCAATAAATTAATAATTACACATTATAAATGCTATTATATATTGTATTTTGTTTTATTTTACAGTTATACCAAAGATTGATCTGGCTAGCATTCCTCAAAAGATGGTAAATGTGCATGCTGGCAAGCCAATTGTGCTCAACATTCCCATCATTGGAAGACCTGCACCATCTTGCTCGTGGTTCTTTGGTGGCATTAAGATGAAAGACAAGCTTGACCGTATTAAAATTGAGACAACTGCTAAGTACACTAAACTAACGGTTCGTGAAACTACTCTTGATGATACCGGTGACTATACTCTTGAAGTAAAAAATATCACAGGAGTCGCTACAGAAATCATCAAAGTCATCATTCTTGGTGAGAAAGATATTTTACCTCATCCTAAATTTAGTCCATCACTAAAGATTTTTTTTTAGTGTTTCCAGTGTAGCTGAAACTGACCTAATGCACCCCATTTGCAGATAAACCTGGCATTCCAGTTGGGCCTATGAGAATTGATGGAATTGATGCCACATCTATAACATGCGGCTGGGAGCCACCAGTGAAAGATGGAGGTGCCAATATCAGTGGCTATATAGTTGAGCAACGAGATGCTCATCGCCCTGGTTGGTTGACTATTTCTGAATCTGTCACTAGACCAACATTCAAATTCACTAGACTTACTGAGGGAACAGAATATGTGTTCCGTGTGGCTGCAACAAATCGTTTTGGTGTTGGTGCATTCCTTCAGTCTGAAGTTGTTGAATGCAAGAGTGCCAAGAGTAAGTTCATATCAGAAAACATACACACATATTTCAATTAATAGAGAAAATGGGCAAATAATATCCTGTTCTGTTAACTTCTACAGCTGTTCCTGGTGCACCAAGCATGCCTGAAATATTTGATGTGTCTCATGATGGTATGACACTCACCTGGAAACCACCAGAAGATGATGGTGGTTCCTCAGTGGCCGGCTACATCATTGAGCGTAAAGAAACTAGATCTGACAGATGGGTGCAAATCAACAAGAATCCAGTGACAATGACGAGATACAGATCAACTGGACTAATTGAAGGTCTCGAATATGAGTACAGAGTGACAGCTATGAACTCCAGAGGCACTGGCAAACCGAGTCTGAGCTCAAAGCCAGTGATTGCAATGGATCCTATTGGTATGTGCAAAAGAACAGTCATACATGGTACTTGTCTATGAGACAAACATTAGGAGAGAAAAAAAACATTTACTATTTCTTCTCACACAGAACCTCCAGGCATACCTTTGAACCCAAGAGTCACAGATACAACCAGGACATCTGTGTCATTGGCATGGTCTCCCCCAGAGGAAGAGGGAGGTGCCATCATCACTGGTTACCTGATAGAGATGCAGAAAGTTGACCAGATTGAATGGACCAAATGTAATACAACTCCAACAAAGATTTGTGAATACACACTGACGCATATGCCCCAAGGTGCTGAGTATAGGTTCCGTGTGATGGCATGTAATGCTGGTGGACCTGGAGAACCAGCTGAGATTCCAGGAGTAGTTAAAGTCACGGAAATGCTTGGTAAGAATTTAAAATAGCATTGTAAACTATGTCTGTTCTATGTGACTGTCAATGCATTCATGCTAAAACAACCTGCATTAATATTTCAGCATATCCTGATTATGAGCTGGATACAAAATACCAGGAGGGTTATATCGTCAGACAAGGTGGAGTTGTCAGACTCTCTGTGCCAATTAAGGGAAAACCATATCCAACCTGTAAATGGACAAAGGAAGGCCGCGATATTTCTCACCGAGCTATGATTGCCACCAGTGAAGAACGCACAGAGCTAGTGATCAAGGAAGCTCACAGGGATGACACTGGAACCTATGATCTTGTGTTGGAGAACAAATGTGGAAAGAAAGCGGTGTACATCAAAGTTAAAGTTATTGGACGCCCAGATCCACCTGAAGGCCCTCTGGAGTTTGATGATATTCAAGCTCGTTCTGTAAGAGTGAGCTGGAGACCACCTTCAGAGGATGGTGGCTCTGATATTCTTGGTTACATTGTGGAGAGACGTGAGGTACCAAAGGCAGCATGGTACACTGTGGACTCTCGAGTGGTTGACACTTCGCTAGTGGTCAAAGGACTGAAAGAAAATGTTGAGTACCACTTCAGAGTATCAGCAGAGAACCAGTTTGGAATTAGTAGATCTCTAAAATCAGATGAATCAGTTATACCAAAGACACCACTCTGTAAGTATTATTGACATCTAAATAACCTAATTACTCTTGTTACAGCTCATATTATATTACTAAACCAGGTAATTCATATTGCATTTGTGTTCTTTAAAAAAAAGGTCCACCTGAGCCTCCCAGCTTCCCTCCAGAAATTATGGATGTCACAAAAACCACTATTGGTCTGTCTTGGTCAAGACCAAAGGATGATGGTGGCTCTCGTGTCACTGGATATTATATTGAAAGAAGAGAGTTGTCGACTGAAAAATGGGTGCGTCACAACAAGACTCACATCACAACTACGATGTATACTCTCACCGGCCTTATCCCTGATGCACAGTATCAGTTCCGTGTGATTGCTCAGAATGACATTGGTCAAAGTGAGCCTGGACCTGTATCTGAAGCAGTTGTGTGCAAGGATCCATTTGGTGAGTAACATGCACCCCAACTTTGAAAGAAAATGTACCAATGTCTTGTTGGTGACTAAGTTCTAATTACTTAATTCTCTTACTTTTCTAGATAAACCAAGCCAACCAGGTGATATCGACATCATCTCAATTACCAAGGATTGCATTACCATTCATTGGCTGCGCCCAGAATCTGATGGTGGCAAAGAAATTCTTGGATATTGGATTGAGTTTAGACAAGCAGGTGAAAGTGCCTGGAAAAAATGCAACAAAGAGCGTTCAAAAGACAGGCAGTTTACCATGGGTGGTCTCATGGAGGCAACAGAATATGAATTTAGAGTTTTTGCTGAAAATAAAACTGGACTGAGCAGACCCCGTAGAACTGCCATGGGCATCAAAACCAAACTGAGTGGTAGGTTGGAAAGATGAGCCATGTATATTACTTTACTGTAGATTTGTAGTGCATAAATGTGATCATACATTTTTTAAAAATTATTATTTCTTTTGTTTCATTTTTGAACAGTTGGAGAAGCACCAAGTCTAAAGGAAGAGATTAAAGAGACTACCACTAAACTGGGAGAATCTGGAACACTGACTTGCCAGATTATTGGAAGACCTCTTCCAGAAATCAAGTGGTATAGATATGGAAAGGAACTGACTCAGAGTCGTAAATACAAAATAAGCTCTGATGGCAGAAGTCATTCTCTAACAGTTTTAACAGATGAACAAGAAGATGAAGGTCTTTACACTTGCCGAGCCATCAATGAAGCTGGTGAGATTGAAACCAGTGGCAAGCTTCTTTTGCAGGCTGCACCCCAATTCCATCCTGGATTCCCTCTGAAGGAGAAATACTATGCAGGCTGTGGAACAAGCCTACGTCTCCATGTTGTCTATATTGGACGTCCAATTCCACAAATCATGTGGTTTTATGGCAAGAAACCTCTAAATTCATCTGAGAATGTTATTATTGAAAACACAGAGAATTATACTCACTTGGTTGTCAGAAATGTTCAGCGCAAGACAAATGCTGGCAGGTACAAGGTGCAACTGAGCAACAAATTTGGCACAATTGATACAGTGCTACGTGTTGAAATCCAGGGTAAGTTAAAGACCAACTTGTATTGAGGGGTAAATTTTTTATTGAACAAAACTGAAATTGGACAGCTGACATATATGTTTGTTCAACACTATTACTCTCATTCCAGATAAGCCTCTGATTCCTGAAGGGCCAATTATTGTTGAAGCCCTCTTGAAGAACTCTGTAATCATAAGTTGGAAACCACCTAAGGATGATGGTGGTTCAATGATCACAAACTATATTGTAGAAAAATGTGAAGCAAAGGAGGGAGAGAAATGGCATCTAGTGTCATCATCTGTCTCAGGAACCACATGCCGCATTCCAAATCTAACTGAGAGTGCTGGATATTACTTCCGGGTTTCTGCCCAGAATCAGTATGGTATTAGTGAGTCATTAGAGATTCCTGCTGTTCTAATCATCAAGAGTCCATATGGTAAGTGATATCAATTGCGGCCGATTTCCATTGTATCCGCGTGCATACAGAATAATAAGTAATCTATATACTCTCAATTTTTTTTTTTTTGCAGAGAAACCTGGAATCCCACAACAGCCAATGGTTACTTCAGTCACAGAGGATTCATGTCTTGTGACATGGAAACCCCCATCCAGTGATGGAGGTGCCAAAATTAAGAATTACTATCTGGAAAAGAGAGAGAAGAAACAGAACAAATGGATTGCTGTTACAACTGAAGAAATACATGAGACATGCTATACTGTTAAAGGCCTTATTGAAGGCTTTGAGTATGAATTCCATGTCAAATGTGAGAACATTGGCGGAGAGAGTGACTGGAGTGAGATTTCAGAACCCATCATTCCAAAGTCAGACACAGCTCCTCGTGCTCCCTTCTTTAAAGAGGAACTGAGAAATATGTGTGTTAAATATAAAGCCAATGCAACCTTTGTTACTAAGGTCATTGGATATCCCAAGCCGATAGTAAAATGGTACAAGAATGGCAAAGAAATTTTACCAGATGGTGAGAAAATCAAGATCCAAGAATTCAAAGGAGGCTACTACCAACTTGTTATCAGTAATGCAGACGAGAATGATGTGGCTGTTTACCAAATTAGAGCCACAAATCAGGAAGGATCAATCTCTACAACTGTAACACTTGATGTTGAAGGTATGACTGCTCTGTGTTTTCATATGCGTCTTTATAATACAAATGGTCACGGTATTTTTCTGTATATGGCTAACACTATCAGCTAGTTACAGTATATTAACATTTTATTCTCTTTCCTAGTTCCTGCCAAGGTTCACTTGCCATTACATCTACAAGGTATGGGAGCTGTTCATGCTCTTCGTGGTGAGGTGGTCACCATCAAGATTCCAATCAGTGGTAAACCTGATCCTGCGATCACATGGCAGAAGGGACAAGAGATAATTAATAACACAGCATATCATCAAGTGATTGTAACAAGATCCTTCACATCCCTTGTGTTCCAAAAGGGAGTGCAAAAGAAAGATGCTGGTTACTATATAATTTGTGCCAAGAATAGATTTGGTGTTGATAAACAGACAGTTGAACTCGATGTTGCTGATGTACCTGATCCACCTAAGGATGTTAAAGTAAGTGATATTGGAAGAGATACCATCACACTCACATGGACTCCTCCAAATAATGGTGGAAGTGATATCATCAGCTACATAGTAGAGAAGTGCCCAGAATCTGGTGACCGGTGGATTCGTGTTGCCCAGACATCTGAATCACAATATACTGCAATGAGCCTATTTGGTAAGACCAAATACCAGTTCCGTGTTATTGCAGAAAACAGATTTGGTCTGAGTAACCCATCTGTGCCAACGGAACCTGTAACAGCAAGAGAAGACAAGTTAGCAATTAGAAATTATGATGAAGAAGTGGATGAAGAAAGAGAAATTACAAAAGAAGAAGCACCTCATTCCAAAGTTAAGAATTTGCCATCTCTTTACAAAATCTCGGAGGAACTAGCACGATATGGGCACTTTGGTATTGTTCATCGTTGTGTTGAAATTAGCTCCAAGAAGACTTTCCTAGCTAAACTCATTAAGGTGAAAGGAGCTGATAGAGAGCTAGTTGCCAGAGAGATTGAAACACTCAATATTGCAAGGCACAAGAACTTACTTTATCTTCATGAGTCCTTTGATAGCTTGGAAGAATATGTTCTAATCTATGAATTCATATCAGGGATGGACATCTTTGAACGTCTTGGAACAAATTTTGACCTCACTGAGCGGGAAATTGTTCTGTACCTGAGACAAGTTTGCCATGCTCTCAAGTTCCTTCATAGCCTCAACTATGGTCACTTTGACATAAGACCTGATAACATTGTCTACACTACAAGAAAGAGCAGTACAATCAAGATTATTGAAATGGGCCAAGCCAGGCTGCTGACACCTGGAGAAAATATCAGAATTCAGTTCACAGCACCTGAGTATTATGCACCTGAGATCCACAATAATGATTTTGTTACTACTGCTACAGACATGTGGTCAGTTGGAGTCATTGCATATGTGCTCCTTAGCGGCCTCAATCCTTTTGCTGCGGAATCAACTACAAAGATGATTGAACACATTTCCAATGCTGAATACATATTTGATAGTGAGGCCTTCAAATACACCAGTCTTGAAGGCATGGACTTTATTGACAGGCTTCTAACTAAAGAACGCAAACATCGTATGACTGCATGTGAGGCTCTAGAACATCCTTGGCTCAGGATGAAAATAGAAAACATTAGCTCTAAAGTCATAAAGACCTTAAGACACAGACGTTATTACCAGTCAATAATCAAGAAGGAATGGAGCACTGTTATTTCAGCAGCTCGTGTTGCCTATGGCGGTGGTTACAGAAACCAGAGGAATGTTTCATTTGGCAGAGTGAAAATTGCACATCCAGAACAAGGCTTGAGAGCAGGTCCCGTCATGCATGGCTCTGCTGAAGAAGGTGGCCATGTTCGTTTTATGTGCAACATTGAAAACTATGACAAGACTACAGAGGTGACATGGTACTTTGGCTCTCGTAAATTGACAGCAAGTCATAAGTATGAAATCAGCTATGCCAATGGAGTTGCAAGCATATATGTGAAAGACATTGAAGAATGTGATGATGGACTATACAGATGCAAAGTTGTTAGTGAAGAGAGGGAAGACAATGCCTACGCAGAGCTGTTTGTTGAGACTGTGAGGTCCTATCGAGAATACTTCCTGGGACGTTCACTCAAGAAACCCAAGCGCAGAATTGATAGAACCAAACTTCTGCAAAGGCCACCTGAGTTTACTCTGCCACTGTACAATTGTACAGCATATATTGGAGAGGATGTACGCTTTGGTGTAACAATAACCGTTCATCCAGAGCCACAGGTTACTTGGCTAAAGGCAGGACACAGAATCAAACCTGATCCTACAAAATACACGTTTACAACTGACAAGGGTCTTTATCAGCTAATGATTCACAATGTTGAGACTGCTGATGATGCTGAATATACCGTTGTGGCAAATAACAAGTTTGGTGAAGACAGCTGTACGGCACGCTTAACAGTAACACGTCACCCTCTTGTTGAAGACACAATGAGGCCAATGTTCAGACGCCTCTTAGCAAATATTGATTGTGTTGAGGGAGAAAGTGTCCATTTTTATTTGAGAGTGTCAGGAACACCGGCACCTACTCTGAAATGGGAAAAAGATGGCAAGCCTCTTGAATTTAGACCACAAGTTGAAGTTGTTCAAGAAGATGTGGGTTATTATGTCCTCCATATTAGAGAAACACTAATTGAGGATTCTGGCACCTACAGAGTTACTGCAACAAACTCTGCCGGTTCAGCAAGTTGCCAAGCCACACTAAAGGTTGAACGCCTAACATACATTAGGAGGGAGTTCAAGAGTGAGGAAGATAAGCAGACATACATACAAAACCAAATAAAGAAGACTCTAAAAATGGCAGAAGAATTCTCAACAGCAGAAGTTACTACATTTAATCCTGTAGCACAAGAGGCACTGAAAGAAGCTGCTGAACTGTACAAACCTGCAGTGAGTACCAAGAATGTGCAGGGTGAGTTTGATATCTCTGACAAAGAAGATAAGGACATTAAGAGAATTAAAGAAGAGGGTAGGAAGATCAGAATGCCTTATGAAATTCCAGAAGCTCGTGTACATGATCCAGTTGTTCTTGAGGAAAACATGACTATTAAACATTTTGTTCCTTTATCTGACATGAAGTGGTACAGGAAACTTCGTGATCAATATGAAATTTCTGAACGCATGGAGAGAGTTGTGCAGAAGAGACAGAAACGCATTCGACTTTCCAGATGGGAACAGTTCTATGTCATGCCACTTCCCAGAATCACTGATCAGTACAGGCCAAGATGGCGTATTCCAAAGCTTACGCTAGATGACCTGGAAACTGTAAGACCAGCTAGGCGCTCACCATCTCCTGAGTCAGACATCTTCAGACTGAGAAGGCGTTCCCTGGGTGATCTTTCAGAGGAAGATCTCCTCCAACCTGTAGAAGATTATGTGACAAAGAGGAGAACTGAAGAAGAAAAGCAACAGCTTGAGGAGGAACTTGAACTTGGATTCTCTGCCTCTCCTCCAAGTGCTAGCCCTGTTCGCTTTGAACTGTATGCACTACGCCGTGCATCACCTAGGATTGTGCACAAAGCTGAAGTGAAACATACAGAAGAAACGAAACTTGCAGTAACAACAAGGAAACCTAGTGGTTCTCCACCTCCCATTTCCCATTTCATGAGAAGGAGGAGATCTCTGTCGCCAACGTATATTGAACTGATGCGTCCCGTCTCTGAATTGATAAGACCATCCCGTGCACCAGTGGAATATGAAGGTGAGGCAATTGAAAGGAGATCACCCACTCCTGAGAGGACACGACCACGTTCCCCTAGTCCTGTGTCTCCTGAAAGAAGATCATCAAGATCTTCCTCTAGATTTGAAAGATCTGCAAGATTTGACATCATGTCTAGATATGAAGCAAGAAAAGCTGCTCTGAAATCTGAGCGCAAGTATCAAGTTGTAACACAACAACCATTTAGCCTTGACCATGCCCCACGAATCACCGTTAGAATGCGCTCACACCGTGTACCATGTGGTCAAGACACTAAATTCACATTGAATGTCCAATCGAGGCCAGAAGCTGAAATCCAGTGGTTCCACAATGGACAACAGATTCAAGAGAGCAGCAAATACCACTTTACAGACATGAGTGGTGTCCTAACCCTTCAGATTACTGATTGCCAAGCAGAGGATAGTGGCACATACCGTGCTTTCTGTACCAACTCAAAGGGAGAAGCATCTGACTATGCAACTCTTGATGTATCAGAAGGCGCATTTACTACATATTCCTCAAGACGCAAAGATGAAGAGGCTCCAGCAGCATTTGTACCTGAAGTGATAAAGACAGACTATTACCATACATCGTCAATTAGGGCATCTTCTGCGTCAAGGACACACATGGAGATCAAAGAAACCAAGATGAAGTTTACAGAAAGACATGAAGTTTCTGGTTTTGAAAAATATGAGTCTGAAAAACTTGCATCATCTCCGATCAGATATGCATCTACAGAATACCTGTCATCTGCTTCGTATTCATCCTCAGAACGACATACATCATCTGAATATAAGGCAAAAACTGTTGAGTCCTCAGCTACAGCAAGCATAACTGCTAAGAAAGTCAAAGCCACTCTGTCAGCAAAAATACTCACCAAACCACACTCTATAACAGTATCATTGGGTGAGTCTGCAAGATTTACCTGTGATATTGATGGCGAGCCAGCACCAAGTGTCACATGGATGCATGGGCAACATACTATTGTCACTTCCCATCGTGTACATGTGACAACAACACAATACAAGTCTGTGCTTGAAATATCTTCTGTAGAGTACTCCGATGAAGGCAGCTACACAGTAGTGGTAGAAAATTCAGAGGGAAGGCAAGAGGCAAAGTTTAACTTAAACATCTACAAGTCACCAGAAAAAGAGAAGGTTGTTGCACCATCCCCTCCAGTTAAATCACGTGAGCCAGCAGTGAAGTCACCTGAGCTTTTAGTAAAATCACCAGCAACTTCTGTAGAATCACCAGGACCTTCAGTGAAATCTCCTACACCACCCGTCACATCTCCATTGCCATCAGTAAAGTCTCCAGTGCCATCAGTAAAGCCTCCAGAGGCATCTGTTAAGTCTCCAGAGCCTTTAGTGAAATCACCAGAACCCACTGGAGTCAAGTCTCCTGAACCAAAAATTAAGTCACCTGAGGGTGTCAAAGCGCCACTACGAGTCAAGTCTCCTGAGCCTAGTACTGCTGCTCCAAGAGTTAAGTCACCTGTCCCTGCTAAGCCGTCAGAAGCAATTACGCCCCCTCTTAGGATTAAATCTCCCACAGCCCTAAAATCTCCTGAGCCAGTAACATCTCCTCCAAGAGTGAAATCACCACCTCCAATTACATCTCCAGACCAAATGACCTCACCACAGAGAGTTAAATCTCCCACAGGCCTGAAGTCACCAGAGCCAATCACCTCTCCTCAAAGAGTAAGATCCCCACCAGCAGCCAAGTCTCCTGAGCCGATAATGTCACCAAAAAGGGTTAAATCTCCACTCAGTGTGAAATCACCAACTCCTTCAAAGGAAGCACCCCCAAAGATCCTCCAACAACTTAAAGCTGAGGCTTCTGAAGACAAGGTGAAGATGACCTGTGTTGCTGAAAGCTCTGTAAGGGATGTTGTGTGGTACAAAGATAGCAGGAGACTTAGTCAGAGTAGCCATTATCAGATCCATACTTCTGCTGATGGTACTTGCTGTCTATATATATCGGATGTGTCTGAGAGGGATCAGGGTGAATATTCCTGTGAAATATTTGCAAAGAATGGAGCAGTCTCAAAAACATCATTCTCCTTCTTTGGTCAAGTGTTCCAGTCCATCTACACAAAAATAACAACTTTTGTGTCTGCACACATGGCTGTTAAAGGTAAATTGATGTATATGTTATAATGTTATAATTCATGTTATAATTCAGTATTTTCTTAACACATTTTAGAGACCCATGTTTAACAGCACTAACCTACACACACACACACACTAATTGAATGCTCATTCATCTTACAGAATCAGTGTCCTCCAAGGCCCATGTAGGGTTTGAAATGCTTAAGAAAGAGAGTGCCACGCTCAGCAGTATGCATGAGAGTTTCTCCTCAAAATCCATCCACATGGAGAGTGCAGTGCAAGAAACATCATTAAGCAGTTCCACCATGGCTGAAATGAAATTTGAAACAATGTCAATGTCCAGCCTGTCCTCCATGACTTCTGAATCAATGTATGCTACGAGCTCAAGCAGTATGATGTCAAGTCACTCACATGCTGAGGGATCCTCAATAAGAGCCACTCTACTCAGTGGTCAAGGTGAGCTAAAGCCACTTTTGTCAGTGGTCAGAAACATTTGTAAAATATTTATATAGCTTACTGATGCATATGACCTTCAATTGACAAACCTCTTCAAAATTTTTTTTTTTTACTTCAAAAGGTTCAGCACCAAAAATTGAAGCCCTTCCTGAAGATATCAGCATTGAACCTGGGAAGGTTTTGACCATAGCATGTGCATTCTCTGGAGAGCCTTCTCCAAACATTGAGTGGTCTTGTGGTGGAAAATCACTTGCAACATCAGAGGGGAGTGGAAGGTTCCACATTGAGACTACGGAGGACCTAACCACCCTCATAATCACTAGTGTAAAATCTAGTGATGCTGGGGTGTACACCCTCAAACTTTCCAATGAGTATGGGTCTGACATAGCATCTGTCACCATTAGCGTTCGTTCACTATAAATCTAATAATGATACTTTCTTCCCCTTCTCGCATTATCTGCCTTTTTATTTATTGAATGAGAAAAAAAAAAGAGAAGATATTTACTTAATGAATACCTGGATATCTGTTCCTGTAAATATGAAATATTTTTATATCAAACTTGACATTAATTTATGCAGAACTAGACTAAAGTCTAAAGTTGTTATAAAATGTGCCATTTTGGATAATTATGACTAGGATTTTTGGTCAATTTTTGTGACATGTACATAATGTATATAGCCGAATTTACCGGTTATGGGAACTGTATGAATTGTTATTTAAGACGATATTAACTAAAACAAATGGAACTAATTGTTTATCAGGAGAAAGTTTCTCATGGAACGAATACCCTGTTAAAGCTGGAACTAAACTTAGTGCCTCAACAAAAAGTTGAAGTCTTAAGATTGCCTCAACAGGTAGAGAGGCTCCCTGTTGAAGTTTTACGAAATTTACGAGACAAAGCTATACACTGTATGTGTACATGTGATATTACTATAATCACATCAATTTCATAACTTGACCATAAGACCTTGAATTCTGCGTGCATTTACCCTCATGTAAGCAGCATGACTAGGTCTTGTGTTCAAACTGATTATGTCATACCACCATTTTAAAGACATGCTCAAAGTGCGAGCGGCCTGCACTTCATGAGCTAAAATGTTTAATGTGCCCTGTTTCTGGTAAGGGATCGCTTGAATGGACTTTCAAAATTAACATCTCCTGGCCAATAGTAAAAGTCTATCTTGTACTTCCTTGCAGAAGCAGAGCCTTCTCTTGGAGGATTGCTTTGTTGCATTGTGTGTGTGTACTAGTTTTAGAATTTATCTTCACAGTTGCTGGGCAAACCAATGTACCACAGGGACAACATCTGTGGAAATAAACATCTCAAAACAGGAACTATATGCCCTATATTTTGGTTTGAGTTTATGTAGAATTATAGTATTACTAATGAATGCAACCTCCTTGAGCCTTATAATTGATTCAATAAAGCATGTTTTCAGCACTAAAACCCTTGTTGTTTGGTATCTGTAGATTTTCAATAATCTTTGGTATAACATAGCATATTTCTCCTGTGGATATATTCAGCTAATCTGAGGTCATTTTGACATTCTCAAAAGCACGTGAGATTAGTAAAATAATAGGATAACCTAAGAATTACTGAACAGGCATAGATAAATCACTATCTCAGAAGCCTGGGACAAGGAAATTTATTATCCTGACTATTATTATTATTTTTTTTTTTAATTCAGAGTTGCCTGACAGACAAGTAGGTTCAACAGCCAGAAAAAGAAAATTCCTACTCCTTATTTACTTTCAGAAAGCAAAAGGTTTAATTTGGAATGTAGTTATGTATAAACTATAGCAATAAATATAGCTATATAAATATAGAGCAAGCTACTCTTTCTGAATCCTGAAGCCTGCTACTCTACATGCTCCAGCTGAGACATGATATGGATGAAGGTGATTTTTCCTAGTTGGATTAATTATGGGTGAGAGACAATCTTTTCTAAATCAGGAACGCACAGGCATGTGGAAACATGGACCAACCAGAGCAAAACAAGTTTCACAATACACAATAATATAATAATATAATGCAAATAAAAAAAAAACAAACAAAAAAACCCCTTGATGACCCAGTGCTCTTCAGAAAAAACAGCCCCCCCCCCTTTTTGTATCATGGATTATGTATAGTACTTATGCAATCCGCCAATCACATAGCAGCAAACTATGCATAAAATCATATGCCGTGCATCCAGAAAGTATTCACAGCGCTTCACTTTTCCCATATTTTGTTATGTTACAGCCTTATTCCAAAATGGTTTAAATTAATTATTTTCCTCAAAATTCTACAAACAATAACCCATAATGACAACATGAAAGGAGTTTGTTTAAAATCTTTGCAAATTTATTTAAAAAAAAAAAAACATTTACATAAGTATTCACAGCCTTTGCTCAATACTTTGTTGAAGCACCTTTGGCACCAATTACAGCCTCAAGTGTTTTTGAGTATGATGCGACAAGCTTGGCACACCTATTTTTGGGCAGTTTCTCCCATTCTTCTTTGCAGGACCTCTCAAGCTCCATCAGGTTGGATGGGGAGCGTCGGTGCACAGCCATTTTCAGATCTCTCCAGAGATGTTCAATCGGGTTCAATTCTGGGCTCTGGTTGGGCCACTCAAGGACATTCACAGAGTTGTCCTGTAGCCACTCCTTTGTTATCTTGGTTGTGTGCTTAGGGTCGTTGTCCTGTTGGAAGATGAACCTTCGCCCCAGTCTGAGGTCCAGAGCGCTCTGGAGCAGGTTTTCATCAAGGATGTCTCTGTACATTGCTGCGTTCATCTTTTCCTCGATCCTGACTAGTCTCCCAAACCTGCCGCTGAAAAACATCCCCACAGCATGATGCTGCCACCACCATACTTCACTGTAGGGATGGTATTGGCCAGGTGATGAGTGGTACCTGGTTTCCTCCAGACATGACACTTGTTATTCAGGCCAAAGATTTAAATCTTTGTTCAATCTTTGGTCTGAGAGTCCTTCAGGTGCCTTTTGGCAAACTCCAGGCGGGCTGTCATGTGCCTTTTACTGGCAAGTGGCTTTCATCTGGCCACTCTACCATTCAGGCCTGATTGATGGAGTTCTGCATAGATGGTTGTTCTTCTGGAAGGTTCTCCTCTCTCCACAGAGACACACTGGCGCTCTGTCAGAGTGACCATCGGGTTTTTGGTCACCTCCCCACCTAAAGCCCTTTTCCACCGATCGCTCAGTTTGGCCTAGGAAGCGCTAGGAAGAGTCCTGGAAGAGTTCAATCCAGACTTCTTCCATTTACGGACGATGGAGGCCACTGTGCTCATTGGGACCTTCAATGCTGCAGTAATGTTTCTGTACCCTTTCCCAGATCTGTGCCTTGATACAATCCTGTCTCAGAGGTCTCCAGACAATTCCTTGGACTTCATGGTTTGGTTTGTGCTCTGACATGCATTGTTAACTGTGGGACCTTATATAAACAGGTGTGTGCCTTTCCAAATCATGTCCAATCAACTGAATTTACCACAAGTGAACTCCAATCAAGTTGTAGAAACATCTCAAGGATGATCAGTGGAAACAGGATGCAGCTGAGCTCAATTCTGAGTGTCATGGCAAAGGCTGTGAATACATATGTACATATGCTTTTATTGTTTTTTATTTTTAATAAATTTGCAAAGATTTCAAACAAACTTCTTTCACGTTGTCATTATGGGGTATTGTTTGTAGAAGTTTGAGGAAAATAATGAATTCAATGCATTTTGGAATAAGGCTGTAACATAACAAAATGTGGAAAAAGCGAAGCACTGTGAATACTTTCCGGATGCACTGTAGATCCTCAAGAGCTTCACATAATAATGCCTTGTTGATGAGAGTGGCCAGGCTAGGTAAAGCTGACAGGAAGGCTACAGTAGGTTACATACAATCGTTGTGAGCAGAAAAGCCTCTCAAAACAAACATCAATCCTTGAGGCAGATTAGATAAAACAGCAAAAGACTACATCAGGTTTTTCTCCTGTCAGAAAAGAACAGGAATCTGAGGCTACAATGGGCAATTGAGGCAGGTGATCTTCAGCTGACCAGTTTCTTTAAACCTGTGCCCACTGTAGCCTGTGTAGACTCCAGAAACTGCTGTCTGTGAAAATCCCAGGAGATCAGCAGTATCTGAAATACTCAAATCAGCCCCTCTGGCACCAACAGCCATGCCACGGTCCAAGTCACTGAGATCACATTTTCCCCATTCTGATATAAACATCAGTGGAACCTGTATCTGCATTGTGCAGCTGCCACATTATTGGTTGATTGGTGTACGTGTTCCTAATAAAGTGGACCGTGTTTTCTCGTTTGTACATGATATATGCACAGTACACATGTTCATTCAGAAGATACTTTTGAGATAAATGTTTGATACCCCTGACTTCAATATACTATTTCTAAATGAAATCAGAAGACCTTTAACTGCAGCCAGTAGCAAAGATGAAACAGGAGCATATGACAAAACCACAGTGTAAAGACAGAACATAGCTAGTGTACTATTTCAGCACAAAAAATTTGGAAATTTGATGCATTTATATTTATGGCATTTTGCAGACTCTCATAGAGACTTACATTTATCTATTATATATATATATATATATATATATATATATATAAAACTGAGCAGTTGAGGGTTAAGGGTTTTACTTACACTGTTTGCAGTGTACTGTGGTCTTCAAAGGGGAAAAAAAGCTACACCAATTGTACGTTTTGTCCATCTTACTTCACCACAAGGGGGCAGGGTCTGCAATCAGAAATGAAAGATTTCCTTACAAACGCTTCCTTACTTCCTTCCTCTTCCTAAGTAATTTGTCTGTAAGATGGTGCTCATACAAATCATGATAACATTTACCTAATTTAAGCATAAATATCTTTGAAAGTACTCCCATGGGTGTATGTATTATAACATTTCAGTGTAAATTTGTTAAATTATAATCAGAAACTTCAGTAGAATGTTGCATCTACATCTGTAGTCTCAACATTTTGCCAAAACTTCATCTACATCTCCACAGAAATATTCATTGATAACACATATGGAGAATGCATTCTTAATGTACAACCATGCTTTTATAGCTTGAGTTTTGCTGGATAAATACTGGGCAGTACGTGTATGGGCAGTACCTCTAGATCTTCCTTAATACTATAAGTCTGCTGAATTCTCAAATTTAATTGGTCAGAAAGTTTTTATTTTTATATAAATGTACTATAAACAGCAGTTCTAACAGTAGTGGTGGATTAAAATCGTGTTGTTATTTAACAAAGAAAAAGATGTAATTGTTGCTATGGTGAAGTTTTCTGTAAAGAGACGTTTAGTTAGCAATTATGGAAGGAGTCTCAACCAGTATCAGCCCTGCGTAACCATTTTCCCACACAGGAACTTTGTACTTTACGGGTTCCTGGTAACATGACAAGCTGCATTTTTCATTTCTTTTTTCAAAATAGATTAAAAAGAGAGAGAGAGAGAGAGAGAGAGAGAGAGAGAGAGAGAGAGAGAGAGAGAGAGAGGAAAGTGAGGGAATGACTGTTTATAGCTGCTGTAACAAAAGAGATAATAGGAACTAACGTCTTGCAGATGGTCCATAACATTAAATGCAACTAAAAATTGTAATCAATGGCAAATTGCTGTGGTATAAGAGGTGATGTAATAAAACACTTTGGGATTTGCGGTCATTTGAAAACAATCAACTTCAGAGTAGTAACAGGAACTTAGCTTCATGTCTAGCCACATCCCATGACTCTTAACTATGACTATTTTCCTATAACAGCACAAGCCAATGTGTTTTTATCCCTTACCGCTTATCTAATGTCTGTTCGAGTAATTTATTAACCCACATTGGTTAGTTCTGCTGGCTCTGGAGACACCATTCAAATATATGCATGTAAACATGCTGACATTTAAGGAGCTGCAGTTGCTGCTGCCTGTCAGGGGAAAAGCAATGCTGTTCTTGTATAAGGATATAATAGGAGAATGGTTGCAAAAGAGGTACAAAATTATTTTAAGCTCTGAGTGTTACTTAATTTATTTATTTACTATTCAATAGTTTGGTCATTTATATAAAACTTAGCCTACTTTGTTATATTACCCTATATTGTGTGATTATTGATAACATCAAGATGACCAGCTTATGCCAGGTGGTCCAGCACTACAAAGAACCGAATTTTACACAAGGAACTGGCATTTTTTTTGGCCTTCATGCTCTTCTTCCTATAAGCTAAACCTGCATGTGAAAGAAAGCCCTCAACCCCTTCCCTAGGAAGAAAGTCAGTGAGACAGTTATATGCTTTCCAAACTTGGAATGAGAAGGCTGCAGCTGTCCTCGAGTGACACATGAGATGTTACGCCAGTGCAGAACGCTGGTGAACCTAACTGAAATGGTTGCCGTGTAAATCACATCTGTGATCTCCAGCACCAAGATACTAAAATAACCCTCTCCATGTGCCTGTGCAAGAGAAAAAATAAATATGGCTTAGATCTTCCAGTACTTGTCTACTAAAAGCAACACAGAATCTTACTGATGATGTTTTTTTAAAAAATTTTATGTATTCTGTGGAACATGTTGATTTTTATCTGGGTAAAGTCTACAGCAGGGTGTTAAACAAAGTAAATTCTTAAAATATTATCAAGGGAGGACAAATCAGTACTCTGGGCATGCAGGACAAGGAGATTTGTCATATCTCAGCCCAGCCATGACTCGGTTTCCTGAGAAGAAACACCCACTTCTAACATGGCCGCTGAGGACTACACTTCCCACACACGCATCCGCTCACCTTCCCCGGAGTTCTGATCACACACACCTGCAGCCAATCACTTTGCCCTCTCACCACAGCTTTTAAGAGACTTTGGATGCAGACATACTTTGTGAAGTAAACGTTCGGCAGACTAGCTTCTCTGTCGTTATCCAAGCCTCATCTACAGTGTTTATTCGAAAAGTGACTTTGACCTTTGCTTACATTCTCGACCTCGATTTCTGCCTTGCCCCGTTTTGTTTGTTTGCATGATCACCTGACCCTTGCCTGTTTCACGACTACGAACTTTGATTACTCCTCTGGATTATACTGCCTGAACCTGCTGCCCGCTTCTGCTTCCGTATTCCCCATGGTACGTGACAGATTACTGTGTGGGCTTTTACATTTAGACTCAGTAGACTACCAATAAACCAGAGAAATCAAATGCTAGTTTCTACTGACTTTCACAAAAAAGCTTTTTCAACAACATAATGTAGCACTGCTAGCTGTTTTTCATCATCAACCCACACATTATTATTAGTTGTTGCTCACCCCTCTATTGTTAACTGTGCAATAATCCATTTTTTTTTTATCCATTTATGTATATAAACAAGGTGTTACTCATCTGTATATATTCAAATTTGTATTCATCTGTACATACATAGTGTCCATAGTGTACAAGCTCATACTGGACACCCCTCATTTAAACAAAGTGTGCTGTCAATGCTGTAACTATACTGTAGCACCCACAAGTCATTTTGAATCCCACTACACGTATCAGCTTTCTACTAATCAGAATAATTAGTGTGTAGAGATGATATACAACCTTTTCAGAATCTGAAACATGCAGTTATGTGGAAACACTGAGCAAAATAAAGTGCAAAGTAAAGCTAGCACAACACAATCACGTTACACTTAAACATGGCAAGAAAAAGTAAAGATGCTAGCCAAACATGATCTTGTCATGTGTGATATTAAGAGAGAACCCTAAAACTCAAAGCCCAGCACTGGCCAGCAACTTGCTGACTTTTTGTCAATGGCGCAAACATGATGTGCTACCTCAGGCACTTTCTACTTTTAGGACTTGTGTGAAAATCTGATGATGTTTTAGATCATGATGTTTTAGATCATTTTTTGTGCAGAAATGTAGAAAATTCTAAAGGCTTCGCAAACTTTCAAGCATCACTGTAAGTGATGTGTCCTAGCTTTCCGTCAAGGTAAATGGAGAAGGTTTTGAGCTCATTAATGTGAAATAAAATCTATCAGTGTATGCTTGACTTGACTACAGTGAGGAAAAAAAGTATTTGATCCCCTGCTGATTTTGTACGTTTGCCCACCGACAAAGAAATGATCAGTCTATAATTTTAATGGTAGTTGTATTTGAACACTGAGAGACAGAATAACAACAAAAAAATCCAGAAAAACGCATGTCAAAAATTTTATAAATTAATTTGCATTTTAATGAGGGAAAAAAGTATTTGACCCCCTCTCAATCAGAAAGATTTCTGGCTCCCAGGTGTCTTTTATACAGGTAACGAGCTGAGATTAGGAGCACACTCTTAAAGGGAGTGCTCCTAATATCAGTTTGTTACCTGTATAAAAGACACCTGTCCACAGAAGCAATCAATCAATCAGATTCCAAACTCTCCACCATGGCCAAGACCAAAGAGCTCTCCAAGGATGTCAGGGACAAGATTGTAGACCTACACAAGTCTGGAATGGGCTACAAGACCATTGCCAAGCAGCTTGGTGAGAAGGAGACAACAGTTGGTGCGATTATTCGCAAATGGAAGAAGCACAAAAGAACTGACAATCTCCCTCGGCCTGGGGCTCCATGCAAGATCTCACCTCGTGGAGTTGCATTGATCATGAGAACAGTGAGGAATCAGCCCAGAACTACACGGGAGGATCTTGTCAATGATCTCAAGGCAGCTGGGACCATAGTCACCAAGAAAACAATTGGTAACACACTACGCTGTGAAGGACGGAAATCCTGCAGCGCGCGCAAGGTCCGCTGCTCAAGAAAGCACATATACATGCCCGTCTGAAGTTTGCCAATGAACATCTGAATAATTCAGAGTACAACTGGGTGAAAGTGTTGTGGTCAGATGAGACCAAAATGGAGCTCTTTGGCATCAACTCAACTCGCCGTGTTTGGAGGAGGAGGAATGTTGCCTATGACCCCTGGAACACCATCCCCACCGTCAAACATGGAGGTGGAAACATTATGCTTTGGGGTTTTTTTTCTGCTAAGGGGACAGGACAACTTCACCGCATCAAAGGGACGATGGACGGGGCCATGTACCGTCAAATCTTGGGTGAAAACCTCCTTCCCTCAGACAGGGCATTGAAAATGGGTCGTGGATGGGTATTCCAGCATGACAATGACCCAAAACACACGGCCAAGGCAACAAAGGAGTATCTCAAGAAGAAGCACATTAAGGTCCTGGAGTGACCTAGGCAGTCTCCAGACCTTAATCCCATAGAAAATCTGTGGAGAGAGCTGAAGGTTCGAGTTGCGAAACGTCAGCCTCGAAACCTTAATGATTTGGAGAAGATCTGCAAAGAGGAGTGGGACAAAATCCCTCCTGAGATGTGTGCAAACCTGGTGGCCAACTACAAGAAACGTCTGACCTCTGTGATTGCCAACAAGGGTTTTTAAACCAAGTACTAAGTCATGTTTTGCAGAGGGGTCAAATACTTATTTCCATTTCATTAAAATGCAAATCAATTTATAACATTTTTGACCTGCGTTTTTCTGGACTTTTTTGTTGTTATTCTGTCTCTCACTGTTCAAATAAATCTACCATTAAAGTTATAGACGGGTCATTTCTTTGTCAGTGGGCAAACGTACAAAATCAGCAGGGGATCAAATACTTTTTTCCCTCACTGTATATATTGTCTAATGTTACCTAACAGTTAACTATGTTTATTAGTGTTGTCACTGAAATATCTTGGTTAAAAACAGGGCTTTCAGTTTTCAGCCAACAGAGAAAAAAGACCATTCACGTAAAACGTTCAAATAGGTCTACAGTGACTTGTCAAATCTAACACTTGTCAAATTATGTGAATGGTGATTGATTTTTATTTGTTTGTTTGTTTGTTTGTTTGTTTTTTGACCAGCACTCTCCTGCGCTCCTGGTCACTGCGGATGCGTTCAAACACTTTGAGTAGCAGCCGAATACAGAAAGAGAAAATGTAAGCCATGTGGACATTAGACAACTAATTATGTAAAAGGATTATATAAAAACGGTGCTGTTATTTTTCTGTTCATCGTGCATCACTGCAAAATCATGTAAAATTCAATATACTACACTTTTTTAAAAAATTTTTTTATTTATTTATTTTTTTTACTAAATTCAAAAACATAACATTTTCTTAATTTAGGTAATTTGCAGCAGTTTTAAAAAAATCAAACATTGTTAATCTATTATAAAAAAAAATAATAAAGTAATATTTTGGATCACTTAATTTTAATCATCAGTGAAAAAAGGTTTAATATATTAAAAAAAAAAACAGTAAACAAAAACGTTCAACAAGATAATTAGCCATCCAGATTATGAATAGTACATGCCGATTTGTAGAGTAATTATGGTAATTATCTCCATAATGTATGGAGATCTGTTGATTAGTCTTTTAACTCTAAGTGAAATTCAAAAATTGTTTCTATATTGTTATTTTAATGTTTGTCTTCTTTTACATAGCAACATAGCATGTCCCCTTATGAAAGTGAATAAAATGCTGTCAGAATAAAATGAACTAAAATACTTTGAATTTGTAATTTTAAAATAAGTTTATTCATCCATACTCTAATCCTCTGGTGCCTTTTTGCAGTTTCTGTCAAAGGATAAGATGGAGAAGTCAAAGAGGTTTCCATGAGAAAATTGGTTCTACACTTTGTTGTAAATGTTCACAGAGGATCCATCATTGGTAGTGTTAACTACAGCATGTCAATTCAGGGGGAACTGTTATGTGTGGTCAAGAATTAAAGTGTAATAGTTTTATCCCTGTCAGGGACACGGTTGGGAACACAGGGGGTGAGGTGAGAATACCCCCTGGGTAGTAAGGCAGTTTGTCGCATGGTACAGTGCACACACACATTCACACACACATTCACACCTAGGGGCAATACAGTGTAGACAGTTCACTTCCCGGAAGAAACCCATGAGGGACCCTGGATCTGTGACGCTCCAAATCTGCGCTGCTTGTGCCGTCTATTTGACGCCTATTATGATAATCATTCTATTTCCCGTTAAGCAGTTAGATATACTGACCTAATGCAATCAGAGTGGACAAATCATAAATCCATTAGCTAGCCCACTGCAAAAGTAAAAACTCTAATATGCTTGCTCAGTGCCTTGTTTGGGTTGTCCAGACCTCTGATTGTTTAATTAATTATCTCACATAATGTAATAAACTAGTTAGCTAGTGAAATGAGTAAATAAATTCCCATATTGGGGATGATAATCATCATCATCATCATCTTTTTCTAGGATAAATAGAGCCCATTTAAACAAAAAAATATACTTGGTCATTTATTTACTGAGGAAAATATCCTAATATTCACCCTTGGTAAATATGAGCAAAGAAGGATGTGAAAGATTGTCTTTAACCTTCTGATATTTTGTTTAAAAAAAAAAAAAAAAATCACAAAAATACTCTGCTCTCATGGATAAACAATTGCAAACAAAACAAGTTTATCAAAAAAAAAAAATTGTTAAATGTATGTGTGGCACAATTAC
The DNA here is from genome assembly GCF_001660625.3 of Ictalurus punctatus. NCBI lineage: Eukaryota > Metazoa > Chordata > Actinopteri > Siluriformes > Ictaluridae > Ictalurus > Ictalurus punctatus. Next base: position 7,268,495 of record NC_030421.2, on the reverse strand, counting down.
TGGCACCCCTATGAATTCATATGAGAAAAATATATTTTAAGTATATTCCCACTGATATTTAAAAATTTTCAGTACACCTGGGTGACTACGAAATTGATCAATTATGACTTCCTATTTCACAGAGGTATAAATATGAGGTAAAACATAGGCCAAATTAACTTAGTCATTCATAACAATGGGTAAGACCAAGGAATATAGCTGCGATGTGAGGCAAAAGGTTGTTGAGCTTCACAAAATGGGAAGTGGCTATACACTTTGAAAATGCCCATTTCTACCATTAGAGCAATAATTAAGAAGTTCCAGTCAATTAAAAATGTTATAAATAAACCTGGAATTGGACGTGTGTCTATATTGTCTTAATGCACTGTGAAGAGGATGGTTCGACTGGCCAAAAAATCTCCAAGGATCACGTCTTGGGGTGAGAAAGTCTCCAAAACTATAATCCAAAGTCACCTACATCACCACAAGTTGTATGGAAGGGTTTCAAGAAAAAAGCCTCTACTCTCATCCAAAAACAAACTCGAGTGTATTCAGTTTGCCAGACATTACTGGAACTTCAAATGGGATAAGGTTCTATGGTCAGATAAAACCAAAATAGAGAGGTAGCCATATGGAAAAGTACCTCATGCCCACGGTTAAATATGGTGGTGGCTCTTTAATGTTTTGGAGGGTTGTTTCTGCCAAAGGACCTGGACATTTTGTTAGGATACATGGCATCATGGACACTATCAAATATCAATAGATCTTAAATGAAAACCTGACTGCCTCTGCCAGAAAGCTTAAAATGGGCCGTGGTCGGATCTTCCAGCAGGACAATGATCCAGAACATACATCAAAACCAACACAAAAATGGTTTACTGACCACAATCAAGGTTCTGCCATGACCTTCCCAGTCCCCTGACCTGAACCCCATAGAAAACCTGTTGGATGAACTGAAGAGGCGAGTCCACCAGCATGGACATCGAAATTTGAAAGATCTGGAGAGATTCTTCCATGCAGTATTCTTTCAGTTGTGATATGTTTGAGGGTTTTCTTGTATATTCTGCCCGTTTCAAATCCCCCCCCCAAAACATTGCAATGAGATTCAAATCCGGGCTTTGACTAGGCCATTCCAAAATGCTCCATTTCTTCTTTTTGAGCCATTCCTTGGTGGATTTGCTAGTGTGCTTAGGATCATTATCCTGTTGAAAGGTCCACTTTCAGTTCAACTTTAACTTTCAGACAGACAGCCTCACATTATCTTCAAGCACTCATTGATATGATGTAGAATTCATAGTTGAATCAATTAATGCAATCTGTCCGGTCTCTGAGGTAGCGAAGCAACCCCAAACCATAATATTTCACCCAAGCCATTCTTGATAGGCCTTTTTGTTTGTTATAAATGTCTAATTTAAGCAAATTCAGTTGTTATAGTATAATGTCCATTGGATGCAACCTCTGTAGCGGACCGTAAATTTATTGAAATTGAATGTTTACCCATGATTTCAGTTATTATGTGTTTGGTTTATGTAGCAAGTTATTGTTGGGCTTTTTTATTTACAATAAAACAAACTAATACAAAATGCACAAAATACGATAGCATTGTACAATTACGATATAATATGTAACAATAAAATTTTGGATTCATAAATTGATTACATTTGTTTTTTTAAAGCAAAACACAACTGATGCACATTCTTGGCTCCTCGTTTTCTAGTAGTAGAGTTAATTTAAAAAAAACAATAAAAAAACAACAAAAAAACATTGCTTTATTTTTTAGTTAATTATGCGAACGTACCGCCATTGTTACAAACAAGACTTGAAAGCACCTGATGTTGTAATTATGACTTCCCAGGAGGTTTGAACCACAGAAAGTACACTCCTAGCTAATGCTAGATTGTGTTTACTCAATATAGTTAGTGATAGTAATTAACTTTAACGGTGGCCTAGAAGTGCAAAACAAAACGCATTTGAAAACAAAACACAAATATGAAAACAAAATAACAAATTATAAACACGTTAACAAATCAAACAAAGCGGAAAAGGTAGGTATATTGTGTGAATTAATTACTTACCGCTGATTGGACCACACATCTGTCAATCAAGATTTACCGGAAGTATAGTACGCTGCGGTGCCGCGCCAGTAATGGAAAGTCAATTCGTGTGTGCATGTGTTAATATGTTTTGTCCGTACTGCGGTTAAAATAAACATTTAACAAATCTACTGTGTGTCCTCTGATCTGTCCCCTGTGGGTTAAGTTCTTGCAGCAGCCGCATAACATCAAAAACTTGTGTTTCCTCTGAAGCGCTAATCGCATTATCCGGTAGCCGAATAAATGTCCTGGTTCACACAGCTCTGATCTTATAGCATTCCTTACTTCATTTAATGTGGAATAGATTTTTTATCCTCTAAACAGACCTGCATCCTTTAGGTGTGTTTTTAAAGAGCGCAAGTTAATCTTTGTCATGGTATGTGAACAACATATCCAAAATCACGGTATGTGAATGAATCTATTTCCTTAAAGTAGCGCTTAATAAATTACATTTTCTCATTTCTTGACAGTATAAACTGTTATTTTCTAACATTTAAAGTTTCATTATGGTCAAAAAAGTGGTTTAAAGTAAACACAGAAGTCCACTAATGAACAAGAAACAAAAGTTGTTTACAATTTCTTACTTCCTTATATATTGATTGACAGATGTGTTGTCCAATCAGCGGTAAGTAATCCATTCGCCAATTCTATCTACCTTTTCTGTTTTGTCTGGTTTCTTAGTGTGTTTTCTGGTTTGTTAATGTGTTTTCCTATTTGTCATTGTGGGGCGCACAATGTGGTGGCTTAGTGGTTAGCACGTTCGCCTCACACCTCCAGGGTCCGGGGTTTGATTCCTGCCAGGGCTGTGTGTGTGTGTGTGTGTGTGCATGTTCTCCCCGTAGGCTGGTAGGCTGATTGGTGTTTCCATAGTGTATGAATGGGTACTGTGATGGACTGGGACCCTGTCCAGGGTGTACCCTGCCTTGTGCCTGATGCTCCCTGGGATTGGCTCCAGGTTCCGTAACTTGTAGTAATACTATAGTTAAATTCCAAATCAAATGGTTGGTGGACATATGTTTCAAATTTTTTTTACTTAAATCCAATTTCTAAACCTTAGAACTGACTAGTAGTGTAAAATATTTTGTTTTTTTATTTATTTAGTACAGGGACAATTCACGATATGTGTCTTGTAACTGTCTTTTCAACATTAGTCCCTGGGTAGCAGTTACAACAGTAGCCTAGAGAGCAGTGTCCATTCAGCATTATACAATCATATTAGATGCATGCAATATTATACATAAAATAAAAACAACTAAATGTCCATTAAGAATATCATATTTAAATGTACATGTCATTTTACAATTAAATCAACATATCCAACAATGTCCCTCTGCTTACACCTTTAACAACCACAAATTACAATAACTATCTAATGCTCACGTGATTGTTTTTCCTTCAGCCATTATTTGACACCTGATTTAAAGGTTTTTAAGGAGCCACATTCTCTAATGGCTGTCAGCAGTGAGTTCCAGTATTCTGCTTTAACTGAAAAAGCTGACCTGGCAAATGTTGTTGGACTGTATTTAACATAACACTCACCTCTAGTTGCTGACCTGGTCGTCATTGTAGCATGTATTATGCACTAAAGTTTTTTGAGGGGAGGTGGGGCAAGAACATGTAAACTTTTATATGGTAGTGTTACATTTGGCAATATTAAAATCAAAAGTTACAAGATAATTTTACAGGAGTGATAGAAATTCATTTTTTTAAAAAATCTAGTACCTTATGTGTCTGCTTATACAGTATATACAGAGGTTTCATAGCAGTACTACTAGATCAGGTCGCAACATAGTATGATAAATGTGACAAAGTTACATTTTTATTGATAATCACACCTCATTGACCTTTTGCTATAATAACCAGCAGAATAATATCATCCTTTTTAATAGAAAAATGCATACAAACTGTTTTAGAGACATTCGGTATCAGGCAGGAATGATTCAACCACTCTATTATATTGTCCATTGCTGCTTGAAGTAGAGATGCAGCTTGATGCTTGATATCCTAGTGAAATAAACTGACTAAGAAGTTATTAAATTTATTGTAATTATAATGGAAACAAACATCTGGATTAAAACCTAAAAGTTGTACCATCAGCTGGAGTAATTCGTTCGTTCTTTCTTTCTTTCTTTCTCTTTCTTTCTCTTTCTTTTGACCATTGGAAAAGAATAAAATTGGTCAAAAGACCAATGCTGCTTCACAGCAGTAAAGAAAAATAAATTAAACAAATGTGCAGTGCAAGGTGGCCTTAGAAACAGATTGGGAAGCTTGTACTAGTCTATCAACTCCAAAACCTGGATGATTAATCAAGTGCATAAAATTGAAGTCTTTTTAAGCTGTATTTTGGATAGTAGCAAGGCATTGCAACATCACTTTACTTCCCTAACCTGAATTAATTTAATAATTTTATTTTACTGCTAGACTAGTAATGTGATGCCATGGAACATCAACTAATAACTTAATAAAATGTATATTGCTTAGGTTTATATTGTGTATTGTGATTAGTGTAATATTATTTGTATGTATTTGTGTCATTAGTTAAGGATCACATCTTTGATATAAATAAACAAACAAACAGGATCTGAACAACAAAGCAAGTTAGGTATTCTGTACTCATTACAGCTGACCCTTCCTATGGGGGTTTGCCTTCTGTTTGAGTGACAGGGACAGCCACTTGCTCCTTTTGGTCATCGACAGGTTAATGCTTGCCATGAGGGCCTGGCTAAACAGCATGGTGTTTTTTTTTTTTTTTTTTTTTTTTAAAAGGGAGGCATAAACATAACATTTAACAGTTGCAAATCATCAAAATTTGTGTATTGAGTATTCTGAGCATGCCAGTGGAATATCATGTTATTATGCACCTCTGTAGACAAAGATTGGGGAAAACTGAGAGGCAAATATAAGGTTGTATAATATGCATCAATCTCCCATGATTCCTTGAGTGAAGGGGATGAATGGGGAGTGGCTGTGAAGTGACATTGCAGGCTAGGCTAGAGGTATATAAACTAAAAGTAGTGTATTAGCACTCCTGAGCAGTTGGAGCATTCCCAGCCTTGCCTCGGGTGTAGGGATTGCAAGGGAAAAGCAAAACTACACGGTCTTTACCCCTGTGTAGTTTTGTTTTTGGGGGTTGTTTTGAGGTTCAACTGTTCTCACCTTGGATATTCTGGAAACATACTGGATAAAAGGATTGTTGCTGAGGCAGTAGCCTTCTGGGCACAGTCCCATCAGTTATAGGCACCCTTTTAAATCCAAGTAAGTTGCATTTACTCCATGGACAGATATTTATTTACTGTCTTTTACTGTTTGATCATGCATGTTACCTTCACATTTATACTATATTACAGAATTGCCTTTAGTAGTTTTATATGGTGTTTCAGGGGCTCAACAGGATGCTGCAATTGTTTATATATATATATATATATATATATATATATATATATATATATATATATATATATATATATATATATATATATATATATATATATATAAATGTTTCAGCAAAGAATTACCTGATTTTAAAAGTTCAAGGTTATTATATGGTGCGATGATTTGAGAAAAGCCAAGAATAGCCTGTGATAGCATTAGAGTGGTGTCCCAGCTTGGCCGCGATGTCTTTTTAAGGGAATCGGCAGCAGGGCTATCAGTTGCACCTCCAGCTATGTGCCACATGGTGACTGTCAATCAAGCAAACCAACTGATTATTTTTGGAGATTGCCATTTCTGTCTAACAGGACATCAATCATTATATATAAGCTTACAGTTTAATGTGAACTTTAGGTTTGTGTTTTTTAAAATAATTTGTGCTTGTTTATCATGTACAATTTCAAACATATATGTTGGGAGATGAGCTTGGACTTCACCTGTTGACCCAAATGGTGACTGATAAATAGTGTACATTTTTTAAAGAAATAATTAGTTTCTTTTAAATAGTTGGAATGAAATTGTTGCTGTTTATTTCTGATGGTTGACAATAATATTTGATTGGAGTGCAGTGTTAGTGGTAGTGTATTAAGGGAGCTAAATAACTGTAATGATTTTTTTTTTTTAAAAAGAAGATGGCTTTGAGTATAATTTTGCATCCTCCATTCCAACTGAACTAATTGATTCATTCAGTTATTATTTTAAACTTAGTTATTTCCTGTTATTAAGAGAAAATGTAGGTTTTCAGATATTTCTGAGTAGTAAATAAAATTTTGGTGACCTAATAAGGTTTAATAGGCCCCTGCCATAAGAAATTGTGAACAGAACATGTAGTATAATTGTTAATTGTTCAACATAACAGCAACTCTTCTTACTAATTACTTAATTGTTTATAAGCAGAAATGCTTATAACTTATTTGGAATAAATAAATAGGTTTATTGTATGTTTTCCTCTGCTTTATCTTAACTATATCACCTACTATTAGGAACTCTGTTGATCTTATAGGTATTGTAGAAAATTGTTCTATAATGTTGAGAAACTGACTGATAAAGGAAATAGAGAAAATAAAATCCCATGTGTTTATATTAAATAGCTTTGTCTATTTGATCAGAAGTGTCTAGTTGAGCTGATAGTTAATAAATGTACATGTAGAGATATTGTATTACAGCTTAATATAGAACAGGGTATATTTGCAGCCTGGTGACCTTACTTAAATTTGGTGCTGGTCTTATTGGCTGGGAATTTAAAAAGTTGTTAGGGGGTGCTAATGAGCATTAATGGTTCTCTTTGTTTTCAAAAATTGGCATTTTAAATAATAAAATTTTATGTCAATAGTGTACTGAATCTTAAATAATTTTATTTTGTGTACAGTATTTGTATTTTAGCCCCAGGGGGAGCAAATATACATTGACCAGATTTGAGTAAAACAAGCTATTATGTTAAGAAAGGTTAACAGGGGTTCACACAACAGATGTCATTTTAAGATTGTACCCTGTTTACTTTAACAATGGCAACTGCTGACATTCTGTCTTGTAGTCTTGTAATAAGACTGTAACCAAAACTTAGAGCATTTGTACGGTATAGGTCATTGTTGTATAATCATTGGTGTATAATATATAATGATCACTGTATATCTCGCATTTTCTTTTGGGTAATTTGAGAGAAAGTTCAGCTCTTGGGTCACTACCATATTCTTAAAAAGCTGGATGCTTGAATTGTATACTATCTAACTTGTTAGCTGTTTTGGATAAAAGCATGTAAAAAAAATGCAATGTGATGTTTGTGGCCTAATCATGGAGAAGGCCATCTCATACTAGGCCGTTCCTGCTTGATTTCTCTGAGTGTGAATACTTTTTATGCTTTTCTTAATCATGAGCCCTTACGTATTTGCATCTGGATAGGTAATGTGTTTCAAAGGCTGAAATCACAGCTGGGAGTTGCGCTTAGATGTCTATATGCTGTCAGTTAGGTGTGTGAATTGTCACACAGACCTTTTGGAGCCACTAGTCTCTCAGATGACAGGCTGCTCAGAGCCAGGTGCAGCATGGTAGAAGGAACAACACCCAGTGATTAGTCAGTTAAATTTCTCAGCAGCTAAAAATAGCTCCTCTATAATTCATATTGTCATGTAGAAAAAATAAATATCAACACTGTTTTTTTTTGTGTTTTATGAAATAAATGTTTTGACTTTAAATGGATTGAAGTTTAAAGTTATTACTGCCTCATTCTTGTATTTTCCAGGGTGCCTACCATTATGACAACCCAGGCGCCAACGTTTACACAGCCGCTTCAGAGTGTTGTGGCACTTGAGGGTAGTGCCGCAACATTCGAAGTTCAAGTTAGTGGTAAGTATAAATGCCACATCCTGAACATCTTTCTTTCTTTCCTGATGGACTGTTTATAAGCTGAGCCATGACATAGTACATAGTTATCAATTCCCTTAGTGTTATATTACATTCTCTGTTCCTTTCAGGTAATCCAGTTCCTGAGGTGAGCTGGTTTCGTGATGGCCAGGTTCTTTCTGCTGCCGCTCTGCCCGGCGCTCAGATCTCGTTCAGCGAAGGCCGCGCTGTTCTGAGGATCCCCGCCGTGACAGCCGCACACAGCGGAAGGTTTTCTGTGAGAGCCACCAATGGTGCTGGACAAGCCACTAGCACTGCTGAACTCCTGGTTACAGGTTACTAATTTAATCTATGGATATTGATAAATAGCATGTCCTAAGTTAACAAGTAAGTACTGAACCTGCCTTTTCTCCACAGTGGAAACTGCGCCACCGACCTTTATTCAGAGACTACAAAGCATGACTGTGAGACAAGGAAGACAAGTGAGACTGGACGTACGTGTGACAGGAATCCCTACACCTGTGGTGAAGTTCTACAGAGAGGGAGCTGAGATTCAGAGCTCCGCTGACTTTCAGATTGTTCAAGATGGAGACCTTTACAGTTTTTTGATTACTGAGGCTTTTCCTGAAGACTCTGGTACATACTCAGTTATTGCCTCTAACAGCAGTGGACGTGCCACTTCAACTGCCGAACTACTGGTTCAAGGTAAATTCATCAACATGTTTTATTTAAATCCTTAAGCATTTATCTGCAATTTACTTGTTAATAGTAAATCAGTGTGGTACAGTATACTTTACAATGCGTTATTTCAGGCGAAGAAGTTGCAGTGCCTGCTAAGAAGACCAAAACAGTTGTTTCAACCTCTCACATTTCACAGACCAAGGTGGAAAAGGTAATTGTAATCCAAACATATGTTGTATTTGAATAATAATAATAATAATAATAATAATAATAATAATAATAATAATAATAAATTACATTTGATTTTATGCTCTGAATTTGCTTGAATATGCACTTGAATCACATTGTATTCTAACCAGGAGGCAGTACTAACCCAGTGCAAAATAATATGCTACTATATGATTATCCTCCAATAGCACTCACACTAGTTTCAATTCAATGGACATGACAAAAATTGTGAAATTAATTTACAGATCATCACTTCTAAATGTTATAGTCCTAAAAAAAAAAAGATTAGAGAATAATCCAGCCTTGTATTTAATTAATAGAAAGAGGAAGCTCATTTTGAGTCATCAGCCATGATAGAAATGCAAACGGAAGGAGGTGTTGAGATTCAGCATTTGGCTCACAAGACACCCCCTCGTGCTCCTGGAAAACCAACCTCAATATCCCCACCGCCAGCTACAGCGATTTCAAAGGTTACAGCTGCTCGCCACCAGTCACCTTCCCCTGTAAGACATGTTAAGGCTCCAACGCCCACACCTGTGAGGTAAAGTGCTTTTCTTTTTTCTAAAGGACCTTATCCAGCAAGATGGTCCTTAAAGTCTCATTAAAGTGTATAATTAAAAAAAAATAAAATCATTGTTTAGTTTCTGTTTGAAACATGCTTTGTTTTCTTTCTTTTAGACCTGGTTCTCCAACTTCAAGAGTGTCTGTGTCCCCTATCAGACCTGTGAAGTCTCCATTAACCACGCGCAAGTATGTCACACAGGCTGCTGATGTTTTGCCTCCATGGAAGCAGGAAGGATATGTAGCAGAGTCCAGCTACACTACCATGTCTACTGGACCCACATATGTCCAGTCCTTTTCCACACATGCCCAAAAGGAACAGTGGGAGGGCTCTTTTGCCATGCAGCAACAGATCAGTGGGGCTATTATCAAAGAGGTGAGATTGTTTTTCCTATAGTTGAACATTTGCAGCCCCTAGTGGTAAAACCCCTGATGTGCTGCTGGGTAGTACCTGTGTGGCTATAGAATGAGCTATCAAAGGCAAAGAAACAAACTACAGCTAACAGAATAGAAAACACACATATGCTGATGATATGATGTGGCTATGATGGCGCTTAGTCTCTGTAGGTTATATGGGAGTGTTTGTGTTTGTTTGAACTCGACTTTTTGCTGTTGATACTGCGGTAGCAACTGTGGACCAGGCTCAATGTTAGCAGCTGTGCTGTTAAAATATTGAATTGTCCATTGTAGAGGCAAACAGGTCTAATCAGCATTTTGCTTTTCAAGAGGAGACAGCGAAGTCGTTTCTGCTTCTGATCTTCTGATCATTCTGTGAACTTGTTTACTAAGCACAAATATACAAATAATTATCAGTTATCTACCTTCTAAAACTCTTTCTCATGAAGTCGGAAAGTCCAGTTTTTTAAAGAATTCAAAAACACAGAATTCTAATAAATCACTTACTGAAGACGAACGAACTGACAAAAACAGACCAATTGTTTTCAGCTGCAACATTTATTGTTAGGTGGTATCATGCCATTAATGGTCAGACCAAATAATAATGAAATAAAATTTATCATGAACAAAAGTTGCCTGGTGAAAAAGCAGTTAGTTAGTTGTTTTTTTGTTTGTTTGTTTTTTTTCTTTTCTTTTCACTGAATAAACATTTTGGAAACGTGAGCCAATAGAAAACAAGGAGGTAAGCTTTTGAAAAAGTAGAAATTATCAATGTGCTGCCACACTACCTATAAGCCTTTTTCCTTTATTCCCTGCTTAAATGTGTTTATTTTACTTTATACAAAATAAAAAAATATGTTACATCCCTCCTTTTATGTCCAGGGGTATAAGGGACATAACATCTATTTTTAAAGTTTAAAGTAAAATAAAATGAATAAATTTAAGCAATATAAAGGGAATAAAGGAAATCACCACTATTGAGTTATGAGGTATAGAAATGATGAATGAGAAAGCTTCCAGAATACGTTTTGGTTCTGTATTAATTTTTTTTTTAAAAAAAGAATGTTACAAGTATTTACAGGTAATAGTACAAAAACAAGTAACAAATATTTACAATAAACAGCGGAGCTATTATACAGCCCGTGTTTACATAGGAAAAGGTTCAGAACGCAGGAGGGAGGGACAATGTGCGGTGCTAAATCAAAGAAATCATCAAAACAATACAATCATGATCTCTGGATACCCGCAAAGATGTACGACTTTCGAGTCGTGACAAATACTGATCTGTCCTGCAATTATTTTGTCTGCATCAAATTACACCAGAACATCATTGTGGGAATCTAAATATGACTTTGAAACATGGTTTTTTTTTTTTTTTTTTTTTTTTTTTTAATGTTTGTTTGATACATTTAGCAAAGCACATAAAGGAGCCAAACAGAATATTAGGGTTGGTTGGAGTACTTCATGCTATCTGCCCACACGTTGACAGTGTGATGATCTGAGGCTTGCCATGAGCTGCACTTATATTTGAAATGCTGTTTTGTACAGTCTTCAATGTGGGCTGGAAAATTGTAAAAGGAGTCTTTATGTTTTTATACCCAAGACTCACGCCAAGTCTTTCTACAGTGCTTAATCTCACCTGGATACTGTAGACTTGTTCTTAAGAATTGCTGCTGTAATTATAAAGATGATGATGCTCACATCCTTTCAGCACACTTAGTATTGTTTGACTTTATCGCATACAATTGTGGAAGAAAAATGATCTCATTATCCGGTGTCATTCGTAAAAGGATGGGTTACTTTTTGCTTCTGGCTCCTTTCCTGGTTTCTTTATCATGTCGCCTCAGGAGGGTTTTTCTTTCCATTGTCGCCTCTGGCTTGTTCATTAAGGATCTAAATCTACATCTGGATTTCTCTAAAGCTGCTTTATGAAATTGGTTATTGTTAAGTGCTATACACATAAAACTAAATTGAACTGAATCTTAATGGTTCTATTAAATTTTGTCCCCCCCATATATATATATATATATATATATATGTGTGTGTATATATATATATATATATATATATATATATATATATATATATATATATATATATATATATATATATGTATATATATATATATATATATGTATGTATGTATATGTATTGTATGTATGTATGATGTATGTATGTATGTATGATTCTGCAAAAAATTACTTTAGGGACAACAGTGTTGAAAACATCTGTGAATATAATGACATTGTTGCTGATGAAGCTAGCAGTGAGAGTGAATTTGCAGACTCTGTTACTGGTACACCTGATACTGAATATTGAACAATGGGATGATACTGGAAGCAGTGTTGAAAGTATGGCCAATATTTTCAAAGAGTTGACCACTGTTAATTCTACTCTAACTGAGGATGACGTGGAGGTAAACTGCTTTGTGTTCAGTTTATATAATTTAATTCATATTAGAAGTTGAGTCATTTTAATACAATACAAATGTTTGGAAAATATAGATGATATTAGATGTTGAGGACAATCCGGCCTTAATGATTCCAGAAGAAGAGGTTGTTAATGAAAATGATCACAGTTATCCCAATGGTGCTCTAGCAGGACAAACGGCACAGGACACCAGCCCTATGTATGAAACTTGGGCTAGTCTGGAGGAGGTAGAGAGCTAATGTGTGGTACAAGCACCTTGCTCTCACTGTTACACTTGGAAATTTTGCCCAAAGTGCATCATAGTCATACACTGCTTTCACCTTGTTGGCTCCCTGTATTTTTACATATTGTCACTTTGCTTTGACATTAAGCATGGATTGGTTATTATGTTTTTTCTCAATTTTTTTTTTTTTTTTTTAATCATATCAGCAAACATTTGTACTTCGGACAGCATTGCACCAATATTTGAAAATGTACTTTTTTGCAAAATAACTAAAGATTTGTAATTCATGTAGAAAATCCTGATTTATCATGATTTTTCCAAAACTATACAGCCGAAAATCTCCTGTGGCTGTTATATAGTTATTAAATAGTATATTATTAGTGTGTTTTAGACCAGAACTTCTCAAACCTTTTGCATTCAAGGACCCATTTAGCTGTGAAATAAGTTCCATGGACCCGTTCAGTAAACTATTCAAATGTGTACAATAATATTTCGTCTATTTATTTTATTCCTTTATTATCCTTATTATTGTTTTATTTGTATTTATTATTATATACTATTATATACACATTAGAGTTGCTCAAGTTGACATTATTTAAAGCTTACTGTTTTTGAGTTATTGAGGTTTAGATTAAACCTATTTAATTTAAATGACCAGTCAAACAGCCAAATAACTATAAAACCTCAAAATTAATTATAAAAAACATTGATAATCACAGACCCCTAAGGCTGCACAGACATCATATTAAGAACCAGTATTAGGCAAATGCATTTTATCACTTTAATTCATAGTGGCAATCTGCTATTGGGATATTCTATAAAACAATATTCTCTACTGTTTCTGCTCAAAGCATCAAGTGTGTTCAGCTTTCAATGTGCAAGCTAATGAAAAGGAGAATAATTCCACAGTCCTCGCTTAGGTATGCTATGTGCAGATATTAGTCAATTTGTGACACCCAGTTTCAGAGGGGTGTAGACACATCATTTGCATTCATCGTGTGGACGTGGGTGTCAGCAAATCTTCATTTGAGTAATCAAGTGATCACTCTTGCCTCACAGCTCCATTATGCTCCACATCTGCATGTTTCAATAGCACTTTTCCTTTGTTTTCATTAAATTGTGATAAATAATACTTTGTTGCTTCCTTTTTTGTCATTCCATAATCTGTATCATGGGCTAAAAGAGAGTCTCTGATTGCACTAAATATTTTACAGGCTGTGGAAGCTGCAATGATCCCTTCACATACACAAGTGCAAGTGATGCCACCAACAGTTATGGCTGTAAGTATTTAATTTCAATGAATTTTTCAACAGGTTGACTTTCTACAGTGTTTTAAAACTAAAATCCCATTCCTGTTATTCAGGGCTTGAAGAACCTGACTGTTATTGAGGGAGAGTCTGTGACTCTGGAGTGCCAGATCTCAGGCCACCCCACACCGGGCATTATGTGGTTCAGAGAGGACTACAGGATTGAGAGCTCCATTGACTTCCAGATCACATATGAGCAAGGATATGCACGTTTAGTGATCCGTGAGGCTTTTGCCGAGGATAGTGGACATTTCACTTGCACTGCAACAAATGAGGCTGGAACTATCAGCACCTCCTGCTACCTGCTTGTGCAAGGTAAGAATAACATGCTTATGGGGTTACAGTGTACCGAATACATGCATCATGCACATGTAGGTACATGTATTCACAGTTTTTGTGAAAATAGATTTATTTATTTATTTTAATAATTTTTTTTCACAGTCTCTGAGGAAATTGAGAGTCGGGAGGATCTGACAGCTATTTCTGAACATGTTGAAGTGTCTATGCAAGAAAGACAGTGAGTGTGCCATGTCCTTGTCTAAGTTGCTCTTGTGATGTTTAATTCTTTTAACTGTTTTGTGCTTTATCAGTGATGGACAAATAAAAAATTCATTAGTTAGTCTACCAGGCAAGCCAAATGTAATCTAAATCAAAAGTACAATTATTGGTGACATGTCTTATGTCTCCATCCATTATCCATGTCTCTAGTGATGAAGCATCATGTTTGCATTCTTAATAAAAAGGCAGAAAGTCTTTGACTAACTTTTTTGCTATGAGCTGAGTAGGGCTGCAACTAACAACTAGGGTTGCAATTATTTTCATAATCGATTAATCGTCCAAATGTTTTTCGATTAAATTGGACAAACGACTGTTTGTCCAATTATACATGTTTATATTATATATGCTTATATTGTGTATAAGTATTTATGCCTTATTTTAATGGATGCACAAAAGAGTGCCGATAATTAAACTACAGCCCTAAATTAATAATAAAATCTCAGTTTCACTGCAAGTTGTGGTTTCTGTGACTGTGGCTTTAGACATATTATTTTACTTGTGTTTACTTTGATCATACTGTTTTAATTACACATTAAAGATCTTACTTGCGCTCCCACTGTGTATAACCACGTCTACACTGCGACTGAGGAGCAACACGGCTTCGTTAGTAATACATCACTTCTGCTATAATAAACGACAGAATTTACACTGCATGTGTGCAAATACAGTATATACTGTACTGACGGTAAACTGGTATTAAACTCAATCTTTTAAGCAACTCGCACCAGTTTCCCCAACCCCTTGCAGACAGTGCAGCATTTTGGATATCAACATAGGTTTGTGCTTGTGCATCACTCATGATACCGTGCTACACGAGCTCTGCTTTGTAAAGTTTACAGGTTACAGTCTTCTTCACTGCATTTAATATAAAATGCTCACCTGCCCATTTGAGCTAAATAGTATGCCTAGTAAAAACAGTTCCTACCACAGACCACATTTCAGACCACATCCTTGCTTTGATCAGTGATGGGATTTGGTAAATTGTAACATGTGCTATGGCATCAAGGTCAAAAATTACATGAACCAACTTAGACGTATTGAGTTTGAACAAAGATATCAAATGAAGAGTTTTCTTGTGCAAAACTCAATTGGAATTAGAGTGTTTCTTTCACTGGTTGTTGAGCTAGTGGTGTCCACCCATGCTGATGTACAAAAAACATGTAATGCATTCTAATTCATTATCAAAACATCTTCCCAGGATTGCAGCTGGAGCCAGACAAGAGACCAGGTCAGAAGTCAGTGCTGTATCTGAATCTGTGGACACTGGAGCAGCTAAGGCTCCGTTCTTTGTGACGAAGCCCGCAGTGCAGAAACTGGTGGAAGGTGGTAGTGTTATTTTTGAATGCCAGATTGGAGGCAGTCCCAAACCTCACATCTACTGGAAAAAGAGTGGCATTCCACTCACTACTGGATACAGGTATTTTTAAAAGCAATGATCTTGGTATGAAAATGGCAGTAACATGGAGTATTTGAAGAATGCATATTAACATTTAATTTATTCGTTTGATCTGTCAGATATAGAGTTGTTTACAATAAAGAAACAGGTCAATGCAAATTGGAGATTTCCATGGCATTTTCTGATGATGCTGGAGAATACACAGTGTTTGCCAGAAACAAGCTTGGAGAGGCATCTGCATCAGCTATACTGCTTAATGAAGGTTGGTCATACTGACCATTATGCTGCCACACACACACACACACACACACACACACAAATAAATAATCTTGAATATTATATTATTATATATATCATTATTTTTACAATGCCTTTTACAGAGGCATATGAAGCATACATAAAAGAACATGAAGTTGCATCTAAGACTGAAGTGACAACAGCAGTGAGACTGGAGCCCAAAGTCGGAGATGTTCCACCTGTATTTAGAAATGAACTTGAAAAACAGCAATTAATCATTCAGAGGAAGATGGCTAAGCAAACTCAAATGATGCAGTCCTTCACCTCTGAGCAGGTTTGTACAATGTTTTACAAAGAGCCATCCCATTTCAATTTTCTTGATTATTATATCCAGATCTAATGATGCTGTCATTTCACAGGAGTTCCAAATATCTTCTGTTGAGCAGAGGTTCATGTATGAGATTGAGTGTCATCTTCTTAAAATGACTTACCAAAAATTGTTGGCTGAAGATGGGGAGCAGATGGACATGACCATTTCTGAGCATGAGTGTGTATCCCCAGTTTTTAGCACTCCAGTGAAAAATTACAAGCTCAGGGAAGGAATGAGTGCTACATTGCACTTTAAAATGACAGGAACGCCACTTCCTAAGGTAAGAAACTCCACTGCCACTATCTGAAAATATATGCATCTCCTAATTAAAAAAACAAATCTTATTTATATACTAAGCATATATTCTAATTTGCAGATTGCGTGGTATAAAGATGGCAAACGCATAAGACATGGAGACCATTATCAAATCGAGGTTCTTAAAGATGGCAGAGCCAGTCTACGTCTACCTGTGGTTCTGCCAGAGGATGAGGGAATCTACACTGCTCTGATTAGCAACATGAAGGGTAATGCTGTCAGCTCTGGCAAGCTGCATGTGGAATTAGCTGATACAGTTGTACAGCCACGGTACCGTCAACCTGAAACAGCTCAGAGAATCAGGTATGGTCCATTGGGTGACTATAAAATGCTGCTGTTGTGCAAAAAACAGTTGTTTTAAAGCAAAAAAAAAAAAATGTTTTTAAATAATATTAAAATTCCAAAATTGTAACTGGAATAGATACAAAACTAGAAAAAAAATAAATGCAAAAATCCCAAATACATAGTATATAGACGGATATAGACTTATGCATGTCATTTCATTCTCAATGAGGAATTCTGGTTTTGATACAATTCAGATCCAAATCGCCACGCTCTAGCAGTCGTTCTCCTGGACGCTCACCTGCTCGCAGACTGGATGAGACTGATGAAGCCCAACTTGAAAGGCTTTATAAGCCTGTATTTGTCACAAAGCCATCTTCTTTTAAGTGCTCTGAGGGACAAACTGCAAGATTTGATCTGAAAGTTGTAGGAAGGCCCATGCCTGAAACTTACTGGTTCCACAATGGTATGTTGTATAAAGACCCTAAAGTTGCTGAACTGAGTTAGACACACTTGACACTCTAAATTTGTATTTTGAATAGAGAGCTAAATGTGTTTTTCTTTTAATCAGGACAACAAGTGGTGAATGACTACACCCACAAGATTGTGGTGAAGGAAGATGGAACTCAGTCATTGATTGTGGTTCCTGCTATGCCTCATGACTCTGGAGAATGGACAGTTGTTGCTCAAAACAGAGCTGGGAAAACCTCGGTTTCCATGACTCTCACTGTAGAAGGTCTGTTCTTTTTAATGTGTCTACCTTTAGAAATGTGTCTACCTTTTCAAACCTTTGAAAATATTAAAATACACCATTAATTTCTTTGTATAATTTTTTTTAGCTAAAGAAAACTTGGTGAGACCCCAGTTTGTTGAGAAGCTGAAAAACATTAGTGTTAAAGAAGGCAGCTTGGTTGAATTGGCTGTTAAAGCAATCGGCTCTCCCCTTCCTGACATTGTTTGGCTGAAGAACAGTGATATCATCAGCCCACAAAAGCATCCAACTATCAGGTGAGTATTTTCTGTAGCAATACATAGTACCACAAACAATAAAGAAATATATGGCAAAGTACTCCTTGGTTATGACCATTGCTTTGACCATTATCAATCTAAACATTTTAAATTGTGCTTGTTTCTAGAATTGAGGGCGGCAAGGGGGAGGCTTCTTTCAAGATCTCCCAGAGTTCTGGCTCTGATACTGCATGGTATACAGCTACAGCTATTAACAAAGCTGGCCGAGATACCACTCGCTGCAAAGTCAATGTTGAAGTGGAGGCAGTGGGACCTCAGCCAGAAAGAAGACTCATTATTCCTAAGGGAACTTACAAAGCTAAGGAAATTGCTGCACCAGAGCTAGAGCCACTGCATCTCCGCTATGGTCAGGAACAATGGGAGGAGGGTGACCTTTACGACAAGGAGAAGCAGCAGAAGCCTCAGTTCAAAAAGAAACTGACATCTGTTAGACTAAAGCAGTTTGGTCCTGTACATTTTGACTGCAGACTCACCCCTATTGGTGATCCCACAATGATTGTTGAGTGGCTGCATGATGGCAAGCCCCTGGAAGCTGCTAACAGACTACGTATGGTCAATGAGTTTGGTTACTGCAGTCTTGACTATGAAGCTGCTTATGCCAGAGACAGTGGTGTTGTCACATGCAGAGCTACCAACAAATTTGGTGTTGACCAGACCTCAGCCACACTGATTGTGAAAGATGAGAAGAGCCTTGTTGAGGAAAGTCAGTTGCCTGAGGGTAGGAGGGGGCTCAGAATAGATGAAATTGAGCGCATTGCTCATGAGGGAGGTCCTACTGGAGTTACTGGTGATGAAACAACAGAGAAAACTAAGCCTGAGATTGTCTTGCTTCCAGAGCCCATTAGAGTACTGGAGGGGGAAACTGCTAAATTCCGTTGCAGAGTAACTGGATACCCAACCCCAAAAGTCAACTGGTATATGAATGGACAGCTTATTCGCAAGAGCAAAAGATTCAGGCTACTGTATGATGGCATTCACTACCTTGAGATTGTGGACTGCAAGTCTTATGATTCAGGAGATGTCAAGGTATTGGCAGAAAACCCTGAAGGTGCAGTCGAACATGTTGTGAAGTTTGAGATTCAACAGCGGGAGGATTTCCGAGCAGTTCTGCGTCGGGCCCCAGAAATTAAGCCTCCTACAACTGTTCAAGAGCACGGCAGAGTGTCCTTTGAAGTTATTAAACCTGAGAAGTCCTCAGACACCTCCCAAGAGTCAAAAGAGGTGGTGAAGCTGAGAAAAGCAGAGAGGGTAATCCACGAGAAATTAACAGAGGAATCTGAAGAGCTGAGAAGCAAATTTAAACGCAGGACCCAGGAAGGCTACTATGAAGCAA
Organism: Ictalurus punctatus; assembly: GCF_001660625.3. Taxonomy (NCBI): domain Eukaryota; kingdom Metazoa; phylum Chordata; class Actinopteri; order Siluriformes; family Ictaluridae; genus Ictalurus; species Ictalurus punctatus. The sequence goes on along the minus strand of NC_030421.2, from coordinate 7,249,308 downwards.
TTACTGCAGTTGAACTAAAGTCCCGTAAGAGAGATGAGTCCTATGAAGATATGCTCAGGAAGAGAAAAGATGAACTCCTTCATCATACCAAAGAACTAGCTGAGGCTGAAAAGAAAAGGGAAGAAGAGGAGCATAAACTCACCATTCCCAAAATCAAACCAGATAAAATAGTACTTTCACCCAGTATGGAAGCTCCAAAAATTCTGGAACGTATTCAGAGTCAGACAGTTGCCCAAGGCGATGAAGTCCACTTCCACTGCAGAGTTATTGGTAAACCAGATCCAGAATGTCAGTGGTTCAAGAATGGAGTTTTGCTGGAAAAATCAGACCGAATTTATTGGTACTGGCCTGAAGACCATGTCTGTGAACTGGTCATTAGAGATGTGTCCACTGAAGATTCTGCTAGTATCATGGTCAAAGCCATGAACATTGCAGGAGAGACCTCAAGCCATGCATTCTTACTGATTCATGGTAATTGTTTAGTAGTAAATCTAGAATGCCTGAAATATTTGGAATATTTCCTCCACTTTTTAAATTTATTTATTTTTATTTCTATGTTATCCCCTACATGATTGCCTCTTTTATTTATTTCAGCAAAACAAGTTGTATCATTTACTCAAATACTAGAAGATCAAAGTGCCAAAGAAAAGGACACCATGGTGACCTTTGAATGTGAGACCAATGAGCCTTTTGTGAAGGTCAAATGGCTGAAGAACAATGCAGAGATTTTCTCTGGAGACAAGTACAGGATGCACTCTGACAGAAAGGTGCATTTCATGTCTGTACTTACCATCAACATGAGTGATGAAGCAGAATACAGCTGTGTAATCACCGATGATGACCACATAAGAACAACTGCAAGACTTTATGTTGAAGGTAATGGTATTAATCAGAAATTAACTATATAAAGTTATATATGCAATCGCATTTCAGCATAGTAAACCCCATTTCCTTCACATCTAATGTTTTGGGCCATTAAATTGGTAGTTTTCTATATTGTTGTAATGCTGATTTATTTTAATTGTCACATAGGTGCACCACTTGATATTGTGAAGAACCTTGAGAATACAGAAGTACCAGAGTCATATGCAGGGGAGTTTGAGTGTGAAGTGTCCCGTGAAGATGCTGACGGCACTTGGTACTTTGAAAACAAAGAGATAACTCCTAGCCTTAAATATGTTGTGTCCTCTCGTCGTGGCCGACATGGCCTATCTGTTAAAGATGTGACAAAAGAGGACCAAGGCAAATACACTTTTAAAGTGGGTGATCTGAAGACAAGTGCGTCCCTGAAGATGAAATGTGAGTATTCTTGAAAGGGGACCAAGAGATTAATAACTATATTTCAATTTTTTTAAAAAAAAAGGGTTTCAGTCTCTGTATTTTTCATAACAGTCAAATTTTCCATTCACTTTAGTGCGTCCAGTTACACTGATGCAAGGCCTGTCTGACTTGACAATATGTGAGGGGGATATTGCCCAGCTGGAAGTACGATTCTCTCAGGAAAATGTGGAGGGAACTTGGATGAAGAATGGTCAGGCCATCTCTGCCACAGACAGAGTTCATATTGTAGTTGACAAACTAAACTATAAGCTTCTAATTGAAGATGCTAATAAAGATGATACTGGAATGTACTCCTTCATTGTCCCCAACCAAGACATTTCCACAACAGGAAAGCTTACTGTTCAAGGTAAATTACACAAGCAGTTCCTGGTGGTTCTACATAATTGTTTCATGTAATATGGGAATATTTGAGTGTATAAATATAATCTTTATTTCTTTACAGCTATTGACTTTTTGACACCATTAAAGGACTTTTCTTCAGTAGAGGGTACAAAGTCTGTTTTTGAGGCCAAGATTACCGCAGCTGATGTGAGCTCAGTAAAATGGTATCATAACGACAAACTGGTAATACCCAACGACAGAGTACAAATGGTCGCAAAAGGTTCAAAACAACGTCTAGTGTTGAACAGGACCTATGCTTCTGATGAAGGACAATATAAGATCGTTGTTGGTCGTGTTGATTCGACATGCAAACTGACAGTTCAAAGTATGTTCTGCATAGATGTAAAAAATTATAATAATAATAATGTTATGCCATCTATAAATAAATGAATAATAAAATCACATCATATTCTTGTGGTTTTCAGAGGTCAGCATTGTAAAGCACATGGAGGACTGTGTTTGTACAGAGACTCAGAATGTCACATTTGAGGTTGAAGTGTCTCATTCTGGAATTGATGCTCTCTGGACATTTAAGAATCAACCTCTAAAGGCTGGTCCCAAGTACAAAATTGAGAGCAAAGGTATCCACTATAGTCTCACTGTCCTTTATGCCATGAAGGATGAGGAGGGAGAGTACGTCTTTGCTGCTGGCGAGAAGACATCTAGTGCAAAGCTTATTGTTTCAGGTATACAAATATTCTTTTAATATTTGGTATTAAAGGCCATTTGTGAGCTATGGCTTTAGCTATGTTGCAACTGTTTACATTATATTCACATACAGTAATTTTAGTGGTAAAAATAATATGATTTCTTGGTGTTTTTTCCCCCTCTAGGTGGTGCCATAAGCAGGCCACTTTGTGATTTGACAGTAGCAGAGTCCCAGACAGCTGTGTTAGAGTGTGAAGTTGCCAGCACATCTGCCGAGGGAAAATGGCTTAAGAATGGACAACCTGTTGACTTCAGTTACAATGTCAGGAGTGAACAGAACGGTACTGTAAGAAGCCTTGTCATTGATATCACCAGACCACAGGATATTGGAGAGTATACATACCAAGTTGCAAATTCTAAGACTTCTGCCAACCTGAAGGTTGAAGGTACATGCAAGTGTTACTATATAGTTTATTCTGGTTGAATTAGTTTGTGTTTGTCTTCTGGTTATTAATAATTAACTGCCATTTTATAGCTGTTAAGATCAAAAAGACCATGAAGAACCAAACTGTCGTTGAGACACAAGAGGCCGTGTTCAGCCTTGAGCTCACTCATTTGGATGTGAAAGGATCCCAGTGGATCAAGAACGGAGTCGAAATCCTACCAAGTGATAAATATGAAATCACAGTAAACGGAATGGTTCACGCCTTGAAAATTAAAAATTGTAGCACCCAGGATGAAGCTGTTTATGGATTTAAACTCGGAAAGCTCTCTGCTAATTCAAGACTCAATGTTGAGAGTAAGTATTCGTCCATTGATGCTTTCATAGAAATGTGTCCATTGACTGTTCGTTTAATTTTTAATCTCTCTTGTAGCTATCAAAGTTGTGATGAAGCCTAAGGATATAAAATCACTGATGGGTGGCACTGCTTCATTTGAGCTGAGTCTATCACATGATGACATTCCAGTTAAGTGGATGTTCAAGAACCAAGAACTCAAGCCAAGCTCTAATATTAAGATACTCTCAGAAAGAAAAGCCCACAAGCTGGTTATTCAAGGTGTGGAAGAAAGCATGGCAGGAGAATACATTGCTGTCATTGGACATTTGCAGTGCAGTGCACACCTACATGTTGAATGTACGTAAACGTTTTACATTCTGTAAAATAGGCATCCCCAGGTATTAGTATACAAGTTGCATAACAATGTCCATTTTACCATTTATTTAGCTTTGAGGGTCACAAAGCCCTTGAAGAATGTTGAGATTCCAGAGACTCAGGTGGCCACATTTGAATGTGAAGTTTCGCATTATAATGTCCCGTCCACCTGGCTGAAAAATGGAGTTGAGATTGAAATGAGTGAGAAGTTCGGAATAGTGGTGCAGGGCAAGCTTCACCAACTGAAGATCATGAACGCTAGCACAGATGATGCTGCAGTGTACACATTTGTATGTGGAAACGATGGTGTCTCAGCCACCCTGACTGTTAGCCGTAAGTCAGTTTACAGTTTTCTGTATGCGTGTTTGTTGCTTTATGATGCGAATATAACATATAACATACCTGCATCTTTTTTTAAATCTTTCAGCCATTCAGATCACCTCCATCCTTAAAGACCTAAGCGCTCAAGAAAAGGACACCATTACATTTGAAGTGGCTGTTAATTATGAGGGCATCACCCACAAATGGCTGAAAAATGGTGTAGAGATTAGATCCACTGACAGATGCCAGACTCGTTCGAGACAGTTTACTCACTCTCTCACCATCCGCAATGTGCACTTTGGGGATAGTGCAGAGTACACGTTTGCGGCAGGATCTTCTCAGACATCTGCAAAGCTGTTCGTTGAGGGTAAGTTCTAAAATTATCATTGGCATAGCCAATTTTGGTTACCGTCCTTTTTTTCCGCATGATGATGCAGTTTTTATGCTTCTTAGCTCGTGTCATTGAGTTTATGAAACACATAAAAGATATCAAAGTCACTGAGAAGAAAAAGGCCGTCTTTGAATGTGAGCTCTCTGAGCCCAATGTTCAAGTCACATGGATAAAAGATGGACAGGAACTTGAATTATCTGACAGGTATTGTAACTGAAATGTATTTTATTTTCCATAATACCATACACCCATTAGGTAACATATGATACAGTTATATAATAAATGTTGCTTTCAATGGTACAATTTGAAATATTTAGGTTTAAAGCTACAACAGACAAATACCATCAGCATTTGATGATCCAGAGCATTCGCATGTCTGATGCTGGCGAATACTCTGTGGTTGCTGGGTCAAGCATATCCACGGCTCACCTCATAGTAGAGGGCAAGGATGTTCACATCTCTGAGCCGGCTGAGAAGGAAATAACGGTAAGTCTCACATTATTATTACTTACACCTAATGTAATAGCCAACGGATGAAAACTTGCATGCCCATTTGATAACTTTTTCTTCACAATATAGGTGGTTGAGAAGCAAAGAGCCACTTTAGAGTTTGAAGTCAGTGAGGATGAAATCGAAGGTCGCTGGCTGAGAAATGGTGTTGAGATCCAATTCTCTCAAGAGAAGCGTTTCAACTATGTGGCTATCAGAATGATTCATCGCTTGACGATTGCTGAAACTTACCAGAGTGATGCTGGGGAATACACTTTTATTGCTGGGAAGAACAGGAGCACAGTGAATCTACATGTCAACAGTGAGTGTTTTACCACCAGCTCATCCAATTATGGTTTAGTCATACATAGCATCCTAAATCTTTGCTTTCGTTTTGCCAATTATACTTATTCAAATGTTATAAAGTAATTACTAAAGCTGTTTAATTCCATATCGTGTGCTTGTCAATGGTGAAATATGCAGTTCTTTGCTGCACATTAGTTTAATATAGTCAATTGAAAGACTTTGCATTATTATAAAAATCATAATGAGTTGTGTTTAGATAGCATTATCTCTTCCTAGTTGTCTTAATTACCTTTTTAAATACAATTCAGTTCCTGAGCCTCCTCAGATTATCAGACATATGGAGCCTTTGTCTGTGGAGGCTGGCAAACCTGCACGCTTCTCTGTGGAAGTGACTGGTATCCCTCAGCCCCAGGTCTCCTGGTATAAGAACTCTCAGGCACTATCTTCTGGATTTAAGTGTAAGTTCCAGAGAGAAGGAAATGAACACACTCTGCTTCTCATTGAAGTCTTCCCAGAGGATGCAGCTCAGTACACTTGTGAAGCCAGAAATGGCTTTGGACAGGCCACCAGCTCAGCTGTACTCAATGTAGAAGGTATGCTTGAGGGGAAAAAATATGAAAGTCATTTTTATATGTCAATTGATAAAACGATAGCGTTGGCTCAGAGCTATACAAGTTTGCTAACACCTGTATTTCTCCTTAATCAGTTTCTGAAGTGGTTTCTCCAGATGTTGGAGTTCCACCATCTCCACCTGTGATAATATCTCCTATACATGATGTATCTGTTGAAGAGGGAGAGTCTGCAAGATTCCAGTGCCATGTCTCTGGAGAGGGTAAGGCATTTGTCTGAAACAGTAATAACCGCGTCATCATCAAGTTACACTATGCAAGATACAAAATATGCCAGAAGTACTGAATTTTTATTTAAATTTTTATATACTCTAAGTATTAGATAAAAAATGTCATATGTTCCATACAATATGTCAAGCCTTGTATTGTTGCTAAGGGTGCAACAGTGGCAGCAGTAGCTCAGTAACCCAATGCCTCTTCCACTAAGCCAAATTGTTGCTTCTAATTTAGCACAAATAAGTTAATGAAGCATTCCAACTCTTCTTATATATTAACATATTACTATCCATTATCTTTGTAAAAAAAAAAAAAAAAGCATCACATTTTTATGCTAATGTTTATTTTAGTCTTACTTCAAAACTTCTACTTGACCAATAGGGTAAATTGATTGCTGATCCGTTCCAAATTGTCTCTGTCTTTTTGTAGATCTGAATGTCACTTGGTACTGCAAAGATAAGGAGATTAAGCCATCAGACAACCTCAGAATGTCCCACTATGATGACAGCTGCCAGCTGGAGATTGTCAGAGTCTATGCTGAGAACGAGGGGCCATATTCCTGTGTTGCTCGCAATTCCTCAGGGATGGTTTCTTGTTCAGCAGTTCTGAGAGTCAATGGTCAGTTTGTCATTTTTACACGCAAAAACATGTAATATACCTTGCATTATTTAGGTAACTATTGTAATTGCATCTATATTTTTGATTTCTTATTCACCTTATGGAATAAGTAAGTATGTTGCATGCTCAATCAGATTATCAGATTGTTTGAACAAAACCCTTTTAGATGTGCCAGCCCAAATCTGGAGGACTAGGGTACAACACACTTTGAGTACATTCGCATTACAAGCTTTGTTGCTTTTTGCACAAATCTATTCTTCCTGCTTTGATGGTTCACTATTGTGTTTGTAAGTGAACCATAATTGTTATCAGAGTGAAAAGATCTCTCCTATGAACAAACCTGCATGTGCACATTTTCAAAAACAATAACATTCATAGAAGAGGCATGTTGAGCAACCATGGTCACTACATCTTTTGCCTCGTTGATCTTAGCTTTAAAGCTCTTTTCTTTGGCCTTGTAACCAAGTATGTTTGTGGGCCCTGCTCTACCATTTCACTTCATGATTTCAGTAGGGTCCTTACAGTTTTGCCTGGAGCAAGTATTTCACCATCCCTCTGCTGACTACAGTCGCAATTGCTCTTCAATTCTTTTATTTTTATTTTTTTAAACACTGGTAACATTGGATGCTGACTGGTAGTATGCGCATGTGCAGTGAAGTTTGATGTGCACTGTTGAAGACACGTGTGTATCACAGAAGTTGCACAATGGCTCACAGTAATGTCACACAGCAATTTTATCATCCCACACTGAATGTCTTGCTGACACCCGGAAACTGTCTTATGCCAAATCTTATAACTCTTACTACCATAAATGCACTGCTTTATCAACATCTTCAACTCCAGTAGAGAAAATGAGACCTGGCTAGTCTTGGATACCACCACATTCTTTATTTATTTAATTAATGTGAGTGTTGCAGGACAGTAGATGTGTGTCTCACAGTAGTGGCTTAGTATCAATGACTACCAGTGAAAGACCAGCAACAGGTTTTGCTCTTACTTCTGCTGCAATGCAATTGCATGGCCACATATCAGATATGTATCCTATCTGGGATCATATATGAAAGTGGCTCAAATCTGATTTTAACAGCTCAGATCTGTCTTATTTAAGCAAAGCATCAGATTAGTGCCACTTTAAACCTGTAATGGGAATGTAGCCTAAAGTTATTTACTTGCTCTTATGCAAGTGTAGTGGTTAAGTAATTATTTGAATTGGTGGGCAGGAAAGTCACCACACTGTGCTGGATTTGACCCTCCAGATGAAAAAAAAAACACTAAGTACACAGACTGCAACACATCATCTTTTGGACTCTACCAACCGCACACTGTTGTAATGACCTCTTCAGAATCAAGAATATAAAATTATAAGACTGACGTAATTGTTTGATCTTATTTTTTTATTGCTTAGATCACAATGTGAAAACCATAAGTAAGCAAAGTGTGTCAAGCAGTGAAGTATCTCTTATGGAGGGGATCACTTCTCACACCTTGACTGAGACCCATTCTTCTTCCACTGTTCAAACTTTTGAAACGGTGTCCACTGTGGAAACATGCACAACCTCTATGAAAAGCTTCAAGGTCCAGCAACACATGTCATCAGTGGAAGACTATTCCAGCAAACCTGCTTTAACTTTGAAAATGAATGATCTCATAGTCAGCCTGGGAGACATGGCTCAATTCGACTGCTCTTTCACTGGGGAGCCTCTTATTGAAATTGTATGGGACCATAATGGAAGGGCACTGACAAATACAGAGAGAGTGCAGTGTATGGATCAAGGAGGGGTCTTGTCTCTTATCATATTCAATGTGCAACTCACAGACGAGGGAAATTACCGCTGTACTGTTAAAAATGAAAATGGCGAGAATCGAACATCTGCACGGCTCACAGTAGAAGGTGCTTATAAGTTTTATTTTACCTTTGATGTCCATTTCATCATATTCTGCTTAAAGCTGGTGTTTAATTTAAACTTGCATTATCATTGACAGTGTAATATCTTGTATAATCCTGTGAATAGTCTAATCTTTGACAAGCTTGGCCTAACAATATTCTGCCATCAAACTAACATTTTTTTTTTTAATCAATTCTAAAATTTCCTCTTACTGATAAATAATCCCTAATAAATTTCCATAACTTTATTCTCACTCAGCTGAAGAAGCAATTCCCAAAGCAGAAACCCCCATCCCTTCTGACTCTCTCAGTAAATCTTCTAAAAGTGAAAATGAGTCCAGTACAAAGACATCTGAAAAAGAAAAACAGGAGTACTTCCAGGATATTGGGCCGCTAAATACCTCCTCCCTGAGAGCGAACTGGCAGATAAGCCAACATTACTACCCTGATGTGATACCCTTGGTGGATCATGTTATATATGAATCGATTCAGCCAGAGTTTCTTATGAAACTACCACCAGAAATCATTGCAAAGCAGCAAGACAATGTATCTCTTTATTGTGTAATCAAAGGAATCCCCTCTCCATATGTGATTTGGCTACACAACCAGTTGATGGTTGAAGATTCACGGTCGTACTCACTGAAGCATGATGGACCCTTGTGCTGCTTAAATTTAATGAATATTGGTCCCAGGCAAGGAGGCACTTATACATGCAAAATTATCAATGCTGCAGGAGACAATGAGTGCAGCACCCAACTCAGGGTGAAGACAGGTTGGCATTTGCATGCTTTGCTTCTTATCATTCTTTCTGGCTACACTACTATAGAAAATTCTACTCTTACTCTTATTCCATATAGGTAAAATGTGATATCTCTCCAAAAATCTGTAGAGATATGATTGTGCTGGATATCCTTCAAGGATGTTCTTCAAGGGAGATGTTGTCCATTATTTTTTGAATATAAAATGTATATACAGTTTAATGCATTTTTTCAGAAAAATAGCAATGCATTAAACTGTTCACGGCATTAAGCTGTTCATTTTTACAGAACTGTACTTTCCAGCCTTTTAAATTTATTTATTTATTTATTTATTTATTTTTGTATTTCACAGTGCCAAGAGTGGAAGAACCTACCTGTGTGAAAGAAGTCAAAGGTAAACTATGTTATCAAATATGTTCTTCTTCTTCTACTTATTATTATTATTATTATTATTATTATTATTAGTATTAGTAGTAGTAGTATAATAAGTAGGAGCAGCATTAGTAGTAGTAGTAGTAGTAGTAGTAGTAGTAGTAGTAATGACATACTGTGACATAAAATGTTTAGTATGTATAGAGGGTACAGTTGTGCTTGAAAGTTTGTGAATTTTCTATATATCTGCATAAATATGACCTAAAACATCATCAGATTTTCACAAAGTCCTAAAAGTGGACAAAGAAAATTAATTTAAACAAATGAAACAAAATACGGTGGCAAGAAAAAGTATGTGAACCTTTTGGAATTTCTTGGTTTTCTGAATAAATTTGTCATAAAATGTGATCTGATCTTCATCTAAGTCAAGGGTATTGACAAATATAATGTGTCTAAAATAATAACACAAAAAAATTCTGATCCCTCATGTCTTTATTGAGAACAACCAAAAAAAAAAAAAAAAAAAAAAACTCATAGTGCTTGTGGAAAAAGTATGTGAACCCTTGAGTTAATGACCTAAAAAACCTAATTGGAGTCTTGTTAAGAAAATTGAACAGTTCACATACTTTTTCTTGCCACTGTATTATACTTGGACATTTATTTATTGAGGTAAATGATCCAATATAACATATATGTGAGTGGCAAAAGTATGTGGACCTCTAAAATTAGCAGTTAATTTGAAGGTGAAATTAGATTCAGGTTTTGTTTTTTTTTGTTTTTTTATATCACTGGGATGACAATCAGGTGTGAGTGAGCACCCCGTTTTATTTAAAGAACAGGGATCTATCAGAGCCTGATCTTTACAACATGTTTGTGGAATGGTATCATGGCACAGACAAAGGAGATTTGTGAGGACCTCAGAAAAAGAGTTGTTGATGCTCATCAGGCTGGAAAACGTTAAAAAAAAGAAACATCGCTAAAGAGTTTGGACTCCACCAATCCACAGTCAGACAGATTGTGTTCAAATGGAGGAAAATTAAGACCATTGTTACTCTCCCCAGGAGTGGAGACCAACAAAGATCACTCCAAGAGCAAGCCATGTAATACTCCAACAAGGTCACAAAGGAACCCAGGGTAACTTCTAAGCAGTGAAAGGCCTCTCTCACATTGGCTAATGTTACTGTTCATGAGCCCACCATCAGGAGAACACCAATGTTGTGCGTGGCAGGGTCGCAAGGACAAAGCCACTGCTCAACAAAAAGAACATTGTTGCCCTTCTGCAGTTTGCTAAAGATCATGTAGACAAGCCAGAATGTTATTGGGAAAATGTTTTGTGGATGGATGAGACGAAAATAGAATTTTTGGTTTAAATGAGAAGTGTTATGTTTAGAGAAAGGAAAACACTGCATTGTTATCTCACCTTATGCCATCTATGAAACATGGTGGTGGTAGTATCATGGTTTGGGCCTGTTTTCCTACGTCTGGGCCAGGAAGACTTAACATCATTAATGGAACAATGAATTCTGAATTATATCAGCGAATTCTAAAGGATAATGTCATTTGTCCATGAACTGAATCTCAAGAGAAAGTGGGTCATGCAGCAAGTCAATGACCCTAAGCATGCAAGTTATTCAACCAGAGAATGGTTAAAGAAGAATAAAGTTAATGTTTTGGAATGGTCAAGTCAAAGTCCTGACCTTAATCCAATAGAAATGTTGTGGAAGAACCTGAAGCAAGCAGCTCATGTGAGGAAACCCACCAACATCCCAGAGTTGAAGCTGTTCTGTACTGAGGAACGGGATAAAATTCCTCCAAGCCGATGTGCAGGACTGATCAACAGTTACCCCAAATGTTTATCTGCAGTTATTGCTGCAAAACAGGGTCACACCACATACTGAAAGCAAAGGTTCACATACTTTTGCCATGTAAAATTATGAGATATGTAATATTGGATCATTTTCCAAAATAAATAAATGACCAAGTACAATATTTTTGTCTCATTTGTTTAATTAGGATCTCTCTGTCTACTTTTAGCACTTGTGTGAAAATCTGGTGATGTTTAAAGTCATATTTATGCAGAAATTTAGAAAATTCTAAAGGGTTCACAAACCTTCAAGCACTAGTGTATATACAGTAATTGTCCTGTGTCTTGTACTTGCACAAATTGTCTTTGTTTGATTGTATATATGTATACTTAAAGCACATTTGGTGTATAAATGACAAATCTCTCAATTACCTATAACCTAAATTAGGTTTCTTCAGTAAAATAATGTGATATATAAAATGTACCTTTTGTGCACAGATTTTTCTAGCATGGCTATATGTACTGAAGAGGACTCTTACACCACAATCAAAACCTTTGAACTTGTGCCAGAAACTAAATTCTATACAGAAACATTAGAGAAAAAAATAGAAAAGCCAGTTTTTGTAACCAAACTCTCCCCAGCAATTGTAACTGTTGGAAACACAGCTAAATTTACTGCAGTTGTAGCTGGATTTCCAAAACCTGTTGTTGAGTGGTATCACAACGGCCAAGTAATAACCACCTCATCTATTTATACATTTGTGCAAGAGAACGAAGAATACACTCTGGTTATAAGCAATGTTAAAAAGGAATTAGAGGGAGAGTATACTTGTACTGCAAGCAACAGGTTTGGCAACTCACGGTGTGCATCTTATCTTCATGTTAAAGTAAAAGATGCAAAAAATGTAGAGCAGACCATCTGTCAACCTCCATATTTTATTAAAGAAATTGAGTCTGTGCAATCCACAGTTGGAGGCCAGGCTGTTTTTGAATACAAAGTTACAGGTTCTCCATTTCCTGAAATTCAATGGTTCAGAGGCAGCAACCGTATTCAACCTAGTAAATATTGTATTATTATGAGTAATGTAGATGGATCTGGCTGCATAAAGATAATGGAAATTCAGCCAAGTGATGGTGGTCTCTACTCATGTAGGGCATCGAACCCACTGGGAGAGACATTTTGCAATGCAGAACTAATTGTCTTCTTTGATAGTGTTTCAACATCTCAACAGCAAGAACAAGTTGTTTCAATGAAGCAAAAAAAGTACAAAGTGTCACCGTCTGAACATGCCACTGAGACCCGTTTGTACAGTGTAAGTCTTTCCGGACATGCCAGAGCTAGTCTGCAGGAAGGACACCAGATGATTTATACCATTGGCACTGAAGATAGACAGGCAGTATCAAGTGAACAAGTAGATACTCTGTCTGACTTAGATGTTTCATCTGCAACTGTGCACAGAGAGCAGGTAACTCACCAAGCTGCAGTTCTGCAGTCTCATGAAATGCAAGAGAGAGTAGCTATTGCTTTAACAGAGCCACAACAAGCTGTGGCAGCACCTCAGAAACAGCTCCACATTGCTGCAATGACCTCTGCTGTTCAAGAAAGCCAAGGCTTCACAGAACAGCACGCTGATCGTATCAAAAGTCCTGTGGTAATAGAGCTGGAGCTTACAGAGGAACAGCCTTCACGGGTGATGTCTGCCATTTCTCAGAGTGTAATCCCTCTTACAATTGTGAAGGCTGACCCTATAACTTGCAAAGAAGGAGAAAGCATACCTACTATTCCAGAACCAAAACATGCTTTTAATAGTCAACAGGTTGAGACAAAGCTCACCATCTTAAATGAAGAATACAAAAATATTCCTTTCCCCGAAGAGGAGAAACCTTTCAGAATTGCAGAAGGGGTTAAGTTATTGTATTCTGCAATATCCTCAGAGAACCTGCAAGTTTCAGAGGCTCATTCTTCTATGTTACCATCTTTGGAGTCCAGTGAATCTTTAATTGGAAAGGAAAAACCCAAACCAGTACTTGCATCTCTAAGTGAAGTAAAGAACACTCTTTCAAAAGAAAGTAATTTAGAAATTGACAAACCAGTTGAGGAGGTTGCGCATTTGTCCAAAGACCAAATGTTAAAATCAGCCTTTATTGCTGAGGAAAAGCATACACTTCATGCTGACAAAACAACAGCAATTCCAGGTCTAGATAGTGCTGTTTCAGTGCGTTCCCAGAAAGAAGAGGACCAGGTGCTTCATTTACAGGTAATCTGTGATCAATATACTCTTCCACCTCAGGGTAAATTTACTAGTGAGAAACCAAGAACTGAGCAAGCTGATAGCAGGAAAAGCTCCACTCTTTTTCAAACAATGTCTGTGGATGAGCAGACCGTTGTTCAGTGTGAACATTCATCAGAGTTTTCTTCTGATAAGACAACAGAATGTATAAAACCAAAGAAAGAGGCTCCAGCCAAGATATATCTTCAGTCTATGCAGACAGAGACCACTTTATACAAAGAAGGATTACTTTCAGTAGAAGAACCAGATCAGCAAAACGCATTGCAGAGACAAGAAAAAAACCGTAAATATGCAGCTACTACTGAGGAGAAGTTAAAGCTGACCGCAGATTCCTCCAAAGATCTTGATGTTTCTGTGAAAGGGGTGAAACCTGAACACAGACAAGAACCCAAACCTTTGAACATTCTTCATGTGGTCTCAGAACCTATGCAGCTCCCAAAGGAAAGTCCTTTTGCTAGTTATGATAAAGAGTGTCATACACTTTTACAAAAGGAGGAACACTGGAATATTGTGCATGCAATGTCAGTGTTAGACAAATTTGCATTAGAGGAGGGTCACACAGATATTGTAAAGGCAATGGAGAAGTTTACTTGCAAGGTAGGTTTAGAACCTAAACAATCCATACAGTCTGTGTATATTGAGGAACAGGCCATATCCACTGAAAGCTGTTCCACTCTTGAGGCTGCTGAGCAGGATTATGCTGTTCATATTCAAGAGGGCCAATCAGTGAAGCAGTCTATATTAATTGAAGAGAAGCAAACTGTGACAGGAGAAATATCTAAGGATATTAAGAAATCAGAGGCAACAACAATAAATATTCTGACAGAGCCCTCTGAACCTCTTCTTGTGACAGAGTCTCAAGAAAGCAAAGTACTTCCCAAGGAACTCACATTTGTGATTCCTGCACCAAAACCACACATCTTGGGCATCAAACATCAATTAAAAAATGCATTACAGTGTGCTGTGGCCTGTGATCAGCCATTAATCTTGTCAGATGTTGTAGGTAGTTTAAGAGTTGTGGAAGTGAAGGAGGTTAAGATGCATAAGGAACCAAAGTACGCAATGTTCTCATATCTTATTACAACTACATCTGCCCCAGTGGAAATAACAATTGCTTTTGAAGGTGAATATCCTCAAATAGCTGATCTTAGGAGTGAACTTCAGTCTGCCTTAAACTCTATAATTTATCAGGAACATCAGGTCTTCACTTCTGAACAGCCTGAGACAATGGCAGTCCTTAGACCTCAGCGGGTTCAGTTTAGACCAGCTACTTCAAAAGAGATGCGCACACCAGTGGTAGAGTCTGTACGGTTAACTGAAAATGTGGAAGTGTTTGCACCACCAAAGGGTCAGACTGCGGCTTTGAAGACTGAAGCCAAAGAATCTTTCCAGTATATAACTGACCAGGAACAAATTATAGTACAAGAGTCAAAACACCAGATGGCCATCGAATCAAAATCTGATATCCTAGAATCAATTCAGACTAGAACACAAGAAAACAAGCAAAGAAAGAGAGCTGTAGGTTTTGAAGATATCACTACTAGCCTGCCAGTGACCCCATTTCCAGTGGAAAAGTCTACAGATGTCCTTTCTGAGAAACAGAAAAGTGTGGAATTTCTAAAAGAAGACGTAACACTGAACAGAACATCAGAACAGGTTTTGGCCAAGATGATAGCTTTTGAATTGCCATTGGAAGATATTGCTGTAGTGGAGAATACTGTGGTTACATTTACTGTCCGTATCAAAAATGTGAACCAAGTCAGCTGGTTTTTCAATGGCAAATTGATCGAATCTGGCAAAGAGTTCAAATGCTCTAAACACCACGATGCATATACCTTAGTAATCAACAAAGTTACAAAGGAAAAACATGAAGGAGAATACACATGTGAGGCTGTGAGTGAAGATGGCAAGGCCTTAACATCATCAAGACTCACGATTCTTTCAAGAGGTTTGATTATGGAGTTGTATTTCTCACAGTGAGCCATCTAATCCTTAACAGTTTTCATTTTAGGTGTAGAAACTTTGGATAATTACTAATTAAATGCCAGGCATCAACATCAGTCACATATTGCCATTTAATTTATTTCACATTCCACCATCAACTTTCCATCACATTTTATTTATTTTCATGTGTTACAACTGTCATCATTTCACACCCTTTTAATTTATAAAATAACATTCACTATTGTTGTGTCTTGGACTGTCATGGTTCCTGTGTTGATATCAGAAGTGGACGATATGGCAATGCGTTGGTTCAGTCAGTACTTCCAGAATATTGACCACTGATCGATATTGTAAAAAAAAAAAAGAAGAAGAAGAAAAAAAGAGCCTAGTAACAAGCAGTGGTATACTGATTTAAATATTAATTATTACCAATTTGATTTTTCCTTATCTTCCTTATACACTATGTTGCAATATGTATTGTGCAACAAATACATTTGAAATTATTACATTATAATAATATTTTTGCTATATCGACCACGCTTCTTCAACTCATGACTTCATCCACTTCCCATGAAAAATGGCTTCTTTCTTTCCATTGCACTTCTTTAATATTCATGGCATCTCTTTTTCACAGTCACTTGAGGACTACTGCTTTTTCCATCCTATCTATGCTTGACCCAGCTGAACACAATTTCTATATATAAAAAAGTCAGATATTTTATTGATATTTTTTTCTTTCCTTTATTTCAGTGCCACCAGTATTCAAGAAAAAAATCCATGACCTTGAAAGCAAAGTTGGCAGTGCTGTGAATTTCGAATGTGAAATACAAGATGCTCCAAACGTGACCTTCAAATGGCTCAAGTCTAACTCTGAACTCAGACACAGTGAGAAGTACAGGATCATCAACCACCATACCACATCGCGTCTAGAGCTTCTGAACTCAACCAAGGCAGACAGTGGGGTATATACCTGCCGTGCCTCCAACAAACATGGCACTGACAGCTGCTCTGCTAACCTGAACATCACTGGTAAGTGAAATTGTTTTGTATAATTAAAAGTTTTGAAATGCTTTAAAAGCTTTTAAAGCAATGAAATGAATGATAATTGGGATTCAATTCTGCGGAACACTGAGTTAATTAAGTTAATTATTCTCTACGGTGCAGGTGCAATAAAGCTTAAACTTCATATTTGTTTTCAGCAGCAATCTTGCTATCCCATTCTTATTAATGCATGTATCTTCTGATGGTAGTTTGACAAGATATGGGCTGGGTGAGAGACTTTTGATAAACAGCATTAGAGACAGTACCTTTCTGATGACTCTAGATTTTTCCTGTCGAATATAAAAGTTGGTGTGTCTTGTCTATAATCTTGTCTAATTGTTTATAAAGGAAAATATCTTATCTTCATTTTTTTTTTATCATACTCTTATCCTTGTAAGCAAGACTTGTAGAAGAATTTATTTCACTTGTATTTTCATCAAAGAACTTTGTGTGGAACAAAAGCAATGTCTTATATTCTTCAGGACGTGTATTAAGTATCTTTTGAGGATTTCTTGAAATAACAGAATCTAAATGTACTGATCTTAAATTCATGTTTTCACCTTAGATTAAATGCCCTTGGTACATCTTCTAGCAGTATAGATATTACTGTTGTAGATAAAGCTAAATTAGTAAAGACTGGTACATTTAGTATAACTGTGAATATTGAACAGTGTGTAGTGGATAACACAACCAACATTAATATCATTTGGCCAAGAGAAGGTAAAATGTATGTTCTTGGTTATTATAAGCTTAAACAAGATTGCATGTGTATACATACATAGATAACAAGTCTCTACATACATCTTACTAAGACTAATAATGGAAGTACAAATTTGTGACAAAGTAAATATTTGTCATATCCTGTGTATTCTGCATTTTTGTCGATGTACATATATGTATGGTGGTGTATAGTGTACCTTTGTGCATATTGTGATTTGATGACAGATATTGATATTGATTATATAAGGCTAGGTATCCAGTCACAATTTAAATGGGCCTTACTTTCATATAATCTTATTTTATTCTGAATACCATTATAGCATTCAAATTCAGTTTGATCCCCACCTATATTTGATGAGTCGTTGAGCAGAGTTGCCAACAATGCAGCAACTTCAAAGCTCTAATGCCAAATGATGGGAAAATGCAAGAAAGATGAGGGTCTTTGAATGTTATATTCTTTGTTCGTTTCAGACAGTGGCCAAGCAAAAATGCAGTATTTTTTGAGTTGCAGTACTGTGGCTACAAAAAGACTACTGTTGTTATTAAATAATTAAGGGCAACTATGGGCCATATTCAGAGTTGAGTTATGTGCAGTACTGTTTGCAAAACTCAGGCGTAACTACATACTTCAATACTACTCAAACAGTGGACTGACTTCACGGGACAGGGTTTTCCTTAAACAGTCTCAGTTACTCACAATTATGACTTCATTTGAATGTGATATCAGTTCGAGTAAGGATCCATTGTCTGACAGATGTATCCGCAATATATCATGCTGAAATTTAGTGTTTGGGCTGTAAACACACACATACCACACACACACACACACACACACACACACACACACACACACATACACACACACACAAGCACACAACAAAAACTATGAAATGTAATTTAAGGTCAGCATTAAATACATCAAAATGACACAGCTAATTACTTAACAATATTGTCCCTTTAAAGTCCACAAAAGGGTTAGTTTGAATCAGAGGAGTCCTTGCTTATTTTGAGGACCTACGTTTTTATAGATAAAATGATGAAAAGCACTTAAAGTGAGCTGTAAGCACTGCAGATGAGTGCTTGGTCAGCTTATCCTTCAAAATATGTTTTCTATAGGAGAGTGCTCGAATAAAATTTAAAAAACATTATTTAATTAAATGTTTTTGCTTATTAAAAGGATGAAAAATAGTCTACATATGTACATATTACAATTTCTTGTCTTTAATTTAGTATTTTGTGGCTATATTATGTTGAAAACAAGTGTCAGAATAATATTTTTTTTAAAATTAGTTAAAATAATAGGAGGTATTGAATCGAGTGCTAATTTATGTTACCAAATAATTAGACTATTAAAATAATGAAAACAAACTTTACAATATATTTACAGTGATTAATGTGGTAATTACAACTAGGACTATTCAAAGATATGTTGCAAATATGCTAGACACCTATTAGATGTCATGCCATTTTTTAAACATTTATTTTAAATTGTTGCTTCTTTGTTACCTCATATTACATTTCAGAGCAAAGTAAAAAAAAGCAAAAGATATTTTCAGGCTGAAAGGTATATGCTTGTCTTTAAAGGTAGTGGAAAACCCCAGGGCTGATGCTTCTACTCAATAAAATTCTTGCTACCACAGAGGTGTGAACTACATGCAGGTCATATGCATAATCTTAATCTGAAAAGCAGCTGGAGAATTTGAATCACCAACTTAAATAACCAACTCTGTATATGGTCCTATACGATTAGTACAATAACTATAAGGCTTTTAACATTTCACATTTTCACGATGAGACTTTTTTTTTTTTTCATTTTGATTCCCAGAACCTCCCTCCCTACAAATGCTGGATGTAGAAAAGGGACCAACTACGGTGTTTCAGTGTGAGGTTATTGGTACTGCCCCATTTGGAGTTAACTGGTTTAATAACATAAAGCCACTACCTTTGGACAAAAAGCATGCACTTGTTTTTGAAGATTCAGTTGAACATTTGAAGTTACATTCTTTTGAAAGATCAGATGTTGAGGAATACCAATATTGCTTATCAAATACAGTCGGAAAGATGTCTTCAGAATCAGTTGCTGGGTTGAGAGGTTAGTATGTCAGAGAAACAGCAGTCTATTCTGGTTTTCCTTGTACTAACCAGTGTGTCGTAACTAACTTGCAGTTAAGGCCATAGTTTCAAGCTATAATCTGCTAACAAGCATCTGGCAATTTAAAGATTTCGGATGGTGACATGATCAACGCGGATTTAATGGTGTGACGAGCCTGCCATATCAAAATGTTTCTGATTGCCGATTAGCACCAAGCGACTGCAGCACAAAGCAGAACAATTCAGAAAGGTATCAGTTTCATTCTGGATAAAGCTCTCCAGAATTTTTTGGAAAAAATGAGGAAAGTAATATCAGTTCATGTTCAGACAAAACCACAGGAAATAGTGAAACCAGTAATTTTATGTGATATAATGTATAAGCCATTTAAGTGATATGATTCAAGTATAACACAGTGGAAACCACTAATATCTTTGATAAATAATCATGCAAAATACATAAGGGAACGCCCATGAGAAATTGCCCATAAAAAATGGGAATGCCCATAAAAAATGTAAATGCATCTATTGCTCAGTGACACCTCCTAAAATTCTTGAAGTGAGATGTGCACCATGAAGCTATGAAGATGGCCTACATTTCCCAGTTCTGAAAAATACTGGAACAGCCACCTGAACTGTGACTATTACAACAAAATCTTAGGCAATCAACATTGGATCAAGTCAGCTTGAATGGATTGGAAAAATCTTGAAAGTCTTTATTTGGTCATACAATGATCCTACATGGATTTTGCATAGAGTATTTACAGACCACGTGAATTTGGGCATTCTTCATTGATTTTAAGCTGTCTATCAGTTGTGGGTCGGTGTGTCACCTTAAGATAAATTGAGTCTCTACTTGTTTCATGTTGTTTAAGTTTCTGATGAAGTAAACTTAATTTGTTCATTTCTTGCTGATGGTTTACCCCAAATCTTTGGACTTTCCAATCCTTTCAAAGCCAAGTACCTCATTGTGATCTGAGAAGAAACCACACATGTGCTCAGTGCCTGAGCATTACTGGCTTTCCCTTAAATTGAGGACCTTTTTTATATAATTTTTTTGGCATGCCTATTCATAGACAGCAACCAACACATGTAACTGAGTGTTTCTGAGGAATATAAGAAGAGATTGAAATGAACAAGAAGAACTTATACATTAGAAAGTATGCAAATCTTTTTTAAGATGGAATTTGGATGAAAGAAAAAAAAGTGTTCCAGATCTTGATGGACTATTCTGATGGATCTTGATGCATGGCCTTGGAAATTTTGATTACTAATGGATCTAACTTTTAGCCCAATTAATCACATTTAAAACTATATCTTCTGAAGTGATGCACTGATATTGGGTTAGTATTTCTCATATTTTTCTGTCAAGACATTACCATTGAGTCGTAAACTATCAGTGAAGTGCAGTGCAATTGGATCCAATAAATGCTTCTCACAGAAGCTTCACAGATTCACCTGTCTTACAGATGCAACACCAAAATAAGTACGTCTTCATGAATGTACAAAGAAAACTATTACAAAATTTCAAGCATTACACTCATCATGCTCAAGTGACTACAATCATGTATTTATATATTGTAACTTGTCCTCTTGAACGAGATCTTTCTCAAATTTTTTATTTTTTTAAATGGCTGAATCGTCTTTTGGTCACAAAACTTGGAGCCAGCTTATGGATTATGGTCCTGGATCAATTTCCTGGACATTCATGGAATCTCTTAACACTGCTTGATAACCAGACGTGTGATCCCCCCCCCCCGCCCCCCCGCCCAGTATCTGCACATTTTTTGGAAAAGCTGAAAATATTCTTAGTTTTTATATGTACATTATTGCATTTTCTTCTAAGAGCAAAAATGTATTGGAACCCATTTTGCTCAGATACCCCTTGCTTTGTGTAGACGCTAAAAGACATTTCCATACCAATGAGCAAAAAACTGAGGCTTGAGTGCACATTCACTGGACCCAAGAAAACGTATGTCACATGGTACAAAGATGGTAAACAGCTCTATGTCTCCTATAGATATAACACAAAGGTGACTAAGAACTCATGCATCTTGCAATGCCTACATGAGTGTACAAAGGACACTACTGGAAACTATTTTTGCAAAATCTCAAACTATTTGGAAAAGATATCTGCCATGCCAAAATGATCACAATTACAGGTTTTTAAACTTTGGAAGAAATTCTTGCCCATTTGGCCTTTTACCGATTAAAGCGATTAAAGTGTTCCCATCTTTCTCTCTCAGAACCAGCCCGTTTTGTGAAGAGGTTGACAGATCTTTATATACCAATGAACCAGTTATTAAAACTTGAATGTTCATTCACTGGCGCACCAAAGATTTTTGTGACTTGGTTCACGGATGCAAGCAACTCTATGCCTCTTACAGATACAATACCAAAGTCACACCAAACTCATGCATCTTGGAGTGCCTGCATAGTTCCAACAAAGAAACCTCAGGAAAATATTCTTGTGATATTTCAAACACATATATCTGCCAAGCTCAACTGAAAGTTGTAGGTTTGTAAATCATACATGACTCAAGAAGATGCTTGCCTGCATTTTTCTAAAGTCAACTTTGACATCTTATTTTTGTGAAGTCTTAAATCATGTAACTTCCCAAGAGAACAAGTTGATATTGCAGTGTAGGACACCATGGTGCCTGGAATGATGCTCTTGTCTGTGCTGCTGTACTACGAGTTGTGATATTGTGTCATGAAAGGTCTCAGTTTGACCAAGACAGGGCGCATGTGTTTTAAGAATCGGGTTTTTTAGTGCTTGTTTTTTGGGGGGTATGCTTGGATCAACTTCTCTCAACTTCAACTTCTGCACGCTTTCTGAAAAGCTTGAACGATGTTATTTCTCTTCCACATGGGTTTCCTATATGGAAGGCAACGAGGAATGATTTACTCTTTAGTTGCTAGCATGTTGATGAGGGTGCTGTGAAACCTTTACCTCTGGTGCTTGCTGTTTTGACAAAAATATTGATTCTGCTGCCTCTCTTAGAACCTCCATGCTTCCTGAAGAGGTTGACTGACACAGTCTTCCCAATTACCAGTAGATTGAGGCTTGAATGCACTTTCACTGGAGCTCCAAAGTTGTTTGTAACGTGGTACAAAGATGGAAAGCAGCTGTACGCCTCATACAGATATAGCACAAGAGTGACAGAAAATTCGTGTATCCTGGAGTGCCTGCATGAGTGTAACAAAGAAACACCAGGAAAATACTCTTGTGAAGTCTTAAATTCCTATGGAACTGACATATGTCATGCCAATGTGACAACAGTGACAGGTTCGTATAACTTTGGATTCTTTCTATTTTCTACTGCATCATATTTTACCAACCACTTGACACTTCCATCATGTTTAGTCAGCTACTTTGGATAAGCATAATTTGGATAAGGTTTCTGGTTTTAAACTTTTGGCTAACAGGGACTTTCATGGATAATATGCTCAAGATGTTCAGCATGTATATGCAACTTTGGTCAGAATATTCAGGCTGCTAGTTCTCCATTTTTATCCAGAATAATAACAATAATTTGCACACTGGAAAGTCTACACAAGTGCACTAAAGATACCTCAGGAAAATACTCTTGTGAAGTGTCAAATTCCTATGGATCTGGCATCTGTCATGTTCAAGTGACTGCAATGTCTGGTTTGTATTCTGGGCTTCAATTTACAATCTTTGATAGATGAGTTGTACATCTGCTAATGTAAAATTTATTGTGCTAATATAACACTGGGAATACTACCCAAGGAAGACAATGTATCTGTCATTAAGCAGTCATTTGACTGGTTTGATGTTACTCTCAGGACCTCAGAGTACCTCAAAGTATTTAATCAAATAATACCCATCTTAAACTAACTAGAAACTAGTATTCTAACCCATTTTAAAGCTTTATTCACCTCCTATATTACTAGGCTTCTAACTTCATAATGACAACTGGTGATTATAAGCACCAAAGAATATGTTTTAAGGACGAAAAGACACCATGATTTGTTAGCAATTCTGTTTACTTATTCAAGTATTATTTAAAAGTTTTGGTGACTTCTTTATTATTATTATTATGGAATGGGCAAAATAGTAAATTAGTAGATTTGACAAACATATGTCTGACACTATCAAATGTTGTGGTTTTAATAATGGTATTTATACAACTGTGTTAATTATTATAGCATATGTGGTGTGATAATACAAGATCTATGATAAGGGGACATTTATTCTATGACTTGTTGACATATGATTTGCCTATTAGTATATGAATCGTTTAAGACAGATTTTTTTTTTTTTTTTTTACTTGCTTTTGTCTGATTTCTTTGAAAGCCATCAAAGTCATAGTCATGTTCTGGGATTCGGGAGTAGTGAAGGTACAACTAGTCTGGGCACTTACACTCACCATCCACTTTATTAGAAACACCTGTATACAGTGAGGGAAAAAAGTATTTGATCCCCTGCTGATTTTGTACGTTTGCCCACTGACAAAGAAATGATCAGTCTATAATTTTAATGGTAGTTGTATTTGAACAGTGAGAGACAGAATAACAACAAAAAAATCCAGAAAAACGCATGTCAAAAATTTTATAAATTAATTTGCATTTTAATGAGGGAAAAAAGTATTTGACCCCCTCTCAATCAGAAAGATTTCTGGCTCCCAGGTGTCTTTTATACAGGTAACGAGCTGAGATTAGGAGCACACTCTTAAAGGGAGTGCTCCTAATCTCAGCTCGTTACCTGTATAAAAGACACCTGTCCACAGAAGCAATCAATCAATCAGATTCCAAACTCTCCACCATGGCCAAGACCAAAGAGCTCTCCAAGGATGTCAGGGACAAGACTGTAGACCTACACAAGTCTGGAATGGGCTACAAGACCATTGCCAAGCAGCTTGGTGAGAAGGTGACAACAGTTGGTGCGATTATTCGCAAATGGAAGAAGCACAACAGAACTGACAATCTCCCTCGGCCTGGGGCTTCATGCGAGATCTCATCTCGTGGAGTTGCAACGATCATGAGAACAGTGAGGAATCAGCCCAGAACTACACGGGAGGATCTTGTCAATGATCTCAAGGCAGCTGGGACCATAGTCACCAAGAAAACAATTGGTAACACACTGCGCCGTGAAGGACTGAAATCCTGCAGCGCCCGCAAGGTCCGCTGCTCAAGAAAGCACATATACATGCCCGTCTGAAGTCTGCCAATGAACATCTGAATGATTCAGAGGACAACTGGGTGAAAGTGTTGAGGTCAGATGAGACCAAAATGGAGATCTTTGGCATCAACTCAACTCGCCGTGTTTGGAGGAGGAGGAATGCTGCCTATGACCACTGGAACACCATCCCCACCGTCAAACATGGAGGTGGAAACATTATGCTTTGGGGTTTTTTTTCTGCTAAGGGGACAGGACAACTTCACCGCATCAAAGGGACAATGGACAGGGCCATGTACCGTCAAATCTTGGGTGAAAACCTCCTTCCCTCAGCCAGGGCATTGAAAATGGGTCGTGGATGGATATTCCAGCATGACAATGACCCAAAACACACGGCCAAGGCAACAAAGGAGTGGCTCAAGAAGAAGCACATTAAGGTCCTGGAGTGACCTAGACAGTCTCCAGACCTAAATCCCATAGAAAATCTGTGGAGGGAGCTGAAGGTTCGAATTGCCAAACGTCAGCCTCGAAACCTTAATGATTTGGAGAAGATCTGCAAAGAGGAGTGGGACAAAATCCCTCCTGAGATGTGTGCAAACCTGGTGGCCAACTACAAGAAACGTCTGACCTCTGTGATTGCCAACAAGGGTTTTTAAACCAAGTACTAAGTCATGTTTTGCAGAGGGGTCAAATACTTATTTCCCTCATTAAAATGCTAATCAATTTATAACATTTTTGACCTGCGTTTTTCTGGATTTTTTTGTTGTTATTCTGTCTCTCACTGTTCAAATAAATCCACCATTAAAATTATAGACTGATCATTTCTTTGTCAGTGGGCAAACGTACAAAATCAGCAGGGGATCAAATACTTTTTTCCCCCACTGTACCTGCACATCCATCCAGTTATTTAATCAACCAATCATGTGGCAGCAGCGCAATGCACAAAAATAATGCAAATACAGGTCAAGAGCTTCAGTTAATGTTCACATCAAACATCAGAATGGGGGAAAAAGTGTGATCTCTGTGACTTTGATCATGGCATGGATGTTGATACCAGAAGGGGTGGTTTGAGTATTTCAGAAACTGCTAATCCCCACAGATTTTCCAACACAACAGTCTCTAGAGTTTACACAGAATGTTGCAAAAAAAAAACCCAAAAAACATCCTTTGTGCAGAGGTTCTGCAGGTTGAAACACCATTTTGAAGAGAAAGGTCAGAGGAAAATGACCAGATTGGTTCGCATTGCCAGGAAGGTTGTAGTAACTCTTTACACCCGTTGCGAGCAGAAAAGCATCTGAGAATGCACAACACATCAAACCTTGGGGTGTATGAACTACAACAGCAGAAGAACACATCAGTTTCCACTCCTGTCAGCCAAGAACAAGAATCTGAGGCTATCATTGGCACAGACTCAGAAACTAGAAAGCTGAAGATTGGAAAAAGACCAGGTGATTTTTCGTGAGTCTGTTCCCATGATAGCTCAGATTCCTGTTCTTCGATGACAACAGTGTAACCCAGTGTGGTCTGTTGTAGCCCATCCACCTCAAGGTTTGATGTGAGAACCTTTCTGCTCACCATGGTTGTAAAGAGTGTTTATTTGAGTTACTATATCCTTCCTGGCAGCTCAAACAAATCTGACTATTTTCGTATGACCTCTCTTATCAACAATGTTTTTCCACCCTCAAAACTATCAGTCACTCAATGTTTTTTGCTTTTTGCACCATTGTGTAAGATCTAGAGACTGTTGTTTTTGAAAATTCCAGATCAGCAGTTTCTGAAATACTCAAACCAGCCCTTCTCGTACCAACATCCATGCCATGATCAAAGTCACAGTGATCAGACTTTTTCTTCACTCTGTTTGATGTGAACATTACCTGAAGCTCTTGACCTGCATGATTTTTTTTGCATTGCCACATGATTGGCTGATTAGATAACTACATGAATGTGCAGGTGTACATGTGTTCCTGATAAAGTGGATGGTGAGTGTATTTGTCATTGAAAGTACATTTAAACAGTGTATTTATTTAGTAACACATTTTGTGATAGTTTATAGGCTACATGCACTTCTGCTATCGTAATCTGAATTATCAAATTGTTCTTAATTATTTAATTATGTTAAGCAATAAAGCACAAGCAAGAATGCTGTTATACTGAATATCAGCATGGCTGTGATTCAGCTGTAGGCATGAGGCCAAAGATCGTGTAGAACAGCACTTTTGCACATTGATATTGATTTTAGATAACAGTTACATTACATTACATTACATTGCAGCATTTGGCAGACGCCCTTATCAACAGCGACTTACAATTTTCTCATTTTTATACAACTGAGCACTTGAGGGTTAAGGGCCTTGCTCAAGGGCCCAACAGTGGCAGCTTGGCAGCGCTGGGATTTGAACTCATGACCTTCCGACCTTCCTAACCCTTGCAGTTCTATAAACAATAAATTAATATTAAGGAACTGACATTTCAGACAAAATATGGCCAAATATTTTGGTTTTCCTTGCTCTGACCATGAAAATAGCTCAAGCCACAGCTGGATAGCATATTACATGTTGCCATACCAATGCACAGACAGACTGACAGTATTAAGTGTAGACCCATAGTAAGTGTAGTAACAGTTTTGATGTAATGAACTATTGCTAGAATTTGAATTTTACAGTTGTAGTGATTAGAGGGATACAAATAGTGAAATGTACGAGTGCTATTTTACTAAATATCAACACACTTAGAATGCCACTTGTCCAATCAAATTAGTGGACCAGAGTTAGCAGTTGTATAATTATCTATAATGATTAATTTTTCCTAATGGGATTCTAAATGAGTATTCTAAAGGAGTATGTAATCTAGCTGGTATGAAAATCTTTGTTAGTATTCTTTTATTCTTTTACTGGAGACTTGTGTATTTTTTGTCTTAAATACAAAGTGAGAGAGTAACAGGAACTGTGTGACAGGCATCCCGCAACATTAAATGCAACTGTAAACAGATAAAAAGTATTGTTGTTGATATATATATATATATATATATATATATATATATATATATATATATATATATATATATATATATATATATTTGTTTAAATATTTATTCTTTAATAAATAAAATATATTGTTGGGAAATTGCTGTGGGAATTCAACACTTCCACCAGATGGGTCGTTATAGGAAAATAATAAACTTTGGGATAGTAACAGTAACTCCACTTTGCCTTGGGCTGCATCACATGCTCTGTAATGTTTTTCCTGGATGTATTTTATACCATATACGATTGTTAATATTTGTGAAAAACACTTTTGCTTACAAATATTACATTAAGAGATAGTTTGGAGAACTAGTGCCATATAATTGGAACTTATAAGATATATGAACATATATACATTAAAATATATAACATTACATATTGTATAACATATAATTACCAATAAAATTCACATTCATATCCACTCAGAAGGGAAATGATTATGTCTTGTGCAGATAAGGTTGCTCTGCCCTGTACATTTGCTATGCTTGTAATGAGATCTGAAAATACTCACATTCCACCGAAATATCTGTGAAAGATATGCACGTCTGTGTATCTTGAGTGTTTTATAACTTAAACTGTATGTTTTGTTTTCAGAACGGAAAATTCCACCAACCTTCACTAAAAAGCCTCCAGAGCATTTTGAGGAGACTGAGGGTAAATTGGTGAAACTTGAGGGCCATGTATCTGGATCACAGCCACTGTCCATCAGCTGGTATAAAGACAACAAGCAAATTTTCAGTTCTGGGAACAGTGAAATGTCCTTTGAGGGCAACGTGGCCGTGTTATGTATTAAGAAATCCCAGACATCAGATAGTGGCACATATACTTGCAGTGCATCTAATGAAGCTGGTGCTGCATCCTACAGTGTGGAGATAAGCATTACAGGTACAGACATGTGTTTTACTCATTGTGTTGATCCTCTACATCTTTATTAGGGTTTTGTCCTCTTTGCATAGTTTGTTGTATTGAATACCTTTACTCTGTAATATCTTTGGTTTTCCAAATATTCAAAAATGCTCATAAAAAACTTAACATTTATTTGTTTTTCTTATTAAGGAAAACAAACACCACCAACCTTTGATCTGACCCTTAAGCCTATTACAGTGGACGAGGGTGAGAGACTTAGCCTTAGCTGCCATGTTTGTGGCTCTCCTCCATTGTCAATCAAATGGATGAAGGACAGAAGAGAGGTGATTTCCTCTGACAACTCCAAGATCACATTTATGGATGGCTCTGCCACACTGACAATTGCCAAGGCATCCAGAGCTGATGCGGGAGACTACCTGTGCAAAGCAACCAACAGTGCTGGTAGTGATTTCTCTAAAGCCAAGGTCACCATTAAAGGTATGATTTGAATCTTAAAATGTGGATGATGAATATGCATTTAACTTGAACTCATTTTTGATGAGTTCAAGTTAAGAATATGAGTGTAATGCATCAATATGTTCTGCAACAACCCCTCAATATGTTTTGCAACAAGGTTCTGAAGGTCTTGGGAGAGCTCTTTACTTTTACCCATCATGAAATGTTTCTTGTGTGACACCTTGGCAACGAAAATCCTTTTTAATAGACCATCAATTTACTAAACCAGCTGATATTCATTTGCACAGATAGAGGGTATAATTACTTATGGATTACAGCTGGTTCCTTGCCTTACCTTGCCTTGGAGAACTGCTTTTTCTTAGTGTTTTCAATACGTTTTTCCTGTGTCATTCCACTTTATTACACAATTTATTTATGGACTTTAATGTTGTGAATTCTTTGTATTTCCAGATTTCTTGAGTTAATACTGATGTCTGGTGAAAATTTCATGTGAATAGCCTCATTGGAAATATATTTACTGAAAAAAATGTTGATGTGTTCAATACTTATTTCCCCCACTGTAAACAGAATATAAGGGTTAGATCGATCGTATCAGTAATTTAATCAGCATTCTCCTTCGCCTATTTAAGTCTCTTTGTCCATTTATTGTCTTTGCACTTACATTGCTGGTGTTATTTAACAATTAGCAGGAGCAGCCCCTGCGGCAGCTCAAACAACACCTTCTGCACCTCAGCCTGCTCAGAAACTGGATGACTTGTTCTTCATTGATGAACCTAAGAGTGTCCGTATAGCAGAGAGTAAGTGGTTAGTTCAACAGAAACTTACTATTTTGAGGTTGCATATTTTATTTAAGGGTATGCCATGTTCTGCTTTACAGAGGGCACTGCAACCTTCATCGCCAAGGTTGGCGGTGATCCCATTCCTAATGTGAAATGGATGAAGGGCAAATGGAGGCAGATGACTCATGGTGGTCGCATTGCCATTGTGCAGAAAGGCGAAGATGCCAAGCTGGAAATCAGAGAAGTGACCAAATCGGATGCTGGACAGTATAGATGTGTAGCATCAAACAAACATGGAGAAATTGATTCCAGCACTGATCTGACTGTTGTTGAGAGGAAAGAGATTACACCTGAAACAGTGAAACTGAAGAAGTGAGTTTAAGATTTGATGTCCTCCATATTTCTAAGTATATATTGTAAATATACCATACTATACCTTTTAAAATATATGTAGTGATATATAGTAAGTGAATATATTTATATGAATTATAAATATAATATAATATTTATATGAACACTGGCTCTTATCCTTATAATTTTCAGGACACCATCAAAGCAGAAAAGTCCACAGGAGGACAAAGACATTGACATAGTTGAGCTGCTAAGAAATGTAGACCCAAAAGAGTACGAGAAGTATGCTCGCATGTACGGTATCACAGACTATCGTGGTCTTCTTCAGGCCATTGAACAGCTGAAGAAAGAGAAGGGTGAAGAAAGTGGAAGACCGGTATATTTTTCTCTTACAAGATTTTGTTTATTGTATAGCTGTTGTTTATTGTATCGATATCAATATAATCATATTTTCTAACTGTATTTATTTTTTATTTTATATTACAAGCAACATGAATATACCAGAGAATCCGATGAGGATTTGGTTAGGCTTGTGTCTGATTTGCAGAGAAGAATGGAACAAATTGAAGTAAGATTCTTTTTCAGCATTCAGTTCTAACTTACCATAATGAGATATTTATTAATAGATACAACCATGTGCATTAATTTACTTTTTACAGCCCATTACTCTGATTAATGACATCAAAGATCAAACTACCAAAGTTAACACAGAGGCTGTGTTTGAGTGTGAAATTAAGATCAACTACCCAGAAATCACACTGTCTTGGTACAAAGATTCAAAGAAGCTTGAGAACGGCAGTAAATATAATATTAAAGTAGTGGGTGATCGCCATTTGTTGAAGATCAAGAATGTCCAAACAAGTGACCAGGGAAATTACCGTGTCATCTGTGGCCCACACATCTCCAGCGCCACACTGTCAGTCGCAGGTAAGTCTTTTTTTTACCATTACCTTTTTTACCATTTTGTTGTCAGTTACCATGTATTAAAATGTGTTAAAGGTGGTTTTACCACCTGCAGAAGCCGTCTCTTGGTAAGAAGGCAACACTGCTAGTAGTGCAGTGATCATTTACATGATCACAGTTTTTTGTTTTATTTCACTCTTGAGTATTTGCATGCAAGTCTTAACTTCTTCACTTTGTCGACGCTACTAAACTGTTGGATTAGAGGATGACCGCAGAGATAAAGGAATCATTTGGGACAAGACAGGAGTCAGTTCCCTTCTCCTGATAACCTTGTATAATGCCCATGACTATAGCGACAGCCTCTGAGAAATATTAAAATATCTGATCTTCTATGACCAGTTATTGTCCACAACATTCTTGGGTTCTTTATTTTTAACAATTTAATTCTACTCTACTGGGCATTTCAACATCTTTGCTTTCATTCTTTCATATGTCAAAAATTCACTGGTTCTTCTGAAAACTGTTTATATTTCTGGTCGAAGGAGAATGATAGTGAATCTACTTTTACATTAACAGCAGTTACTACCACATTCTTAGTGCAAAGTATTCTAACCTAAAATAAGTTGAAAGTTAATATCTAAATATTAAATATGAAACTTTGATCATATGATGACATGAACAGTGTGCCCCTGCCCCCAAAGTTGAAATTAAATTTAAACAAATGAACATGGGTTTATGGTGTGAACAATCAGACCACAAAAAAAAAAAGTCTTTTGAACCCTAAACTAATCTCTTTGCCTTATTTTTGAGTTCTTTCCAATAAATACCGAAGGTTCTCTTGAGCTGCATGGCCATTGTGGCCTAACTCTTATTTGAAACAAAAACGATGGAGGAATTTAAAGGTTATTTATGGTGCATATTGGAACATGGGAAGATATGTGATACAAAGTTAATTATTCAAATCATATCTTATTTCCAGTTGATCAAATACAGTTCACTAAGCGCATTCAAAACATTGTGGTGAAGGAACGCCAGACTGCGACTTTTGAGTGTGAATTGGCATTTGACAATGCAGTCGTCACATGGTATAAAGACTCCTGGGAGCTTAAAGAGAGTCCAAAATATGCCTTCCAATGTGAGGGACGACGTCATTTTATGATCATCTGTAATGTAACATCTGAGGACGAAGGTGTGTGAAATTAAACGTCATTTAGTTTTAACGTTTATCTTAATTAAATGAGTTGAACTCAGTTATCTTTTTCATAATGTTTTAGGTGTATACTCAGTGATTGCACGACTGGAGCCCATTGGTGAAGCTAAAAGCTCAGCTGAGCTGTACCTGTCAGGCAAAGGTACTAATTAAATATTACTATAGCGTTAATGTGTTTAGTATAGCAATTAATCACTAGCGATATGGGTTCTGAATCCCAGTAATGATATTTTACATCCTTTCACAGAAATTGATCTAGGAACAATTTCTTACGGTGAGTATTTTTTATATTTCGAGACAGAGTTCCTTAGTTGCTCAATAATTCTGCAAATCTGAACCATTTAATACAGTCTAAACAATACAATAAGACAAAACTTCTCAATGCATTTAGATGTCTCAGAAACATTAATACAAGTGCCTGAGGTGTCATCTATGATTAGTTTTAAAGGTAGGATGGAATACTTTAAGTCATATATACATTTTCTATACAATGCAATTCAGTTTAATAATGCCTTCTTTCAAATTTTTCCTATTCAAAAGATGAGTCAACAGAATATTATCATTATGAAGAAAAGACTGAAGTGAAAGGTACTATTTCTAATGTTACTCCACCTGTAACCTGATTACTTATTTTAATTTTCGACCATCCTCATCCTAATAAGCTTTCCATCCCTCATTCAACAAATCACATCTTTTCAGAGTGTTAAACTAATAATTATAACCAAGAATGCAACATCTATTCATGTCATAACATATTAGCATGTGTTTCTCATTTTAATTATTCATTTTATCTGTGACTAGCTCAAGGAGAGTTATGTTACGGAATCTAAATAGCAGATTTGAACTTATATATGCTTTAAAAGAGCTAAGCTCGTTTCTTTCATTCATTCTTTCTTTCTTCTTTTCCACCCCTTGTGTTCTTGGCACACTTAATTTTGGTACGGTAGAGTTTGAGAGTTGGACAGTGCAAGAAGAAAGATTCATTCATGAAGTCACATCAACTCAAGGTATACCATGGCTACCATGTCATTAACTGAGAACTTAACGGTTAGCCTACTTCATCCATGCTGTGTGAACGCTGTCTTCCATCCCACTGATACTTTTTCATTTGTTTGTCTTCATCATCTATGTGTAATGTAAGCAGTGCTATTACTGCTGTTATACTGACTAATCCACTTGTTTTTTTCCCTTTCAACTATTGTATCTAATGCATCATTTATAACGTCATCAAAAACTCCACATGATGTCCTACACACCATGCCATTAAAGAATTCTGAGAAATGCACTAATTTCTTTGTCATATTGATGTTTATTTGTTTTCAATCAGAACTGAAGAAGCCAGCTGAAGAAACTGTAACCAGAATGGTGGCACAAAAGACAGAAGAAAAACCCCAAGAAGGTAAGAGAACACCACGTTTTTGTCCGGCTTAGATTTAGCTATCAAGTTGTTTCTGTTTTGTTTTTTGGTTTTCTTTTTTGGGGGGGTTGTTTTTGTTTTGTTTTGCTTCACTTCACACTGAATATTCACAATGTTCACATCTGTTAAATGTCCTCCTGTAAGTAATTATTGGGAATGTTTTGATGTAGTTCTGTTTATGAGAGAGAATGTGTATTACATATGTTCCCACTTAATCAGGTATTTCCTCACTCTGTATTGTAATTTTTCATGACTCATGGATGGTGCATAATAAAAAACTGACATAATTAGCTCAATTGTGCAATGAAGTATTAGCAAATAAACCAGATGTGAAGAGATATAAATGTGCAACTTGGGCATTATTTTAATCATAAAATAAAGCTTTTTATTTATCACAATTTATCATTATCAATGATGCAGTTTTGTGAATCGGCGAATGCATTTCTCCATTTTATTTTTACTGTATTTTTTTTAGAACCCAAAGTCATGCCTGTAGAGGAAACAGTCCCAGTAACAATTGTGCCTGAGTCAAAACAACAACCTACACCTAAAGGTATTCATAATAATTGTCCTTGTATTGTCATCATATGTTGCCATATAGATTCTTCATTGTTGCAGATTTTGCAAATGTGAAATGTACATATGTAGCATACCTAAAATTTTGCTAAGTAATACAACTTTTTTTCTAAATCTTCGTATAATGTGATTTGCATTTAAGTTAAATTCTTTACAAATCTTTAATAGGTTGGTATTATTCTTGTTACTATCTGTGCTACCTGTTAGTCCTATATTTTAGACTAATAGTTCTTTGTCTTATCTAAAGATGTCCTAAAATCTGCAGTTCCTGAGGCACCTAAGCCCAAACCTCAGCTGTCAACTGAACCTAAAATGGTACCAGTAGCTGTAGCCAAGCCAGAGCCTAAAACTGAGTCTAAACATGAAAGAAAATCTACACAGAAGCCAGAGCCTAAACCTGAGACTAAACCTGAACCAAAAGCTACACAGAAGCCAGAGCCTAAACCTGAGACTAAACCTGAACCAAAAGCTACACAGAAGCCAGAGCCTAAACCTGAGACTAAACCTGAACCAAAAGCTACACAGAAGCCAGAGTTAAAACCTGAAACTAAGTCAGAACCTAAGATTTCAGTTACAAAGAAACCTGCGTCAACACCAATAAGAGGTATTGTGTCAGCTGCCTGTATAGAACACGTCATTGTCTGTCTGTCTGTCCATCCATCTCTGTCTGTCCATTTCTGTGTGTCTGAATGTTTTTGTGTCATATTCATTGTGGTGTTATCTTTGTGTAAAAGCTCATTTCCCATTTCCTTAAACACTGGTCTTCAATAGAGAGCTTCTTATGTCATTCTAGTATTTTGTCAGTATTTTCTTACTTTAAATGTTTGTTAAAAGAACCAGGTCCTCCTAAGAAGCAAGAGGCAGTATTGCAACCAGAATTAACTACAAACCCCGAAGAGCTATTACCTCAAAAAACAGTCATTACACCATTAAAAGGTAACTGTCAGAAGGAAACAAATATAAAATTGAAACTAATCTACACATTTGGTTTATGGCATTTCATGTTAAAACTTGGCTTTTTCTGTTGTTTTTGTCTGACAAACCTTTATTGCTATAATGGGAACTCGTATATATTGTCTGTGTGTTGTGGCAACCAAAGTTGGCTGTCTAAATTCTTAATTTCTTAATCTTAACCACTTACTGGTCTTTGAGATATTATAGACTCGTAAGTGTTATTGTCTCCTTTATATGTATAAGTATAACCAATATATCTTCTTTCCAAGCTCATGAGGTGGAAACGACAACAGAAACACCAAAAATAGAACCAGATAAAAATTCAGACCTTGTAACATCAGTTGCCCCTGAACCACCAAGGATCACAAAACCTAAACAGGAACTGTCTGCAAAACTGAAGGCTGAGCCAAGTAAAGAACAAGAGCCTGCGATTGTGTCAACAAGAAAACAGGAGACTTCACCAGATCCACTTAAGGTGCAAAAGGCAGATGTTTTTGAGCCACCAGAACTTACACCTGAATCTAGAAAGCCGGTAGAAGTCCAACTGGCTAAAAAGCCAGAGCCTACACTTGTACCTCGAGACATCCGAAAACCAGAACCAATTAGAAAGACTGAGCTACCATCAATCTCTAAAGCAGAGCCAGTTATTAAAGAAGGGCCACAAGTTGTTCTCCCGGAAGCTCCAAAAGTAGAGCCAGAGTTAACCCAAAGTTCCCCAGAGCTACCTCTAGAAAAAACTGAAGTCATCCAGAAGAATGAAAAGACACCTGTTGCTAAAAAGAAGTCTCCCCCAAAGAGAGGTATCATTCCCAAAATATTGAACATTGTTTTCTGTTCTTAGACCTTTCTCATTAATAAACATATATGTTTTATGCACAACTGTCCCTTTAAACACCCTCGCAATTTCTTTCCTGATTTGAGTGCAAAAATTGCATTCTATTCTGGATATTATTGATCTTAAAATTTGTGTTGGGCATGTGTGCTCATTAACGTCTTTCAATATCATTTCTACTTTTACAAAGTGGTCGAACTTACATATCCAGAAGTTCCACCTGAGGAAGCACCTGTGTGTAAACCTCAAAAGGATATTGAAATGGCTCCTACCAGAGGTATGCTAGGTTGATCTTGGATGCTTGTCCTTAATATCGTGCCCAAAAGTACTTCTTGGATTATGTGTCATGTCTTTAACACTGTGTGTTCACATCAGCATGTAAAGTGGTACTGAGCGTTTCAACATAACACATTTTACATATATAACATTCAAATTTCTTATTGTTAATGTCTGCATTTTTGAACATGCTTCTGACACCAGCAGATGGTGGAATCTTAAAATTATTTCATGTATTTGCAGATTCAAAAAGAGTTGAACATAATCAATATGCAACAATGGAAATATCTAAGAGATTAGAGGAAATTTCTGTAACAAAGGAAATGATTTCAATACAAGAAATCTCATATGAAAGTGATAGTCTGTCATATCAGCCTATGGAAACTTCATTGAAGGTGGTTCAAAGTAAACCTGAAATTAAAGTGCCATCTGAGAGCGAGCTGGTGAGGAAACCTGAAATTGAAATGGAGGTTGCTCCTTCCAAAGGTATGCTTACTTGGTCTTGGGGGTTTCTTCAAATCAATAATTTCACCTTACACATACTTAAACATAGCATACATTTTGACAAAATGTCAGTCTGGGTTCGTGTTGGGAAACAATTAGAAAACAATTAAAAGTATTTTTA
The DNA here is from genome assembly GCF_001660625.3 of Ictalurus punctatus. Classification (NCBI taxonomy): domain Eukaryota; kingdom Metazoa; phylum Chordata; class Actinopteri; order Siluriformes; family Ictaluridae; genus Ictalurus; species Ictalurus punctatus. The sequence continues at coordinate 7,212,499 of NC_030421.2, read as the reverse complement.
GCAGAGAAACTGAATGGGTAATCAGATGCAAAACCAAAAATGTATGAACAGAAAATTGACTAATATTTACTAAGTAAATGTCCAGTAATTAAAAAAAATCCTATTACATACATTGTGAAAGGCTGGCCCTCAAAGCAAAAAAGGTTTGTCACTGAAAATAAAAATGAGCACTGAGATAAAAAATATTCTGCCTGATAATAATAGCCTTATTTATCTGTCCAGGCATTTACATACATTTTACGATACATATAAATATTAAGAATAAAATCTATTTACTGTATAGAGAAGTAGTATCTTCATGTTCAGATGTCTGTTATTGTATTTTAATTTTTCCATTTCCCCATGGTGAAATCCTTTTTCTTTTCTTTTTTTTCATCTTAAACTCTTAAGCTCTAAAAGGAGTTGAACAAAGTCAACAAAAAGTGGAATTGTCTAAGAAAACATTGGAAAAGGAAATCTTTTATGAAACCGAGAACAAGTCTTATAAGTCCGAATACAGTATGTTGAAACCATCTGAAGTTAAAATTCAAGAAACACTACCTGAAGAAAAACCTGCAGCTAAACCTCAAAAGAGAACAGAACTGGCCCCGGCTAGAGGTATACTTGGTTGGTCTGAGAGGGTTTTTCCTCTGTAATCCTGAGTATTCTTAAAAATCTAAATTTGCACCTGAATCTGTAGCTGTTTTGAAATATAGCCCTATTCAATTTCTATTGTGTATCACATGCATATTCTGCCAAAAATGAGATTCGGAGCCCAAATTAGCTCAAATTATGTCTAGTATAATACCTTATGAGCTTTCATTTATAGGGTAATTTAGTTGTCAGTACTAACAAAAATGTTACATGAGCAAAGAAAAAAAAAGGTAGTTTCAAAGTTATCCCTATATCCCTTTTCAACTGATAACCATATTTATACATTACATAGAGAGACACAACATTACAAATTGGTCAATAAATGTTAGTACATTAATTTAGTCATTTTAAATGTTGTTGAATATACTTTGTCCATTGCCATATGGTACAATTACAGTTTCAATGTTTTATCTTTAAAGATGTTGCGCCTTCCAAGAGAGTTTTAGAAGAGTTTTCAAAGACTCACCTTACAGTGGACATATCTAAGAAAACTGATGAGATCTCATTGGTGGAGGCAGTGATTTCAAAAGAATACTCATATAAAAGTGACAGTCGTCCCAAAGAGACTCTAAAAGTAGCTAAATTTAATCTTGCAGAAGTGCCATCTGAGAAAAAGCCAATGGCAAAAACTCAAAAGCAGACAGAGATTGGTCCTACCCGAGGTATGTGTGATCTGGATGGCTTTCTGTTTAGGATTCTGTTTAGAATTTTTCAAGTACTCAAAATTGTAGAGCATTATCTATATTAAGAAATTGGCAGGAAAAAAAATCCCACAAATATATTTACATCAGTTTATATGTCTAAATGAAGAAAGTAAAATATCTTCATATTAAGTTTTAGTTTGACATGTATTTAAAGACTTATAGTAAGTACATTATTGGCTTGAATGTAATGAAATATAAGGGCACATATGGGGCTTTATTTTCTTCATATGCATGTGTGTGTTCTTCTCTTGCCACATTGTGCAATCTTACAACTTATTTCATCTTTAAAGTCTATACAGCTCCAAAGAGAGTTGAACAAACTTTACACACAGTGGACAGTTCTGCTGAAACTGAGAAGATTACAGAAGTGGAGCAAGTGGATTCAAGGGAACATCTTTCATACAAAGGTGTTGACATTCTGTGTCAACCTGAAGAGATTCAGGAGGTTTATGTGGAAAAGAAGGTGGCTCAGGATGAACAAGTATTTAAACCAGAGGACTCGTTAAGGAAACAGAGTTTGCCATCTACAGAAGCAGTAACCAAGGAAGAGATTCCTGAAATCAAGGCTAAACCAAATATACAAGTAATGCATTCAGAAACCAAGAAGTCGTCTGAGATGTCTGGTGTTGTGAAGGAAATTCCAGACTTGGTGCTCAAGAGTGATGTGTCACAAACTAAGCCAGAATTCGTTGATAAAGTGGTGGCACCAAAAGAGGCTGTGTCTGCGAAAGTAATACCCAAAGAAAATGACATTAAAATTAAGAAAGAGCTTAAAATGCCTGAAAGAGGTACTTTGACAAACACTTTGACATACATGTGCCTTCTTTGGAATATCTACACTCTTTATGCACTTTATATAAAGTGTTCTTTGTCTTATCTTGCAATGCTTGCCGAGTAGGCAAGCGAAATTATCTTATGTTCTTCTTTATTTGTGTAAAGTTATACTGATCAAATATTTAATTCTCTACTTTTGATTTCGTAAAACCCCAAATTAGACACAGTAACTGTCGAACAAAAGTATTACATTTTTATTTAATGAAGTATGTGGTCTGTTTTTTTTAATGCAGTACCTGATATCTTTGCATGTATGCATGCTATATATTTTTTGATTCGTGACAATGGCTTGCTTTTATTTAAAGTGCCAGTTGTTGAGAAGAAGCCAACATCTGAGGCACCAGAGCCAAAAGTGACAGCACAAAAAGTCTCTCCACCTCAAGGTACTGTTTTGGCTTCCATGTCTTCTGTTTTTTTTATTATTATTTTTTTTTTTTTTTATAAACTACTACTTCTGTGCTTGTAAGTACAATATGAGATGAGGTGGCTAGATGTTATTTTGTGATCCTCTTCATTTGCATCTTTAAAATTCTGTAATGCAGCACCTCTTTCCATGAATAATATCAATACTTGACCGTGACATTGACATGATTTTATTTAAAGAGCCAACTGTGGAGAAGAAGGCAACACTTGAGGCACCAAAGCCCACAGTGGTGCCAGTTGAGAAAAAAGTCTCTCCACCTCAAGGTACTGTGTTGGCTTTTATGTCTTCTGTTTTTTTTTCCCTTCCTGTTATTTTCTTCTGTGTACTTAATACAATATGAGATGGCTGTGCTAGGTGTTCCTCTTCTTGTGCAGCTTGAAAATTCTATCATTAAGCACCTCTTTCCATGCATAATATCAGTTCTTGACTGTGACATTGGCATGCTTTTATTTAAAGAGCCAACTGTGGTTAAGATGGCAACACCAGAGGCACCAAAGCCCACAGTGGAGCCAGTTGAGAAAAAAGTCTCTCCACCTCAAGGTACTGTCTTGGCTTCCATGTCTTCTGTTTGTTTGTTTGTTTGTTTGTTTGTTTGTTTGTTTGTTTTTGTCTCTGTTCTCTACTTCTGTGTCCTTAATACAGTATGAGATGGCTGTGTTAGGTGTTCCTCTTCATGTGTAGTTTGGAAATGTAATGCATCTACCAATGCATAATACAATTTCTTGACTGGCCTGCTTTGATCTAAAGAGCCAACTGTGGTGAAGAAGGCAACAGCTGAGGCACCAAAGCCCACAATGCTGCCAGTTGAACAAAAAGTCTCTCCTGGTCCAGGTAGAGATTCTTTAAATCTTGAATGTTATCTTCTTCTATGTCTGGAGTAGAGTTTGAGATCCTTTAGATTTATTCTTGTTTTTGTGTTGAAATGACAGTTCTGTAACAGTACCTTTTTTTACACATATAATAATTTCTTAATTGTAACAACATCGTGCTTTCATTTAAAAGAGCGGCCTGTTGAGAAGAAGCCCACACCTGAGGCACCAACAGTAGCACCACTTGGACAAAAAGTCACTCCTCTTCAAGGTAGAGTATTATGTCCATATCTTCTATTTTTATATCACTATTTCTTCTGTGTCTTTGGAAAACTGATTTTTTTCAGCACTATTACTATGTCTTTACAAGCACATCATATTTTTTCTCTGTTATAATGTCATGCATTTATTTAAAGAGCCAACTGTGGTAAAGAAGACAACACCTGAGACACCAAAGCCAACAGTGGTGCCAACTGAACAGAAAGTCTCACCTTCTCCTCGAGGTAGGCTGTCAATTTCCATGTTCTTTGTGTTTTTTTTTTTTTTTTTTGTCTGCCTCAACTGTTCTCTTTCTTTGCCTTCAGTAGAATGTGAGATCATTTTGTTTTGTTTACAGTTTGTCTTGCCTTTATAGGGACTTTGTCTGGTCTGTAACATATTAGGGTGTAATATATCTGTAACTTATTATGCGCTTTCATGCAAATGATCATTTCTTGACGTCACAATGGCACGCTTTTATTTAAAGAGCCGACTGTCGAACCAACACCAGACGCACCAAAGCCAGCAGTAACACCACGAGAAGTTCGTCCTCCTCAAGGTACAATATTTGTTTCAATATCTATTATTTAGTGCCACTATTATTTTCTCTTTTCATCATAAGTTCTTATGTTACAATGACATTATTTTATTTGAAGAGCCAACTGTGGTAAAGAAGGCAATACTTGAAACACCAAAGCCAATAGGAGTGCCACTTGAACAAAAAGTGTCTCCTCCTCTAGGTAGAGTCTCAGTCTCATCTGTCCTTTTCTTCTTGCTTTGTCAGTTGCATCTTATTTTGTGTTCTTTGAAATGTGCATTTCATCCAGTATGTAATTCAGCACTTATTTCCATGCATATGATTATTTCTTGACTGTGACAATGACATGCTTTCATTTCAAGAACCACCTGTGGAGAATAAGGCAACACATGAGGCACCAAAGGCAACAGAGACACCAGTCGAGAAAACAGTTTCTCCTCCTCAAGGTAGAGTGTCTGTTTCCAAGAATTTTGTATATTGTTTCCTGTTTCTATTTTGTGTTTATTATGTGTCAACACTTTACTTGTGTCAGACATTTTTGTACCTTCTGTTGTGTAATACTTCCAGTCACTATGTCTCTGCTGTTCTTGTCTTCCCTATATATATAATATATATTCTGGTTATTTATATATACCCTTCACCATTAATCATATTATATTATGTTTTCTCTTTTAAAATGTGCTAATCTCTGCAGATCATGGTCCTGTTCAAACTCCTGGACCAGTCCAGAAAGGTATGTTGCTACTTTATTACCTGTATGCCACAGATTTTAATATTGTATAACTGCACTAAACTGGCTTTGTTCTTTTTATTGGTGTTCTGTGTATCTTGTCATTTGTCAGCCTTGTTTCTTTAGTTTACAGTTATCACAACAAAATAAGTGTTATATGTGTGGAATGTAGACCTGTTCCACTTGTTGGCCATGAGTCAATTCTCATCATAGATACTGTATAAGGAAGTATATTAAAAGGTCATCGATACCCTGAATTGGATAAACTGAAATGTAAATGACATCAGTCATGTTGAGTGTTGTTTATTGTATTTGGCTGTCCTGTGTCTTGGATATTGTGCTGTTTGTGATGTGCCGTTTATTGCCTTAGAACAATATCTTAAACCCATTGATGAACAAGAGAAACAGGATATGCCAGTCTTAATAAAAGTTACTAGAAGATCTAAAGACCAGGAGGAACAGCATAAAGTTGTGGCAAAGGCTAAAATCAGCAACACACAACGTGAATGGCAATCTAAAGAGCCAGGGGTGACCATTCAGGAAACTGAAAAGGCTGAAATCTTTGAGAAGGATGAAATATACTCAAAGTCTTTGACTGAGGTTAAAATTCTTAGTAGCTATGAAGTAAAAGAGGATGTGTGGGAACTTAAGACTGATAATATAAAACATCAGGAAAAGAAACAGGAAAAATATATGAAAATAAAAGAGCAGAGGCATTCTGAACCTGATACTGAAGTTCCATGGGCAGACACCAAAGAGGATTTCAAGAAGGACAATATGCCAAAAGAAGAGAGTCCTCAGACTCCAAGCCAATCAATCAAAAAAATACCCAAGATACCATCAACTAAACAGGAAAATGAAAAAGTAGTGCTGAAACCAGTTGAGAGATCTGATAAATCAAAGGTTGTACCTATGAAGAAAAAAGAAATTACACCAACAGCTAAAATGATAGAAGAAGCAGTGGCACCAAAACCTGTGGTACTAGCAGCCAAAGGTGAACATAAAGAGCCTGAGGCTTTACTCACAAAAACAAAAAGAGTTCCAACAGAGAATGATGAGGTGGAGAAATGCTCTTATAGATCATCAAAGGATCAAGAGAGGTCAGAAAAAGATGAAAAGCCAGAAAAGGAAGATGAGGTCAGAATTCAAGTAAAGAAGACAGAAAAAAGTCCAAATGAAGAAGCAAAACCACTGATAATTAAAAAGGGTAGACACATTGTAAAGGAATATGAAGAAAAAGAGGACATATCTCTAAAACCTTTGGCACATATAAAAAAGGATGCCAAGCTTGAAAAGTTCTCACCAAAGGTTGAGAAACCTAAAGAAGAGACACCTTCTCTGACCACAGTAACCAAAGCAAAAGAAAGTCCAAAAGAAGAATATAAAACACCTGATCTCAAAAAGAGTGGTTCTCTGCCAGGAACAATAATGGAAGAAGACAAAATATCTCTAAAACCTGTGGCACATATAAAAAAGGATGCCAAGCTTGAAAAGATCTCACCAAAGGTTGAGAAACCTAAAGAAGAGACACCTTCTCTGACTACAGTAACCAAAGCAAAAGAAAGTCCAAAAGAAGAATGTAAAACACCTGATCTCAAAAAGAGTGGTTCTCTGCCAGGAACAATAATGGAAGAAGACAAAATATCTCTAAAACCTGTGGCACATATAAAAAAGGATGCCAAGCTTGAAAAGATCTCACCAAAGGTTGAGAAACCTAAAGAAGAGACACCTTCTCTGACTACAGTAACCAAAGCAAAAGAAAGTCCAAAAGAAGAATGTAAAACACCTGATCTCAAAAAGAGTGGTTCTCTGCCAGGAACAATAATGGAAGAAGACAAAATATCTCTAAAACCTGTGGCACATATAAAAAAGGATGCCAAGCTTGAAAAGATCTCACCAAAGGTTGAGAAACCTAAAGAAGAGACACCTTCTCTGACTACAGTAACCAAAGCAAAAGAAAGTCCAAAAGAAGAATGTAAAACACCTGATCTCAAAAAGAGTGGTTCTCTGCCAGGAACAATAATGGAAGAAGAGAAAATATCACAAAAACCTGTGGCACATATAAAAAAGGATGCCAAGCTTGAAAAGATCTCACCAAAGGTTGAGAAACCTAAAGAAGAGACACCTTCTCTGACCACAGTAACCAAAGCAAAAGAAAGTCTAAAAGAAGAATGTAAAACACCTGATCTCAAAAAGAGTGGTTCTCTGCCAGGAACAATAATGGAAGAAGAGAAAATATCTCTAAAACATGTTGAACTTCTCAAAAAGGGAGCAGAAGTGAAAAGGATTCTCTCACCCAAAGCCGAACCCATTCCACTGCAGAGAAAGTCCAGTGCAACCGTTCCTAAAAAAGCTTCACCTAAAGATTTAATAGCGTCTGTTACTCTGAACAAGGTCCCAATCTCTTCCCAACTGAAAAAAGCATCTCAGGAACATCCTGAAAAAGAAAAAATACCACTAATAAAAGAGTTATCTCCTGGAGCTGTGCAGCTACAAAAGATCCCAACTCAGCAAGAAGAAGAATTACTTGAAGAAGAATTTGAAGCTGAGAAAGAGGAAGAAGAAGAAGAAGAAGAAGAAGAAACATGGGGGTGGGAACTTGTTTCTTCTGAAAGTTATGAAGCAGAAGAGTTTGATACCACCTTAGAGGATGGAGCCATCGAAACTCCAGGAGGCACGGGTGACAAGATAGGTGAGAGGGAGACCAAAACCTCACCATTGGTATTTCATGCCTGCCCTGGCCCTCCAAAATCATCACAAATAATATACATCATCTATTTTAACCGCCGTAGTTTAGTTGTTTAACAAATTTGACTTCATATTCCTCATTGTTTCAAGTGTGTTCCTTATTAGTTTTCTGTCTTCCCATCATTCTTTTCATAAGCCCATCCACCCCTCTGATGCGATGCAAGTGTCCCCCATCCCTCCTTTAATTTTTTTATTTTTTTGGTTTCTTTTTAGTGTCAATAATTGTCTGTATGTGGATGTCAGTTTTGTGTATGTTTTTGTAAATGTCAGCTGGTGTCTGTCTTTTGTACATGTCAAATATTGTTTTCATCTGTTTTTTAAGTATGTATTTTCTTAATCTTCACTTCTAAATGTATGTCATTCATTTACATCAGCTATTTCAATAATATGCATGTCTTGTTGATTAAAAAAAATCTTTAATTTTTTTTTTTTTAAAACTTCTTGGCTTCCATCACAAATAAGTGTGAGTATAGGTTAAATGTAGTTTAATCGACAGCTGCAATTTTGTGTTATTATTTTTTTATTTTTTTACAATATTTCAAACAGATGGAAAACCCAAGGAAGAGGGAGCAGTAGGCAGAGGCAGAGGGCTTAAACGTAAGCACACTGTTCTGATTGTGCTAAAATATATAACATCACTAAGCATTAATCCGCCCACACCATGGTTCTGCCACTAATTTAACAATCTTCTTCCTAACACACACATTTCAGCACGCCAAACTCCATCTCCTGGTGATGCAGGACGTGGAAGAGGGCTCAGACCTGGTGGTGGAGGTGACAAACCTCCTGGAGAGTCACCATTTGCTTTCCAGCTTAAGGCTGTTCCTCTCAAGTTTGTGAAAGAGATTCAAGACATTGTGTTGCTGGAGGCTGAGTCTATCGGTTCCTCTGCTGTGTTTGAGTGCCAGATTTCTCCTTCTACTGCTATAACCTCATGGATGAAGGATGGAAGTAACCTGAGGGAGGGTCCAAAGCACAAGTTTACTTCTGATGGAAAAGATCGAAAATTGGCCATTATTGATGTTCAGCTCTCTGACAGAGGGGAATACACATGCGTTGCCAAACTTGGAAATAAAGAGAAGACCTCTACTGCCAGACTTATTGTTGAAGGTGAGCACAGTTTTGACTACAGTCTAACCTTATGTCATATTTAACCTTATGTCAAACTGTAGCAGTACTCCTGGGCAAATTCAGAATAACTACTTTACCTTTTATCTCAACTAGAGCTACCTGTTAAATTTATCAAGACCCTAGAGGAGGAGGTGTCTGTGCTCAAGGGACAGCCCATGTACTTAACCTGTGAGTTGAACAAAGACCGAAACGTGGTCTGGAAAAAGGACGGCAATGAGCTCAAATCAGTTGCTGGCAAGGTTGCCATTAATGTTATTGGACTGCAACATGCTGTGACAATCCAGGATGCAAATGACGATGATACTGGTGTTTACACATGCGAATGTGAAAATCTAAAAACTGAAACAACTGTGAAGGTTCTTGGTATGTATAAGACTTTTCTTTTTAAAAACAGTTACCACAAATGAAGTATCTTTGAAATGACTTATATATATATGATATATATATATATTGACAGCATATAAATTATGACTATATATTTTACAGAAATCATCAGAGACTGGTTGGTGAAGCCACTGAGAGACCAGCATGTGAAACCAAAGGCCACTGCTACCTTCAAGTGCGAGCTCTTCAAAGACACTCCCAACTGGAAATGGTTCAAGGGAAATGAAGAGATTCCAAATGAACCCACAGATAAGACTGAAGTCAAGAAGGATGGAAAAGATATTGTTCTGACCATTAAGAATGCGCAACCAAATGATGTTGGCGAGTATGCCATGGAAGTTGAGGGTAAACGTTACCCAGCAAAGCTCACACTTGGAGGTAAGTAGCATCGTGTTTAGACTTATAGTTTAAAAAAAAAATGTTTTAAGGAATTGATCATTTGTAATTTTCATGTCTCATGTTTTATGTTTGATACCAATATAGAGCGTGAAGCTGAGATCTTGAAACCCATTGCTAGTGTGGAAGTGGTTGAAAAAGAGGAGGCCAAGTTTGATACTGAAATCTCTGAAGATGATGTGCCCGGAGAATGGAAACTTAAGGGGCAGGTTCTAACCAGATCACCGGTAAGATCAGGTTATATTTTCATACAACCCTATACTGTATGCTTTGTGCCTCAAGACCCTCATATTTTCTTGCTATATTGCAATAATATTCAGAAAACTATTCAAATGACCAAATCCAAGATTTTAGGAATATATTACAAAATCTAACATTTTGAACTTGTACATCTGACTATTTATTTGTTTATTTTCAAGACATGTGATATCAAAGCTGAGGGAACGAAGCGCTTCCTTACTTTGAAAAATGTTCAGCTTGATCAGGCTGGTGAAGTTACATACCAAGCTTTGAATGCTGTGACAAGTGCTATGCTTACAGTGAAAGGTAAAGCAAACAGTAAAATGTTATCTTCCCAGATAAAAAAGAAATTAATATTTGTGTTACATATAATTTAAATATTGTATTACACTGAGCTCAATGTTATGTCGTACCTCCCAGAAATGGAAATGGAATTCACTGTCCCATTGAAAGATGTTTCTGTGCCTGAAAAGAAACAGGCCAAATTTGAGTGTGCAATCAATAAGGATGTGCCTAAAGTGATGTGGTTTAAGGGTTCTGATGTTATTACATCTGGAAATAATTATGAAATTATTGATGATGGAAAAAAACACATTTTGATAATAAATAATTGTGAATTTGATGATGAGGGAGAATACACCATTGAGGTGTTAGGCAAAACATCAACAGCAAAACTAACGGTAGAGGGTAAGTGGTTATCATTCCTCTTTGTGGTAATAATTTTGCACCAAATAGTACTTGATCTGTAGACTGTGAAACCATGGAATAACCCTGTGTAAGGAAATGTGTTATACACTGAAATAATATGATATGATGTATGACATCATAGGTATGAGGCTGAAGTTCATCTCAGAATTAAAGGATCAAACCGTAAAGGAAAGGAAAACAGCTCGGTTTGACATTGAGCTCTCTCATGAGAATGTGCCAGTGACTTGGTACAAAAATGAAATTAGATTGCATCCAAGCAGAACAGTGATAATACATGTTGAAGGGACAAAGCATATATTAGAAATCAAGGAAGTCACACTAGATGATACTTGTCAAATAAGGGCAGAGGCTAAAGGAATATCAACAAAGGCTAAGCTTCTGGTTATAGGTAACCGTTTTTCTTCCTTTATTATTATTCTTTATTATATTTAAGATGTAATTATTTACTATGAATGAAAGCTGGTAGGCATCTGTGATGTTTAGGAATCAGGCTAATTGGTAGCTACTTGCTTTCATTCTCTACTAGGCACATAAGGCACACTTTGGAAATGTAGTACAATCCTTTGTATGATTTTCTGTATATGAACTATGTCTAATTCAGCTTATTTTTGCAGAGGGTGATGCAAAATTCATTACCAAGTTGCAAGACTGCACTGTTGTCGAGAAAGAGGAGGTCACTCTAGACTGCGAGCTAAGCAAAGATGTTCCTGTCAAGTGGTTCCATAATGAGATCGAAATTAAGGCCTCAAAGATGGTTTCCATTAAGGTTGAGGGTAAACGAAGAATCCTCAGCATTAAAAAAACGCAGCAGAAAGACAAAGGAGTGTATGTATGTGACTGTGCAACGGACAAGACATCAGCCAATGTTAACATCGAAGGTGATCTTTTGAATTATTCATTATAAAGTGGGCAATCTGGCATCCTTTAACTTTACTACCTCTTAATACAAACTACTCAATTTCAGCTCGTGACGTGAAGGTGGTCCGGCCTATGTACGGAGTTGAAGTGTTCGATGGTGAGACTGCGCGTTTTGAAGTTGAAATCTCTGAGGATGATATACCTGGCCAATGGAAACTGAAGGATGAAGTCCTCACTCCTTCAGCTGTAAGCATGGAATTCTGTTATGTTAGACCCTGCAAGTTATTTTCTTATGCCATGTGTAATTAAATATTTTAATTTGTAAATAGCTATACTAAATTGTTCTTTTTTTCTTTTCTTTTTTTAAACAGGATGTTGAGATCATTGATGATGGTGCAAAACACATATTGACACTGTACAACTGCAAAGTTATCCAGACAGGAGAGGTCGTTTTCCAGGGAGCAAATGCTAAGTGTGCTGCAAACCTTAAAGTAAAAGGTAGTGTTCTCTTACAGTGGTTCCCTTCTTCTCTTCCTCAACAGCAACTAAAAAAAAATATTGCCAGCTATATTCTGAAATTAAATCAAAATGAAATTGCTTTTTTTTTTTGTTACAGAACTACCCATCACGTTCCTAACGCCTTTGAGTGATGTAAAAGTATATGAGAAAGATGAGGCAAGATTTGAATGTGAACTGTCAAGGGAAGCAAAGACCTTCCGATGGCTGAAGGGCTCTCAAGAGTTGAAGGCAGATGACAAATTTGACATTCTGACAGAGGGAAAAAGGCACACCCTTATTCTCAAATCGGCTGCCTATGAAGATGAGGCTAAATACATGTTGGAAGTTGAGGACAAGAGAACCTCTGCCAAACTGGTCATACAAGGTAAAATAAAGACATTTAATTACTTTGCGAGGGTTGGGATATACATTTAGCCAGCCACTTCTTCATATATAACTTTTCTCCCATCTATATTGTTTATTTCACATTTAGGTATTCGCCTTGAGTTTGTCAGACCCATCAAGGATGTTACTGTAAAGGAGCGTGAGACAGCAGAATTCAGTGTTGAACTTTCTCATGAGAAAATTCAAGTAAGCTGGTACAAAAATGATGTCCGTTTGCATCCAAGCAAAGTGGTGCATGTGTCTGAACATGGAAAGATCCACACGCTATCCTTCAAGGAGGTGTCTATTGATGATACCTCACTCATTAAAGTAGAGGCTCTTGGAAAGACTTCAGAGGCCATGCTTACAGTGCTTGGTAAATATTTTAATTTGCATATGGTGGTAAAGAGAATAAATATTTTTAGAAATATTCTAGTAAATTAGTATTTTTTTTCTATTTTCAGAGGGAGAAGCTTACTTCATTACCAAACTACAGGACTACACAGCAGTCGAGAAGGATGAGGTTGTGCTGAAGTGTGAACTGAGCAAATCCTCTGCTGAGGTGAAGTGGTTTAAAGATGGCACAGAGATTATCCCATCTAAGAATATCCTTATCAAAGCTGATGGAAAGAAACGCATTCTGATTTTGAGGAAAGCAGAGAAGGCCAACATTGGCGAATATGTCTGTGACTGTGGTTCTGACAAAACTACAGCTAAGCTGAACATTGAAGGTATATACAAATATAATTTTACAACACATCAATGAGAAAAATATATTGTCTATTAGTAATTAACTTTCTTATTACATTGTTTTCTTTTTCTCTGCAGAGCGGGATATTAAGGTTATCCGTCCACTGTACAGTGTAGAGGTTACAGAGACTAGTACCGCTCGATTTGAGGTAGAGATTTCAGAAGATGATGTCCATGGGAACTGGAAACTCAAAGGAGAGGCTTTGCACCAGTCTGCTGTAAGGACGTTATCACAAAATATCAACGCCTTTTAAATACTCATGGTTTTTAAATTGAAACTCAACATGAGGTTAAATTTGTGCTCTCATTAGGACTGTGAGATTAAAGAAGAAGGCACCAAACACATGCTGATTCTCTATAATGTACGTATGGACATGGCTGGTGCTGTGGACTTCAGTGCTGCCAATGCTAAATCAAGTGCTCATCTCAGAGTTAAAGGTGAGAGTTTTTTTTTTTGTGAGAACCACAGGCCAGGCATGTTATTTATTATTTATTTTTTTTCAAAAATCACCAAATACTCTAGATATTGATTTACATAATAGTATGACATAACTTTGGACTTGAAATGTAATATTTATTGATATAACAAAATGGAAGTAGTTAATATTAAATGGTTAATTAAATGGTTAACCTTAAATGGTGCGTCACAGTTGCAGAGGCAGAAAAATTTAAGGAAAAAGAGGGGAAAAAAACATATAGGAAGTGACATTTATATTTAGATCTATGGAAAAAACATAAGTAAATATGTTTGAAGATTCTGGTCTAAATAGGTGATGCCTGTGATTTAGTCAGATATGTAAGGGGGGAAAAGAAGGACAGCTGTTGCTCTTCTGGTGACTGAGAACATCAATGCAATGGTGTACAGACATCTGGGGAAAAAAGAGATATGGTCAGTGTCATCCTGCACCATATTCGCAACCAGTGGATGAGAGCATTTGTGCTGGTCCAGTGGCTCTATTATGTGCTGTGGGTTTTTTTTTTTAAATGTGTTTTTCCTTTAACTTGTCACCCATCTGTATCTGTCATTGGCAGTGCTTAGATTCAAGCCAATCAGAACATGTGGTTATTTTAGACTCTGCTAGCCTTATCTAGAGGGGGTGGTGGATGACTGTCAGCCCTTATCCTTTGTTTCTGCATGCTGACCAATCGCATTACATGAAATCATGTATGCCTAATGATAGGCGCCCCCATTGATAAAATGAGAGCCTGAGTTTGGGCTAGAAGCTTATAGGACATGGAAGCACGGCTTGCCTGTTGAGAACTTGAGCAGAATAATGATTTGAAGCTTAGAAAGGATTTATTTCCTGAGCTTACTAATAATGACTTCTTCTCAATCCCAAGCTCGGACAATAAGCCTTCTGCGGCCTCTTCGGGATATCACAGTTATTGCTGGAGAAACCGCAACTTTTGAGTGTGAGCTTTCATATGAGGGCATTGTAGCTGAATGGTTCATTGGAACAACGAAAGTGGAGACATGTGAAACAGTAAGTTTTAGAGATAAATACTTTTATATTTAGTTTAATATTTTACATTTTAACATCTTGGGTTGATTCTCTGCATTTATTCCTGCAAATTTACACAGCAATATCTTTCTGTGACTGCACATATAGACTCCTTCACAAACTTAGAACATATTAAATTAATGCTTTTATTTGATTTTTGCTTGAATTCAGATTTTTTCAAAATTAATTATGATTTGCCACAAAGATGTTGTCTTCGTGTATATGGACCTAGGGCCAATGGCCAACATACAGCGGAGGTTTTTGAGATAACAAAGTGAGCTGTTCTGCCCTCCAAGTGTTTCTCAATCTATTTTTACCAACATCATGAGTGTTTGTTAAACTGGAGGTCTTAATGATGTACCTTTGAGTAATAGTAATATTCTATAATTACTTTGAAAATATATTAGCATGTTATTCTCACAAATAATGAAAAAAAAAAACATACTGTGCCATATTGAACAGCTTTTTCTCCTATTAAATTTTGAAACATTGGATGAACATGTTCCTTAACTCAGTTTAACAAGAGTTTAAAACTATTAATTTTCAAATGAGCTTTGCTCAGACGTAGCTCTTACTGTAATATGCAGGTGGTAACCAGAGCAGAGGGAAGAGTGCACAGCTTGACTCTGAGAAACGTCGAGATGACACATGCTGGTGCTGTGAAGATAATGGCAAAGGACTTTCAGGCCCAGGCCATGCTTACAGTGAATGGTAAAAGCTTTAAAAATGACTAAATAAAGCTGTAACACTTTTCCAGATAAATGTTTTGTATTTTTCCAGATACATGTGCAATGTAATTTTCTGCTATGACATTTCACATTAGCAGGAATCTCATTATACTTTGTATATTCACTTCCTACAACTTATTATTTCCCACAGAGCCACCTGTTGAGTTTACCAAGCCCTTGGAGGACCAGACTGTTGAAGAGGAGGCAACTGCTATTCTTGAGTGTGAACTCTCCAGAGATAAAGCTGATGTCAAATGGTTCCGAGATGGACAGGAAATTCACAAAACAAAGAAATATGAAATGGTGGCTGAAGGCCGCATAAGGAAGCTGATAATCAAAGACTGTACTCTTGATGACTCCAAAATATATACATGTGATGCCGAACACTTTAAGACCTCAGCTTTCTTGAGTGTTGAGCGTAAGTGAGAAGACATCAGAATAAGATTGAAATCTGAATAATTTGTTTTGTTTCACTAGATAATCGATATTCATATCATGTTCATGTTTTGTTTTCAATTTGCTTATTAGCTCCACATATTGAGTTCACTAAGCCTCTTCATGATGTTGAGGTCAGGGAGAAGGAGTCTGCTAAGTTTGAATGTGAAGTTTCCCGTGAAAGTGCCAAGGTACTAAATTCACTTAAGGATTAGCTGTAACTAACTGCACCTCTATGATATACATGAGAATAAATGACGTTGGAAATAATTTCTGGGTATTTGTTTCAATAGGTCCGCTGGTACAAAGATGGCATTGAAATTAGAAAGGGCAAAAAGTATGAGATTATTTCCAAGGGAGTGCAGCGTATTCTCATCATTAGCAAGGCAGTCTTTGATGATGAAGCTGAATATGAATGCGATGCAAGAACATCCAAATCTTCTGGCATGCTTACTGTTGTTGGTGAGTTTAGTTTTAATTTCATTTCCATACATCATAAATTTATTCACAATATTCACAATGTTTATTTATTGTTTTGCTTACAGAGGAAGAGGCTAGATTCACAAAGAACATGGCTAATGTTGAAGGCACTGAAACTGAGAGTATTAAACTGATCTGTGAGGTCTCCAAGTCCAGTGCAGAGGTTACATGGTATAAAGGTGACCAGGAATTGCCTGAGGGTGGTAGATACGAACAAATTGCAGATGGCAAAAAGAGAATCCTTATTATCCAAGGCCTTCGTATGGAGGATGCTGGAGAATACAACTGCAGATTGGCCAATTCACAGACTACAGCGACACTAAAGATCAATGGTAAGCAACTCAAATTTTAGCACATTCCTACTGGCTGTTCTGCAGAAACTGAAAATTAAAAGAATTTGCTTGGACGATATCCCTTTACTTAGTTATGCAAAATTATTTTTTTATTGTTTCATTAGAATTGGCAGCTGAGTTTATTGCCAGGCCCCAGAGCCAGGAGGTGGTAGAGGGTGAAAAGGCACAATTTGTGTGCTCAGTATCCAAAGAGACCCATGAAGTTAAATGGTTCAGAGGTGACAATGAGCTACAGACTGGGGACAAGTATGAGATTGTTAGTGACGGCAAGAAGAGAGCTCTCATTGTTAAAAACTGTGAGTTGAAGGATGGAGGTGCCTTTATTGCCTGCATTGGCTCTGTCAAGGCTTCTGCAGACTTACATGTGATTGGTAAGTGTTTCTAAGTGATTCCCTCTTTGTGCTTTAAATGAAGATGAAACTAGGAATGTTTACTATTATTCCCCATCTTTGTAGAAAAACTGAGGATCATAACTCCTATAAAAGACACCCAAATGAAGGAAGGACAAGAAATTGTTCTTAATTGTGAAGTTAATTCAGAGGGAGCTAAGGCCAAGTGGCTGAAGGAGAATGAGACTATGTTTGAAAGCAGCAAGTTCGTCATGGTACAAAGAGACACTATTTTCTCACTGAGGATCAAAGCTGCAGACAAGTCTGATGAGGCTACCTACACCATTACACTGATCAACCAGCGTGGTGAACAAGCCAAATGCTCTGGAAAAGTCACTGTAATAGGTAATATATGTATATATATATATATATATATATATATATATATATATATATATATAAATATATATATATATATATATAAAATTATATAATTGTGTGTATTATTTTATTATTTTTTAACAATTGTGTCCTTTCTGCAGAGGAAGAGCTCCGTATCATAGACCCTCTTGAGGACTGTGAAACTGAGGAGAAGAAGACAATCAGCTTCACTTGCAAAGTGAACAGACCAAATGTGACTGTACAATGGATGAAGGGAGGACAGGAAATCACCTTCAGCAAACACATTGTTTACCGGGTGGACAATAATAAGCACACTTTGACCATCAAAGATTGCACCATGGATGATGAGGGTGAATACACTGCAGTTGCTGGCACTGACAAGTCTTCAGCTGAACTGATCATCAGTGAGGCACCAACTGACTTCACCACCCAACTCAGAGACCAGACTGTTACTGAATTTGAGGATGCAGAGTTTATTTGCAAGGTTTCTAAAGAGAAGGCCACTGCTAAATGGTACAAAAATGGCCGTGAAATCAGAGAAGGACCAAGGTCATTTATTCTTTTTTGTGCTATATGGCAAGCCATAATAAATTGGTTTTGAAATACAATAATAATTTTATATGATAATAATTATTTATAATAATCATTTTCCATTTTGTCTGCCAGATATCACATGGAAAAGGATGGAAAGACATGCACATTGTACATTAAGGAATGCAGACCTGATGATGAATGTGAATATGCCTGTGGAGTTGATGACAAAAGATCCAGGGCTCGTCTCTTTGTTGAAGGTTCATTTGCCACCAATACGTTGTTGAGAGAAATGCACATTTACTGCAACATTGTTCCCACTAGTTCTGTGCAGTTGTTCAGTAGGTTCTTTTTTCTTCTCTTCTCTGCTCTTCTCCTCTTCAGAGACCCCAGTGGAAATTGTCAGACCCCCAAAAGATATATTTGAGGCGCCAGGATCAGATATTGTATTTGAGGTTGAGCTGAACAAAGACAGGGTTGATGTTAAATGGATGAGGAACAACATGATCATTGTCCAAGGTGACAAATACCAGATGATCAGTGAGGGCAAAGTTCACCGACTTCAGATTTGTGAGATCAGGCCTCGCGATCAGGGGGAGTACAGAGTTGTCGCCAAGGATAAAGATGCAAGAGCCAAACTTGAGCTTGCAGGTACATAGTTTTAAAAAAAAAAAATACTTAGTTCTATACATTTATAGGAAAGATGTAGCTGCATATGTTTTATTCTACAATTCCTCCATGATTCCTTTCTTCTTACAGCTGTACCAAAAATCAAGACCACAGACCAGAATCTTGTAACAGATGCTGGAAAGCCCTTCATGATGACAGTTCCCTATGATGCTTACCCTCGTGCAGAGGTTGAATGGTTCTTCAATGACACCAGTCTTCCAATGCAAAACATAGACACATCCACTGACAAGACAGAGTACAGGTTAAAGGATCCTAAGAAGTCAGACCAGGGCCGTTATAAAATTGTCATCAAGAATAAGCATGGACAGGGAGAGGCTTTCATCAATCTGGATGTTATTGGTGAGTTAGCAATCGAGAAAACCTAAAAGTAGAGGATAACACATGTATTTCCGGTTCAAATTATGCAGTAAACATATAGAATGCTATTACCTTCACAGTGTGTTATAATTGCCTAAATAAACTCTAATGTTTAGATGTTCCTGGGCCTGTGAAGAATTTGAGAGTTGTTGACACTGCTGATGGTGAGGTCAGTTTGGCCTGGGATGAGCCTGAGAGTGATGGTGGCAGCAAGATTTTGGCCTACGTGGTTGAGAGACGTGATGTTAAGCGCAAGGCCTGGACATTGGCCACTGACCGTGCTGATATTCCAGAGTACTGTGTTGGTGGATTGCAGAAAGACAACTTGTACTTCTTCCGTGTGTGTGCTCGTAACAGAGTTGGCAATGGAGAACCTGTCTGTACGGATGAAGCTGTCCAAGCCAAGAATAAATTTGGTAAGCACCACGTTTCCTTTTATCTATGAATATCTATATGCTGTTTTATTATAAACTTTTACAAGGGGACAAACTTTGATTTCCTTTTTTCTCCTCATTACAGATGTTCCTGATGCACCGCAGAATGTCATGGTAGGAATTGTCAACAGATTTGGTGCCACAGTGACTTGGCAACCACCCCTGTTTGATGGTGGAGCTGAGATCACATCTTATATAATTGAGCTCCGTGATAGGACGTCTGTGAAATGGGAGCCTGCAATGGTGGTCCGGGCTGAGGATCGCACAGCCACACTGAATGATGTTGTTGAGAATAAGGAATACATCTTCCGTGTTAGAGCTGAGAATAAAGCTGGAATTGGCAAGCCAAGTGCTGCCACTGATCCTGTCAAGATCATGGATCCCATTGGTTAGTAATTTAATTCTCTCTGAAAGCAGTATTTATATTTGGGTTACATTTTACTTCAGTTGTCCTAAAATTTTAAACTTGCTTTAATGCAAATGTACTTCTGGTACTTATTCATGTTACAGAGAAACCAAGCCCACCATTGAATTTCAACTACACACATCCAAAAAGGGATTCTGTTCAGCTGGCATGGGACATTCCACTTAGCAATGGAGGTAGTATGATCACAGGATACATCATTGAGAAATGTGAAGATGGCACAAGCAATTGGCTAAGGTGCAATGCCAGGCTCTGCCCAGACCTTTATTATAGGGTATGTTGAGGAAGCAGGTATATAAAAACATGTTTGCACCTAATGTTGAATGGTTTAGTTGATTTTTTTTTTCTCACTATTCTAGGTATCTGGTTTGAAGTTTGGTCAGAAGTATCACTACAGAGTATCTGCAGAAAATGCAGCTGGAGTTTCTGATCCAGCTGAACAGATTGGCCCACTCTTGGCAGATGACCCACATGGTAATCATACATGCTTTTGATAGAAAAAAACAACATTGCATCAGATCAAACCCTTTTGTGCAGAATGCTTATGGGTTTATTGACATTGTTCTTGGTCTCTTTAGTTGGTCCCACAATGGATCTGAGTGGATTCAAAAATGGCCTAGAAGTTTTTGTCCCCAATGCTCTTACTATTCGTGTGCCCATCACTGGATACCCCACACCCAAGGCGAAGTGGATGTTTGGTGATAAGGAGCTTACTCCTGGAGATCGCATCTCTATGGTTACAAAACCTACCTACACTGAGCTAATCATTACCCCAAGTGTCCGTCCAGACAAGGGAACATACACCTTACAGCTAGAGAATGATGTGACTTTAATCTCTGGGGAGATTGAAGTAAATGTCATTGGTATGTCATACTGTAATTTCCAAAAAAAAAATCTAAATCATATTATATATATATATATTTGACTTTATTCTACACTTTAGGCTATGTACAATTATAATGGCAATCTATTTTCTAATTTAGCATCTCCAAGTGCACCCAAAGATTTCAAGGTTGTAGAGGTTTCCAGGCATCATGTCCACCTTTCGTGGGAAGCACCAGAGCATGATGGAGGAAGTCCTGTTACTGGTTATAATATTGAGAAGAGAGAGGTGTCTCGCAAGACATGGGTCAAGGTTAGCACATTAGAAATGTTCCGAGAGTATTTAATAATTTTGTGTTTTAGTGTGTTTATTATACATGAATTAGGTCACTGTATACAGTATATTATAAACTGGCATCTAAGAGTATATATGGAGATGTATGTTCACAGATTGGATACAGTTTAAGCAAAATCAGTGGGAGTGAAAATTACTCACAAGAATGATATCTCTTTCAGGTGATATCTGGTGTGCAGGACCTTGAGCACACTGTGACCGATGTGATTGAGGGCAAGGAGTACTTGTTCAGTGTAATAGCTTGCAACAAATGTGGTCCTGGGGAACCAGCATATATTGATGAGGCAGTGAATGTTTCCTCTCCAGCCAGTAAGTTATAACGCTATGAGTGGGAATAACCTTAACCATTCTTATATACATGACCATCCTTTCCTTAATTATTAAAAAATATAGTGGATAAGAGTGTTTTTCTGTTTTCAATTATAGCTGTGCCAGAACCACCAGAGAATCTGAAATGGAGAGACAAATCTGCAAAGGGTATCTTCCTGTACTGGGAGCCCCCTTCATATGATGGCGGCACTCCTATCAAGGGCTACATTGTTGATAAATGCCAGCGTGGCACTGACAAATGGGAAGCCTGTGGCGATCCAATGCCTGAACTGAAGTAAGTGGCAGATATTATCTACTATAAGTGAAGATTACATTATTCTAGAGGCATGTTTGATTCTATAGATCTTATCCTGATGTAGATTTCAGGTGAAAGGTCTTATTGAGGGACAGTGGTATGCCTATCGTGTGAGGGCAGTGAACAGACTTGGAGCTAGCAGACCATGTAAAGCAACAGATGAGATCCTTGCTGTTGATCCTAAAGGTAAGTTTTTATACAATAGTTAACAAGTAATTGCCTTAACAGTTAATGTTTATGCTTACAACTAAATGTTCAACCTCATTACCACAGAACCTCCAGTAATTCAGCTGGATGCCAAACTTCTGGCTGGCTTGACTGCCAAGGCTGGCACAAAGATCGACCTTCCAGCAGATGTGCTTGGAAAACCAGACCCCAGGGTGAAATGGACCAAAGCTGACCTTATCCTTAGGCCAGATGACAGAATCAACATTGACACAAAGCCTGGCCACTCTACACTCTCTATTGCTAAGACAACCAGGGCAGACACAGCTACTTATATCATTGAGGCAGTCAACACCTGTGGTCGTGCTACTGCAACAGTTGATGTCAACATTCTCGGTACAGTACTGTACAACACAATTCAGTATGATGTTATAAATAACATTTTAATTAAGATCACTCATAATAATAATAATAATAATGATAATAATAATAATAATAATAATAATAATAATAATAACTTCATTCATATAGCACCTTTCATACATAAAATGCAGTGCTTCACAATGGAAAACATATAATAAAATGATAAAATAATAATACCATAATTACCCAGATGAGGATGGGTTCCCTTCTGAGTCGGGTTCCTCTCAAGGTTTCTTCATCTTAAAACATCTTATGGAGTTTTTCCTTGCCACCGTCGCCACTCAGTGGCTTGCTCAGTTGGGATAAATTCACACCTTTAATATCTGTATACCATGTTGATATTTCTGTAAAGCTGCTTTGAGACAATGTCTATAGTAAAAAGTGCTATACAAATAAAATTGAATTGAATTGAATAATAAAACAGTAATCATGCAACATAATATTGAAAAAAAAATTAAAACCTGAACAGTTTAAGGAATAAAAATAAGTAATCAAACAGGAAATAAAATATTGAGAAGATCATTAAGAAATTAATAAGCAGTTTTAAGCATAAAATCAAAAAGACTAATTAAAAGCCAAGGTAAATTAAATGTTTTAAGCTGCTTTTTAAATACATTTAGTGAAGGTGTCTGACGGATATATGCTGGGAGTGAGTTCCACATCCTTGGAGCATGGACACTAAAAGCAGTTTCAGCAAAAGGAACCTTATGGAAGCCAGCATTTGTTGATCTTAAAAAACTAATTTCGGGTGTAATCCGTCAGCCTTCCTGTAACATACTCGGGGTCAGTGCAATTTAGAGTTTTTTTATATATATATATATATATATATATATATATATATATATATATATATATATATATATATATATATATATATATATATATATATATATAATAAGAGTTAATAAGTCTTTTCTTTTTGTTTATTTCCTACAATCAATATCTCCATTTTATCCTGGTTTAACTGTAGAAAGTTCTGTGACATCCAGTCAGATATTTCATTCAAGCATGTAGTCAATTTGTTAACTGGCTCTTGCTTACCCTATGACACTGATGTATAAAGTTGTGTTATCTGCCTAACTATGAAAACTGATTTCATGCTTTTGAATGAGTGTACCAAGAGGTAACACGTAGACGGAGAAAAGCAAGTGTCATAAAATTTGACGCTAAAATTTTATAATATTTATACTATGAATTCAAGCAATTTCCATTTGGTCTTTTTGCTGTGTTCTTAACAGATAAGCCTGGTCCCCCAGCTGCTTTTGATATTTCTGACATTACCAATGAGTCCTGTTGTCTGGCTTGGAATGCCCCCAGAGATGATGGTGGATCTCCTGTAACCAACTACATTGTGGAAATGAGACCTTTGGAAAAGGAGGAGTGGCAGAAGCTCTCTGCAACTGTCAAGCAGACCACTTTCAAGGCCTGCAAACTGGTGTCTTTGAAGGAGTATGTTTTCAGGGTATCTGCTGAGAACCAATATGGCATTGGTACCCCCACAGAGCATGCTCCGATTGTTGCCAAGTATCCATTTGGTAAGTATTTACCCCATTACAGCTTAATTGTGTTGGTCTTTTAAATAGGTGCAAATGCTACTATGTTTCCTTCCTATTATTTAGAGCCTCCTGGTTCCCCAAGCAGGGTGCAGCCCTCTGATATCTCAAAGGATGCTGTAACTTTGACCTGGTATGAGCCTGATGAGGATGGTGGAAGTCCAATCACTGGCTACTGGGTAGAGAGGTTTGATCCAGAAAGTGACAAATGGATCAAATGCAACAAGCTGCCAATCAGAGACACTACACTCAGGTAAGACCTTATACACAATCAGAATATGGACAAATATAACAAATGTATTTTAAAATGTTAATGCAAGAACACCATGGGTGTTTACTGCAGAGTAAAAGGTCTGGCCACAAAGAAAAAGTACAAATTCCGTATTCTGGCTGAGAACCTTGCAGGAGCAGGAAAACCAAGTATTGAAACAGATCCCATCTTGATTAAGGATCCAATTGGTATGTTGCAATAACACATAAGGTCAAGTTATTTGCTTTGATACAAAAAAGATCAGAAAAAAAAAAATTAATTCTTTTATAGATCCTCCATGGGCCCCTGGCAAACCATACATCAAAGACATCGCTAATACCTCTGCATTCCTGCAATGGACTAGACCAGAGCATGATGGTGGTGCTAAAATTGAGTCTTATATCATTGAGCTCCTCAAGAGTGGAACTGAAGAATGGGTTCGTGTTGCTGAGGATGTGCCTATGACAGAGCACTTGCTGAAGGGACTGATGGAGAAGCAGGAATACTCCTTCCGTGTCAAAGCTGTAAATGTTGCTGGAGAGAGTGAGCCAAGTGAGCCAACTGACCCTGTAGTGTGCAAAGACAGACACTGTGAGTACATAGCTTTGTATAGGCTACCAAATTGCATAGACAGATGCTAATATAAAAAAAAAATAACTTCATCATTTGCATTGAAACAGATCCTCCATCTCCACCACGGTGGCTTGAAGTGGTTAACATTTCAAAGATTGACTGTGAACTGAAATGGACTGAACCAGAAAATGATGGTGGTTCTCCTGTTACCAACTATGTTGTTGAGAAAAGAGATGTAAGACGCTGGACCTGGCAGACTGTGGACACTACGGTGAAAGACACAAAATATACTGTCACTCCACTCAATGAGGGCACTCTATATGTGTTCCGTGTGGCAGCTGAGAACGCTGTGGGCGTGAGTGAATTCCATGAGCTAGAGGATTCTGTTCTAGCAAAAGATACTTTTAGTAAGTGCAAATGCTCCTAATGGAAGTATAATGATTTCTATACTTCTTTAACTTTAATAGAGCAAAGTGCAGTTTAGTAACACATTATTGCTTCTCTCTTAAGCAACTCCTGGACCTCCTTATGCTTTGACTGTGGTTGGGGTATCCAAGAGGCATACTGACCTGAAATGGGAGCCTCCCAAAAGTGATGGTGGACGACCAATCACAAAGTATACAGCCATCTTGTGTATATATATATATATATATATATATATATATATATATATATATATATATATATATATATATATATATATATAATATGTAAATGAACTGGTTAATATAAATCAACCACATATTTCACATTGTACAGCATAATAACATGGACGTAACTACGCTTACAGATATGTTATTGAGAAGAAGGAGAAAGTGGGCACCCGCTGGATAAAGTCTGGAAAGACATCAGGGCCCGAAAGCAAGTATAGGGTGACTGATGTTGATGAGGGTACTGAGGTACAGTTCCAGGTCCGTGCTGAAAACGAAGCTGGAGTTGGCGAGCCAAGTGAACCCACAGACATTATTACAATTGAGGATCCTATAAGTATGTAAACACATTTTTGTACACATAATATGGCACAAATCATTTTTTTTCGCTACAAATACATTATTAATACATTATTCAATGGCTTCTTTTTAGGCCCACCATCTCCTCCAATTGAAGTTAAGATTGTTGATGCCAGCAGAGAGCACATCAACATCACATGGAGTGCACCAGAGAAAAATGGAGGAAGTCCCATTACTGGATATCATGTTGAGCTGACTGAGGCTGACACAGATAAATGGATGAGGATCAATGCTCGTCCCATAAAAGAGCTCAGATTCAAGGCTGAAGATGGCATTATTCCTGAGAAACAATATGTTCTCAGAGTTCGTGCTATCAATGCAGTTGGTGTCAGTGATCCATCTGAAATCTCAGACAAAGTCTTTGCTAAAGATCCAGACAGTAAGCATTGTGCTTTTTTTAATGAAACACTGATTGAATAGTGTTTCTGTAAAAGTCTTTATAATATATTCATATTAATGCATTTTTATTTCATAGGTGCACCAAAAATTGATTTGGAGACCCAAGATATTGTTATTATTGAGGGTGAGAAGATGTATCTAAAGATCCCATACAGGGCAATTCCCATGCCATCAATGGTTTGGAAGAAGGGTGAGGCAGAACTAAAGGCAGATGACAGGCTGACTATGAGATGTGAACTAAACACTATTCACCTTGAGCTTCTAAAATGCAAGCATGAAGATGCTGGTGTCTACACAGTCACTCTAGAAAACAGTCTGGGTTCAGTTACTGGAACAATTAATGTTAAAGTGATTGGTAAGTCAGCTGTGTTTTTTTTAATGTCTTCAGTCATATAGTTTGTTAAGAAAAACAACAATTAATTGAATGGCTTCCATCGATAGGTCTGCCAGGACAATGCAAGAGCATTTCTCCAAGTGAAGTCACCAAGAGCTCCTGTCAAATCTCATGGGAGCCCCCAGAAAGTGATGGTGGTAGCCCCATTTTGCACTATGTACTGGAGCGCAGAGAGTCTCAGAAGAAGACATTCATGCCGGTGATGCCTGGAGTCAATGTATTAACATTTGTGGTCAAAGACCTTATGTTGAATGGTGAATATTACTTCAGAGTTAAGGCTGTTAACAGAATTGGTAGTGGTGAATATCTTGAGCTTCGCAACCCTGTCATCACAGAGGAGCAGAAGCGTAAGTATAATTGTAATTTAAACAACTGCAATATTAACCATATCATTCCACACACACATATATATATATATATATATATATATATATATATATATATATATATATATATATATATATATAATTCTTTTGTTAATAAGTTTTTCCTTTGCATTTTGCTCTTTGAAATATTTCAGAGCGGCCTGACCCACCAGTTGATGTTGAGGGACATAACCCTACCGCTCAGTCTATTACAATCACTTGGAAAGCACCACAATATGATGGTGGCTGTCCAATTACTGGGTATATTCTGGAGAAAATTGAGAAGGATGGTGATAGATTTATGAGATGTGTTCCAAACCTGGTGCCTGGTTTCTCCTATACCATCACTGGCTTGACAGAAGGCAAGGAATATCAGTTCCGTGTTCGTGCAGAGAATGTGGCTGGAGAAAGTGAACCTTCCCGCAGCACTCCCCTAATTAAGGCTGCAGATCCTGTTGGTATGTATAATGACACAACAATAAATTAATATCACAATTGAAGTATAAGAAATACTTGTTAAATGAATGTTATTTCATTTAGATCCACCAAAGGTATCACTACATGCACACATTGTATCTGGCCTGACCATCAGGAAGGGTGAGGAGATTAGAGTGGATGCCCACATTTCTGGATCGCCATATCCCACTGTGACATGGTTCAGGAATGATGAGAATGTCCAGAAGATTGTCAAGAAGAAGCCAGAATTCACTGTGAAAAAGAAAAAGAAAACCAAGGCTATTTATCCTGAACCAGAGGAGGTGTTCCATCCTCCGCTTCTTGATCGTCTGTCATTTGACCAGAGCAAAAGAGGAGAGACTGCCTTGATGGTGCGTGATGCCATCAGAGATGATCATGGACTTTTCACCATCAGAGTTGAAAATACCCATGGTTTTGCAACTGCAGCTTGTGTTGTCAATGTTCTTGGTAGGTTCTTGTGTTTTATGTTGCTGCTTTTCCACATTTGTGAATCTGTAATCTGTGATTAGTAGATTGTTCTAAAATATGTTTTGCTATAATGTATAGATAAGCCTGGACCACCTGTAAACTTTGGATTTGATGAGCTCAGGAAAAACTCTGTCATTTGCACATGGGATGCACCACTTGATGATGGTGGCAGTGAAATCATCAACTATATCCTGGAGAAAAAAGACAACACCACAGATGAAATTGGTTGGGTTACTGTTACCTCAACCCATAAAGGATACAACTATCCTGTAACCAAACTCATTGAAGGAAAAGAGTATATTTTCAGAGTGACAGCTGAAAACAAATTTGGCTGTGGACCACCATGCTATTCTGAGCCACTTGTTGCAAAGAATCAGTTTGGTAAAACATGAGCATGATCCTCATTTGTAGACTTTAAAAGAAACATTACTGCATATTCTAAAAAATATCAGTTCTAAAAATGGCAGTTTGATAACCAGATGTTCTTTTTTTTTTTTTTTCATTTTGATTTTCAGATCCTCCTGATGCTCCTAACATGCCAAGAATTGGTGAAGTTACTGCCAGCAGTGTTGCTTTATCTTGGCATGAACCTAAGGACAATGGCAGTCCTATCTTGGGCTACTGGATTGAGAGACGTGAGGTCAATAGCAAGTACTGGACCAGAGTGAACCGCAATCTTCTCAACTCCCTGGCACTCAAGGTTGAGGGCCTTATGGAAGGCCTGGTTTATGTCTTCAGAGTTTGTGCTGAGAATCTTGCTGGCCCTGGAGAATTCAGTGCCCCAACTGATCCGGTAGTTGTAATGGATCCAATCTGTAAGCTTCATATTTACTTCATGTTACTATAACAATACAATAATTTTTTTTTTGCTAAACAAAATCTAAAGAGAGAATAATTATTGCACAAGTTTAACTAGATTATAAATACTCAAAATACGCCTGTTATTGACTACATTTCATATTTGTGCAGTGCCTCCGGGTCCTCCTGTGCCAAGAATTGTTGATACTACAAATACAACAGTTGAAATTGCCTGGATTCCTCCATTGTACAATGGTGGTGGAGATATTCTTGGATATCATGTTGAGCGTTGCCTTGTTGGGGAGAAAGAATGGATTCGCAGCACTGAGTTCAGATGCAAGGAGTGCAAGTACACCTTGACTGGACTGACCGAGGGAGCAGATTATTACATTCGTGTGTTTGCTGTAAATGAAGCTGGTCATGGAGTCCCAGGAATGACTGAACCAGTTCAAGTGAAAGAGCCTGAACGTAAGCTTATAAATAATGCAATTCATAATACGTTATAAATGAATAACAATAATGTGTCTAATGTAATGTTTTATTCTATAACAGAGGCTCCAGGAATTGAGTTTGATATCTCTGTAAGGAATGGAGTAATTATAAAAGCTGGAGAGACTCTGCGTATACCAGCTTATGTTGTTGGCAGACCCACACCAGAGGTGAAATGGACAAAAGATGATGCTGAACCTGACAAAGAACGTGTTACCATTGAAACCATTGGAAAATGCAGCACTGTAAACATCAAGAATGCTCTGAGAACTGACCATGGCAAATATGAGATCACAGGAACCAACTCTAGTGGAACAAAATCTGCTTTTATCAAGGTTGATGTTATGGGTAAGTCAGCATCTTTAGGGTCATCATAAGTTTCTAATTTTGCATTGCCGTAACAGATTTCAATTAACTGTCTTTCTTTTTTTTGTGTGTGTAAAAGATGTTCCTGGCCCAGTGGTTGATCTAAAAACAGTCCATGTCAGCAAGAAGATGATCTCAATTACTTGGTCTGATCCTGTTGATAATGGTGGAAGTGAGATCATGGGATATGTTGTTGAGAGAAAAGATGCCAAGAGGCACATATATAGGCAACCACTGGAAACTGCTTCATGCAAATGTGACATTGTTGGCCTCCTTGATGGTGAAGAATATATGTTCAGAGTGGTTGCGAGAAACAAGTTTGGCCTCGGTGTCCCTGTTGAACTTGGACCTGTCCTAGCTGTGGATCCTAAAGGTAACAGCAGTTCAGCTGATCTCTCATCCTTTTTTCTTGCTTAGGTTACGCACATTTACAGCAGTAATGAACATTGGCATCTTATCGTGAATATTTATATTTTTATGTTTATATAAATATATATTAATATTTATAATTATTTATATTTACATGTATAATATTTATATTGAAATTTCAGGTGTACCATCTGCACCAGAGAAGCTCCGCTACACTGAACGGACCAAGAACACTGTTACACTTACTTGGCAGCCTCCTCGCAGCGATGGTGGTTCTCCCATCAGAGGCTATTATGTTGAAAAGATGCGACAAGACAGTGATGAATTTGATGTTGCCAATCGTCAGATCAGCAAAGATCTTACAATTACACTAGACAATCTGAATGAGAACATGATGTATGACTTCAGAGTGAAGGCTGTCAATGAGGTTGGGGATGGTGAACCATCCAAACCAATAAATGTTCATATTCAAGATGATGAGTGTATGTATTAGTTTATGCTTGTACTAGTATGTATTAGTATTATATTTGCTGTTATAGCAATTATTTAACATTTTGTGTTTGTATTTACAATATTTGTGTTTTTCAACTCTTTTAGTTGCCCCAACTGTGAACTTGTTGAAGAGCATTAAGAGCAATACCATAACTGTCAAAAAAGGAGCAGCCATTGAAATCCCTGCTGAAATTGCTGGTCTGCCATTGCCCACCTTCGAGTGGACAAAGAATGGAGTTGTTCTTGAAAAAACAACTGAGACCATGACACTTGAATCTGAGGAGATTGACAGACAAACTATCAAAACCAATATTGCCATTCCAGAAACTGTAAGACAAGACACAGGCCTATACAAACTAGTTGCCACAAATATTCACGGGAAGGGCCAACAAACGATCAGAGTTGATATTTTAGGTATGACTCTATATTTCATAATATTCTTTATGACTACTTGATAGCAATTAATCACAGTTCTACCCCAGATAAGCGCACTTAATTTGACTTATCAGCTAATTTATAAGCTTATGTTTATGATTTATGTACATTAATTAAGCTCTTTATGTAACTATGTACAATGAGTAAAAAGAACAGTTCAGAAAAGCACCAGGATATATTTTAAATAATAATCTGTATGAAGGTTTGCTTTTTTAGTTCTTAATTGTCTCTTTGTCCCCCGTTTCTCCAGATCGCCCCTCACCACCACGAAATGTTGTGGTCTCTGATGTTAAGGCTGAGTCTTGCTACCTCACTTGGGATGCTCCAGAGGACAATGGAGGAAGTGACCTTACCAATTATATTATTGAAAAGAGGGATGCCAGCAAGAAGAAATCGGACTGGGAACAGTTGACATGTTGTATTATGGACAGACGTTATGGGGTTAGTGTGTTGTGAACATGATGTGTTTTTAAAAATAGCTCATAGAATCATATCTGTAATCATGTAACACTGGAACTAATTCTGCTCTTTGTAACACTTTCTTAAAGGTGTACAAGCTTGATACCTATGGCACTTACCAGTTCCAGATAAAAGCAGAGAACAAGTTTGGAGTCAGTGATGGGTGTGAATCAGAGAAAGTTGTCCTCAGGGATCCATATGGTCTTCCTGGTCCACCCCAGAGACCAAGAATCATTGAAAATACTCGTTCATCTATGCTTGTAGCTTGGGATCCTCCAAAGGACAATGGTGGCTCAACCATTCAGGGCTACTGGCTTGAAAAGAGAGAGAGAGGAGCTGTATACTGGAGTCGAGTCAATAGGGCTTCTATAACAAAGCCAGCTGTTAAAAGCTTAGAGTATAATGTTCTGCATCTCATTGAAGGTATTGAGTACCAGTTCCGTGTGATGGCACAAAATGCTGCTGGCATTGGACCCCCAAGTGAGGCAACAGAATGTGTGTTTGCCTTGGATCCAAGAAGTAAGTTGGATTCTGTTGCATTAATTTTCGAATAAAGTTGTGTGTTGGCTGCTTTAAAACAAATTGTACCTTTATTTTACAGATCCACCAAGCCAGCCACCTGCCCCGCAACTGAAAGACAAGACATCAAGCAGTGTATCTCTAGCCTGGGCTCCACCAGATAAGGATGGTGGAAGCCCCATTAAAGGTTATATTGTTGAGGTTCAAGATGAAGGCTCAGAAGAGTGGAGAAGAGTGAACCAACCTGATAAGCTCATTCTCAGTACGTCTTACACTGTGCCAGATCTAAAAGAGAACAAGAAATGTCGATTCAGGATTGTTGCCGTTAATGCTGCTGGTGAGTCAGAGCCAAGTCCCAGGACTTCTGACATCGTGGTACAAGATATCCTGGGTAAGATTTATCTGTACTTTACATTCCATGACAAAAATGTTGTTAAATGTTTGTCGTTTGTCCATACATTTGCTTAGCCTAATCAGTCTGGAAAACTGACCTTTTTGTTTTTGGCATTATTAGATTATTAACAAATTTGTTATTCTGAAATTTTACAGAGAAACCCATTATTACGATAGGCGTCTCAGCTCATGACCTGCTTTCTTGTCATGCTGGAACAACAATTAAAATCCCTGCCACCATATCAGGCAGACCTGTTCCAACAGTCAAATGGGAATTCGATGGAACTGCCCCAACAGAGAAGAAGAATGAACAGCACACTCTTCCAGTGGATTCAAAGGTAAGACATTGCTCATTCATAATGCTTCCAAATCAAAAACCCTAATAGAGTTCCCATGAAATTAATACTATTGTATTAAAATTATTCAACAGATCTCATTGACTGATACCACAACAGAAGTAACTATCCCTGAGTGTAAGATCAATCACTCTGGACAGTACATAATTACTGCTTCTAATCAAGCTGGTACTAAAGTGGTTAAAGTCCGTGTAACAGTACTTGGTAAGACAGATAATATTTGGTAACCAAAACTTTGACCATGCAAACAAAAAAATATTTATTAAACAAAATGTTTTTTTTTTTTTTTTTTTTTTTTTAGATTTGCCTGGGCCTCCAAAAGATCTCAAAATCACTGACATCACAAGAAGTACATGCAGACTTACATGGAAGCCTCCAGATAATGATGGTGGTGAGAAAATCAAGAGCTACTACATTGAGAAGAAGACAGTTGAAGGAAAAGCCTGGACAAAGGTCAACCCAGCCTGTGCTAGTCAGTCCTTGGTAGTCCCAGACCTTGTTGAGGGACAAGACTACTTGTTCCGTATTCGGGCTGAGAATCGCTTTGGTATAGGACCTGCTCTGGAAACCTTCCAAAGGACAAGAGCAAAGGATCCCATCCGTGAGTATAACATTTCAGTGGCCCTCATCAAAAGCAAATTTGCCCTGAAGTATGTAGAGACTGCTCAGTAAATTTATTATTATTACTTTTTAAATATTCGCAGATCCTCCTGATGCACCCACAAGAGTCAAAATTGTTGATGTATCCAAGGGGACAGTGACTTTGACGTGGAAGCCACCCAGAAATGATGGTGGATCCCCTGTAACTCACTACATTGTTGAAAGACTTTGGTGGGATTCTAGTGGAGAGCAGCGAGAGTCCTGGAGACAGTGCAATAGACGTGACATTGATACTACAACCTTCAAAGTGGAGGACCTCCATGACGGTGCTGAGTATGAATTCCGTGTCAAGGCTGTAAATGAGGCTGGTGCAAGTAGACCATCTTCTACTGCGGGACCTGTCATCGTTAAGGACCAGACAAGTGTGTAAAATAAACTAAGGTTTATTGATCTTGTATCAAAGCTTGACCAGAAAGGCTACTATTGTTTGTAATGAACGTATTTATAGTAGGTAAACCTCGGAATTATGCAAATTAACCTTGTTTGATTGCATATGCTTGTTGTTTTTTACATTAGCATTTCTAATTATTTTTTAAAATGACTTCGTATTGCTTAGTATGACTTTAAATCCACAGAAAACATGTTATTTAACATTTAACAAATGCTTTCTTTTCTCTAGGGGCACCTTCTATTGAGCTTGAAGAGTTCATGGAAGTTGAGCAGGCTACAGATATTAACATTGTCGCTAAGATCAAGGGATGTCCATTCCCCACCCTTACCTGGCAGAAGGCCCCACCCCACAAAAGTGATGCCAAAGTTGATATTGAATATGATGAACATATCAATAAGCTTGTGACTGATGATAGCTGCACTCTGCAGATTCAGCAGGGCAAGCGCTTAGACACTGGTCTCTATACACTCACTGCCAGCAACAGCTTAGGCAAGGTCTCCAAAGAGATGAGACTTAATGTTCTAGGTAGGTCTTCCAAATAGCAAATTATTTACTATTGGTATAACTACAAAAGTTTGGGACTTTAAATGAATACTTTGACATTTCTGTAATTGAACACCACATTTTCACTGTCAGGACTTCCGGGACCTCCTTCTGCACCAATCAAGTTTGAGGAGATTCATGCTCAAAATATTACTCTGTCATGGCTACCTCCTATAGATGATGGTGGCTCCAAAATCACTAACTACACCATAGAGAGACGTGTTGCCAATAGAAAAACATGGATTCCTGTCCCAGGTGCGCCCAAAGAGCGCATGTTCACAATTGAGGGTCTAATGCCCGGCCATGAGTATGTGTTCCGCATCAGGGCACAGAATAAATATGGAGTTGGTGAACCTCTTGACAGTGAACCAGAGATTGCTAGAGATATTTTCAGTAAGTAGTCATGATCAAACAGAAACATCATTAGAAATTCATTAGCTCAATTTTACCCTATTATGACAGTATATTGCATCCTTTTTTATAGCTATTCCTGGCCAGTGTGAGAAACCAACCCTATCAAGCATTACAATGGATACAATGACTATAAACTGGGAAGAGCCAGATACAGATGGTGGTAGTCCAATTACTGGGTACTGGCTTGAGCGAAAAGAGACTACATCAAAACGCTGGAACAGAGTCACCCGTGATCCAATCAGGCCAATGCCTTTTGGTGTTTCTTACAAAGTCACAGGACTCATTGAAGGCTCTCAGTACCTGTTCCGTGTGACTGCAATCAATGCAGCTGGATGTGGACCCCCAAGTTTACCGTCTGACCCGACATTTGCCAGAGATCCAATTGGTGAGCAGCTACATTTACATGTACTGTACATTTATCTATTGGGCAGATGCTTTTATCAAAAACACCTTACAACTGAGCTGAGCAGGTGAAAGATAAGGACATTGCTTGAGGGGCAACAGTCAGTATGCGAAATAAACACAAATCAAATTAAGACGTGTGGAGTATTCCTCTTTTAGTCGCATTATTGATGTGCGTTACAGACATGTACACACCTTAATCACATTATTAACGTCATGTGCGAGTTTTAGCCACAATTTGCGACAGGACACGTACACACACAGCAGTGCTCAACCGTTTGTTGACAAACAAGAGAGCACGGCAGCGTCCCACACCGCGTACTTACCTACTATATGGTAGGTGAGATATGTGTATTTCAGCTAATATATAGTAGGTAAGTGCATGGTTTCGGACGCAGCCCATGGCTTTTGCATGTATAGCATGACAAATAATTAACTGCACTTGAAGCTTTTGTAAAATTGAAACTGAAACACCCAAAACTGTATACAAACTGTATGATATGTCAAATTCTGGAGGGAACGTCGGACGGTGTTGCATGGGGACGTAATGACGTGTGCCGTTAATCGATCTATGTTCTATAACATATAAAATGGAAAAATGAATGGAATATTCTAAAAGCAACTCATGTAAATGCCTTAATCACAATATTGTCTTATTCAGAATAAGGTTAATAATTAGATTATTGTTGTCCATGTAAACAAAGTCAGTGATAGCTTGGTGTACCAGAATTTGAACTCAAAGCCTTCTGATCAGTAAGCCAGAGCTCTAACCATTAAGCCACCACTGCTATACAAGGATATTATAACAGTGATTCTTTATTTGTGATTATCAGAGTCTTATATTATTTCTGTTTTTGAATAGCTCCTCCTTCACCTCCAACCCCCAAAGTTACTGATTGGACAAAGACAACAGTTGACTTGGAATGGATTCCACCTCTAAAAGATGGAGGCTCAAAGATCATGGGTTACTATATTGAATACAAAGAGGAAGGCACAGAGGCATGGGTTAAGGTATGTTGTAAACTCAAATACTTTCTTGACTACATGAGATAGGCTACTGTCCCAATATGCTGC
This sequence comes from Ictalurus punctatus, assembly GCF_001660625.3. Classification (NCBI taxonomy): domain Eukaryota; kingdom Metazoa; phylum Chordata; class Actinopteri; order Siluriformes; family Ictaluridae; genus Ictalurus; species Ictalurus punctatus. The sequence continues at coordinate 7,176,768 of NC_030421.2, read as the reverse complement.
ATTTTGTTTTTAATTATCACTGTTAATATTACTCATTATAATTAATTGTATTATTTAGGCCAAAGAAAAAGAAGTCAGAGGAACCAAATTTGTAATCACTGGGCTGAAAGAGAATGGGTTTTACAAGTTTAGGGTTTTGGCATTCAATGCTGCTGGGTTAAGTGAACCAGGAGAAGTTGCTGAAGTTCTTGAAATGAAGGAAAAATTAAGTAAGTCTTAGCAAAAATATCCTTTCATTAAAAAAAAAAAAATGGTATTGTACCTGTTCTTTGTAAAAGTTGGATACACTTTAGTTTTTCTTTAAATTTGTAACATATTTGTTTTCATATTCCAGTTGCCCCAGGACTTGAAATGGATGTGTCAATGAAAGAGAGGATTGTTATTCATGCAGGTGGTGTGATTCGTATCATAGCATATGTGTCAGGCCAGCCTGCACCTAACATCACATGGAACAGAGATGGTGGAGTTGTCCCACCAGAGGCAGTTGTTGAGACCACATCAATCAGCACTTCATTAGTAATTAAGAATTGCACTAGAAGTCAAAAAGGTGTTTATAGCTTAACAGCAAAAAATGCTGGAGGAGAGGTGAAGAGGACTGTCATTGTTGATGTTCTTGGTAAGGAGGAGTATTTAGACATCTATCTTGGTAAACAAGAGTATTTAGACATCTGTAAATAAATGAAAACACATTGTTACATATTTCCTTTCATTTCCTTCCCTAGATGTTCCTGGTCCAGTTGGTATACCTTTTACAGCAGATAATCTTAGTACTGACTCATGCAAATTGACATGGTTCTTCCCAGAGGATGACGGCGGTTCTCCTATATCTAACTACATAATAGAGAAACGTGAAGCTGAACGTAAAGCTTGGACAGCATGCTCATATAATGCCGCTAGGCAAAATGCTGTGGTTAATAATCTCGTTTTAGGAAAAGGATACTTCTTCAGAGTTGCAGCTGAAAATGCAGTTGGAGTTGGTCCATTCCGTGAAACTGCATGTGAAATTATCATCAGGGAGCGTTTAAGTAAGTTGTTCTAATTTTTCATATTATAGTAGCATATTATTCAGAGCACATAAGTAATACTGAAATATCTGAAATATTGAAGACAACTAAAATGATTAACCAAATATGATATCTGTTTTTTTTTTTAATTAGGTGCACCAGACCGTCCAGAGGAAGTTGAGGTCACTGCTGTCACTAAAGATTATATTAGTGTAACATGGAAGCCACCAAAAAATGATGGCGGTTGTGAGGTGACTTCCTACATTCTAGAGGCACGCATGATTGGCAAGGACAAGTTTATGAGATTGACTAAAGAGAAGTTGATGGACAGGAGATTCACCTTTGATTGTCTCCGGGAGGGTGACAGCTATGAATTCCGTGTGAGTGCAGTCAACGAGATTGGTCAGGGCAAGCCGTCCTTCTGCACCAAAGCAATCACATGCAGAGATGAGCTTGGTACGAGAAACTGGTTCTTACTAAAATAACAATTACATGTGTATGTCATCACAGACATTTTCCTTTGTGTGGAGCTGATTTATTACTTTTAATTTATTTCAGAACCCCCAACAATTGAAATAGACTTCCGTGACAAAGTTATTGCTCGTGTCGGAGAAAGTTTTGCTCTGCAAGGGCGGTACTCAGGCAAGCCATCCCCTTCTGTTACATGGTCAAGAGATGATGAGGAGCTGAAGGCAGATCAACATGTTCAGTTCATGAAAACACCAACCACCATGTGCCTTGGCATTATCAAGGCTCAGCGTGAACACAGCGGCAGATATTGTGTTACAGTTGAAAACTGTACTGGGGCCCGCAAAGGCATTTGCAATGTCACTATAGTTGGTACGGCTTCTTTTCCTGAAAAATTTATAAAATTTATATATATATATATAAATATATAAATATATATATACACACACACACACACAGGTGCTTGAAATCTTCCATATTTCTGCATAAATATGACCTAAAACATCAGATTTTCACACAAGAATGCAATTAGACAAATAACAAGAATATTATACTTGGTCATTTATTTATTGAGGAAAATTATCCAAGATTACATATTTGTGAGTGGCAAAAATATGTGAACCTTTTGAATTAGCAGTTAATTTGAAAGTGAAATTAGAATCAGCTGTTAAATCAAAGGGATGAAAATCAGGTGTGAGTGAACACCCTGATTTATTTACAGAACAGGGATCTATCAAAGTCTGATCTTCAAACCACATGTTTTTGGAAGTGTATCCTGAGAAACTCAGAAAAAGACTTGTTGATGCCCATGAGGCAGGCAAAGGTTATAAGACAATCTCTAATGAGTTTGGACTCCACCAATCCACAGTCAGACAGATTGTGTACAAATGGAGAAAATTCAAGACTACTGTTACCCTTCCCAGGAGTGGTCGACCAACAAAGATCACTCCAAGAGCAAGACATGTAATAGTCCACAAGGTCACGAAGGAACCCAGGGTAACTTGGTAACTAAAGCCTCTCTCACATTGGCTAATGTTAATGGTCATGAGTTCACCAGCAGGAGAACACTGAACAACAATGGTGTGCATGGCAGGGTTGCAAGGAGAAAGTCACTGCTCTTCAAAAAGACCATTGCTGCCTGTCTGCATTTGCTAAAGATTACATGAACAAGCCAGAAGGCTATTGGAAAAATGTTTTATTTAGGCAGAAATATAGAAAATACAAAGGGATCACAAACTTTCAAGTACCACTGTGTGTTTATATCCTCTTTTTTTATTGTAAACTATATTATTAATGATCTCTTATGTGGATACACATTTCAGACCGTCCATTGCCACCTGAAGGTCCAGTTATATTTGACGAAGTTCATAGAGATCATATGGTAATTTCTTGGAAGCCTCCTCTTGATGATGGTGGATGCGAAATTTCCAACTATGTAATTGAGAAGAGAGATATTAACAGGGACATGTGGACCACAGTAACATCTGCCACCACAAAAACCACCTGCAAAGTGCCCAAGCTTGTGGAAGGCCGTGTATATATCTTGAGAATCAGTGCTGAGAATATGTATGGCATCAGTGAGCCACTGGAGTCTGAAGAAATGAAGGCCAAGGATCTTTTCAGTATGAAATCTGTTTGTTTGTGGAAGTATATTTTAGACATTGTATTGTTCACCATTTTAATGAGCATTTTAATGGTTAAATTTTTAGGAGTACCTGAGGCACCTGACGAGCCTACAGTTAAAGAAGTGTACCATGACTCAGCCCTGGTTCTTTGGAACCGCCCTCGTGATGGTGGCAAACCCATTACTAACTACTACTTAGAAAAGAAGGAGCCTTCTGCTAAGAGATGGGCCAGGGCAACTAGAGATCCGCTCTACCCTGCTACCCAGTACAGGGTCCAAGATCTCACTGAAGGCTGTGAATATGAATTCCGTGTCACAGCAGAGAATGAAATTGGTACTGGAGATCCTAGCCCTCCTTCTAAGCCTATCCTAGCCAAGGATCCTATTGGTATGTGATTCTTATCCTTTAAACAACACTTTGTAAAAAAATAAATAAATAAACATAAACAGCTAATTTAATAGCAATGCAATTGCTAACCACCATTAGCTAACTTTTAAAATTAGTTAGATCTTTCAGAATTTTTTTTTTATCTACTATTAACAAAAGATCAGTGCAGCTTAAAAAGCTCTAGTTAAGTTGGTGGGAAGCATGTATGTTTTGCTAATTTGAAAATAACATTTATTTTGATCATTTGTCTGGATTGTCTACATGACTTATTTTTAAAACACTTAAACATCAATGTCCTTAAAAGTGAAACAAATAAACAAACATTGCCTTTATTTGGTAATGTGTAAAATCAAATATACTACTTCTATTCATTGCTATGCAGCTAAATGGGACACTGTTTGAATATGCAGTGGTATACACTATTCAGTATGGTTTCCATAGAGTGGGGATACTCCCTGACTTATTTTTGTATCGTATAAAAGATTTCTGTTAGTTTTGTAGCACACAAATCATTTGTGTAAAATTTTCCCTTTAAATTATCACATTTACTTTTGCAGTTCTGCCTAGCCCACCTGTTCTACCTGAGGTCACTGACAAAACAAAGGATTCTGTGAGTCTGTCATGGCGTGTTCCTCGCCATGATGGCAAAGGCAAAATCTTTGGATACCTTATTGAATATCAGAAGCCTGGCGCAATTGAATGGATGCAGGCTAATGAGACACCAGAGTCATGCCCTGATATCAAGTTTGTTGTGAAGAACCTACCAGAGGGTGAAGAATTCCGTTTCAGGATTATGGCTGTGAATGCAGCTGGAAAATCTGAGCCTGCTTATGTAAAGGAACCAGTTAAAGTGCATGACAGACTTGGTAATTGTTTTGTTTTATTGAGCTATTCCTAAAACTTAGTAGTCTCAAAATAATATTAATTATTCACATTTTGTTCTCTTTTATCTGCAGAGGAGCCAGAGTTACTGCTGGATGCAAATATGTCACGGGACCATCTTGCTATGATTGGAACAGATATAACACTAAGTGCTGTGATTAAGGGTATGCCAATTCCCACTGTGTCTTGGAAGAAAAATGGTGACGACGTTCCTGCTCATTGTGTTATTGAAGTCACAGCACGTGGAAGTAAACTGCATATAAAGAAATGTACCCGTGCTGACTGTGGAAACTATACTATAACCATTCAAAATGCTGCAGGCTCAAAGACAGCAACATGCACAGTGCTTGTACTTGGTATGCATAGTTCAATCATACATAAATACACACATACCTACATACATACATGCATACGTACATGTTTGTTTTCCTGTTAATTAATTTTCTTTTTACCTTTTGTGCAACATAGATAAACCTGGACCGCCAAGAAAGCTTACTATCTCAGATGTTACAAGTGAGTCAGCGTATCTAACCTGGCAAAAGCCAGAGGATGATGGTGGTGCTGTGATCTCTCACTATGTTGTGGAGAAAAAAGATGTCGCTGCTCAGAAGTGGGTACCTGTCTGTGCCTCGTCCAAGAAGCTTAGCCTCATGGCTTTATACCTAATGGAAGGTGTTCAGTATTTATTCCGTGTGGCAGCTGAAAATCAGTTTGGAAGAAGTGCATATGTTGAAACCAACAAGCCTATCAAAGCAGTTGATCCTCTCTGTAAGTATTAATTTAGAACATATGAGAATATCTTGATTCACATTGGTGAAATTATGATGAGGGTGTTATTACTATGAATGTCTCAAGGTTTGGATTCAGTTCCCTTTCAGTCAGAACTGAATTTATTCAATTCTGTTCCATTTTAGTTCAGCCAAGGTAGCAAACCTAATCATGTAAAACAACACCATACATTGAATTTAGCAAATTAGTTAGGCATAAAGTAATATAATTAACACAAAACTTAATATATTTTATTGTCTCCAGATCCTCCTGGCCCTCCTAAGAATTTGCACCATGTAGATGCAGAAAAAACTGAAGTATGGCTTGAATGGGAGTGGCCTGATCGCACTGGTGGAAGTGAAATTACTGGATTTATTGTTGAGCATCAAGTAGAAGGGGCCACTGATTGGGTCACCTTCAAAACTGTCAGCAATGCCAACTGCCATGTTACTGGACTTGAAGAAGGAAAAACCTACAGATTCCGTGTAAAATCTCAAAATGCAATTGGCATTAGTCGACCAGACACCACTGTACCAATTACTTGCCAGGAGAAAACTTGTAAGACTTATGTGATACTTTGTGATTATGATCTGATAAGATCTTGTATTACTTATGTATAATAGGTATTATATGTAATACCATATATACACAGTACTGTATAAGAGCCATAGCCTTTCGTTGTTCATCAACATGGTCAGAAGTAGAGATGTTTTATTTTTCATATATTTAAGGAGACATATTTAACACACATTTGCAAAAAAGCCTCTATAGCTATATCAAATATCAAATATTATGGTATCTAGTATTTACCACTAAGAACCTCAAGTCTCCACTGCTATGGTCTCTGTCCAACACTATATATGTAAATAAATAAATAAATAAATACATTAATATGGTCTGTAAGATATTAATTTATAAGTATATAATAAGATATTAATATATAAATATATACTTGTTTATTTATTTTTTATTATTATTATTACTACTATTTTTTTTTTTTATTATTATTATTTTTTTTTTTACAGTGGCACCATCTATTGAAGTTGATGTGAAGCTCATTGAGGGTCTTACTGTAAAGGCTGGAAGCACAATTGTACTCCCTGCAGTAATGAAGGGAATACCAATTCCAACACCCAAATGGCTAAGTGATGGCAATGAGCTGAAAACGGAGGGCAAATTCAAGATTGATATTGAAGGAACTTCAACAGTTCTAACCATTGCTGATTGTGCAAGGATAGACAGTGGAGAATATATACTTACTGTTTCAAATCCTGCAGGAAGCAAATCAGTTGCTCTCCATGTAACAGTACTTGATCTTCCTGGTCCTCCGCTTGGACCTGTCAACATCCTTACGGTTACTCCTGATCACATGGTTATCCAGTGGCGTCCACCTAAGGATGATGGCGGCACACCATTGATGAACTACATTGTTGAAAAGAAGGATGTCAAGAAGTCTTGGGAGCCATGGTCTGTTGTGAGTTCTGGAAGTAACAGCACCAAAGCTAAGGTGCCACGTTTAGAGAAGGGTCGTGAATATATCGTACGCATTCGTGCTGAGAACAAGATTGGCATTGGTGCTGCTCTTGAAAGTCCTCCCACTATTGCCAAGCATATGTTTGATCCACCAGGCCCTCCAGGGCCACCAACATGTTCTGATATCACAGAAAATGCTGTGACATTGTCATGGACTGAACCAGAAACCAATGGTGGAAGTCCAGTTAGTGGCTACATTGTAGAACGCAGGGAGATGACTGGTAAATGGATTCGTGTAAATAAAACACCAGTCTTGGATCTTCGCTACAGAGTCTCAGGTCTTTCTGAGGGCAACATCTATGAATTCAGAATTTTTGCTGAAAATGTTGCTGGTGTAAGTGAGCCTTCCTATCCTTCAGACCAAATAAAAGCCACACGCCCAATTGCTCCTCCTGGACCTCCAAGTAACATAAGATTGAAGGACTGGAGCAAGTCATATGCGGATTTGGTGTGGACCAAGCCTAACAGAGATGGTGGTAGCCCTATTTTAGGCTATGTTGTTGAATGCCAGAAATCTGGCTCTGCACAGTGGGACAGGATCAATAAGGACCTTATCAAGCAATGCGCTTTCAGAGTCCCTGGACTTATTGAAGGCACAGAGTACAGAATCCGTATTAGAGCATCTAACAAAGTTGGGGATGGAGAGCCACGAGAGTTGACAGAGACAGTACTTGCCAAAGACATCCTTGTTCCTCCAGAAATTACTGTTGATGTTGCTTGCCGTGACCTTGTAACAGTTCGGGCAGGACAGATCATCAGCCTTGTCACCAGAGTTAAAGGCAGACCCGATCCTGAAATCACATGGACTAAGGATGCTAGAGCCTTAGGCAGAGACAAGCGTACAGAGATGATTAACAACTTTCCACTTGCTGAACTAGTCATTCAGGATGCTTTACGAGGAGATTATGGAAAATATGCAATTCAAGCTAAAAATAGCAGTGGTCAAGCAAATGCTACAATCATTGTTAATGTGCTTGACATTCCTGGAGCTTGCCAGAACTTGAAGGTTGCATATGTGACCAAGGAATCCTGCATGGTGTCTTGGGAAAATCCAGAGGACAACGGTGGCACTGAAATTACAAATTACATAATTGAGTGTCGTCAACCTAGTCAAAGGGGATGGACAATTGTTTCATCCGATTGCACCAAACGTCTTGTGAAGGCTCCACTTGTTGAGAACTGTGAATATTTCTTCCGCGTTAGCGCAGAGAACAAAATTGGTGCAGGACCGCCAACAGAAACAAAAACAGCAGTCCTTGCTGTTGACCCAGTTGAGAAACCTGGTGATCCAGAGAATTTCCATATCTCTGAAATTGGAAAAACCTTTGTCTTCCTTAAATGGAAGAAGCCAGAATATGATGGTGGTAGCCGCAATCTTGCTTATCATGTGGAAAAGAAACCAAAAGAAGCTGAAGAATGGGAAAGACTCCACAAAGGTGCTATTAAAGAGACATATTTCATGGCTGACAGATGCATAGAAAACCAAATATATCAGTTTAGAGTACAAACAAAAAATGAAGGAGGAGAGAGCAACTGGGTGACTACAGCTGAAGTTCTTGTAAAGGAGGAACTTGTAGTTCCTGAGCTACATGTCAAGCTGGAAGGTGTTCTGGTAGTTAAAGCTGGGGATTCCATTCCAATTGAGGCAGAGGTTAAAGGCAAACCACAACCAGATGTCAAATGGGCTAAAGAAGGTGACTCTGTAGATATCAATCGAAGTCCTCGACTACAGGTTGAGTCTGGTGTTAACTTCTCTAAATTCCTGCTTACAAATGCAAAAAGAGCAGATGCTGGACAATATACTGTCACTGCAACAAATGCCGCTGGAACCTGTACTGCTGTGGCTAAAGTGAATGTTCTTGACAGGCCTGGGCCCATTAGAGATCTCAAGGTGTCAGGCATTTCAGTGGATAGATGCAAGTTGGAATGGGAAGAGCCCGAGGATGACGGTGGATGTGAAATTTATAACTACATCATTGAGAAATGTGAGACAAAGAGAGGTGTCTGGTCAATTCATTCTTCAGCTGTTATTAAAAAATCTGCTAATGTAACTCGTCTAATTGAAGGAAACGAGTACATCTTCAGAGTAAGGGCAGAGAACAAGATGGGGACTGGACCTGCTGTACAAACGGAGTCTATTATTGCAAGGACCCAGTTCAGTAGACCTGGTGCTCCAGATGCGCCTGAGGTGACCAAAGTTGCAAAAGATGAAATGACAGTTGCATGGTGCTCCCCTGATAATGATGGTGGAAAACCCATCACTGGTTATATTCTTGAAAAGAAAGAAGAACATGGCATTAGATGGGCACCAGTTAGTAAATCTCCTATTACCAGTACACATTTGACTGTAACAGGATTGTTGCCTAATCATGAATACCAATTCCGTGTAAAAGCTGAGAATGAGATTGGAGTTGGTGATGCAAGCAAGCCATCTAGAACATTCACTGCAAGGGATCCTGTTGGTATGTTTAGTTAAACTTAAGATTTACCTAAATATAAACTTGTCTACTTATTGTAAATGTTTTGTTATTTTTTTCTTGATTTAATAACTGTTTTTTTGTATGCAGGACCTCCTGGTCCTGTTGGAAACTTAAAGGTGACTGATAGTTCCAAGACATCAATCACTCTTGGATGGACAAAGCCTACACATGATGGTGGTGCTCCACTCATTGGATATGTAGTTGAGCTCAGAGTCAAGGGTACAGGAAAGAAGGGGGATGAAGGATGGAAGAGGTGCAACATTGCTGCACAGCTGATTGGAACAGAGTTCACAGTAACAAGTCTGGATGAGAAGCTTGAGTACGAATTCCGTGTTTCTGCACAAAACCAGATAGGTTTGAGCCAACCAACTAATCTTGAGGGAGCTGTTTCTCCACGAGAAATTTTTGGTGAGTTTGCCTGAACAAGTTCTACAAACCATCAGGAGTTCTCCAGTGCCATGGTTTTCAACTTTGTGTTTATTGTGTGTGTGTGTGGTTTTCTCTCAAACAGAGGCCCCTGAAGTTGTTTTAGATGCTGAGCTAAAGAAAGGTCTTACTGTTAGGGCTGGCTGCCCAATAAGAATAGTTGCAACTGTCAGGGGACGACCACCTCCCAAGGTGCAATGGAGAAGAATGGGAATTGATAATGTTGTCAAGAAGGGTCATGTGGATCTCATTGACACAATGACATTCCTTGTCATCCCTGATACCACCCGTGATGATTCAGGCAAATATTCACTGACTGTAACAAGCCCAGCAGGGGAAAAAGCTGTATTTATCAATGTAAAAGTACTAGGTAAGTAGACCAAATATTTTCTTCTATAATGTAAGCAACAGTTTTATTTACACTGAGATTTCACCGTTTTATTCAAATGTTTTGACAGACACACCTGGACCAGTTGTTGGTCTGGAGGCCACAGACATTACAACGGTATCTTGCAACCTCTCATGGTCCCCACCTGAAAATGATGGCGGCAGTGAAGTAACTCATTATATTGTTCAGAAGCGTGAAATAGATCGCAAGACTTGGGCAACAGTTAAAACTGATGTTGACAAAACAACATTTAAAGTCAGCAACCTTGCACCAGGAACAGAATATTGCTTCAGCGTTACTGCAGTGAATGCATATGGTCCAGGTGTTCCAAAAGCCACACAGAGATCATATCTGGCTTCGGATCCTATCAGTAAGTATCGTGTAACTTGAAAAGTTGTTAGGATGTCTAGAATCTTTTTGTAATTATTTGTTGGCCTTAGGTAAACCTGACCCACCACAGAAGGTTGATGTTTTGGAGATTACTAAGAACAGTGCTAAGGTGGGCTGGGTGAAACCAATGAGGGATGGTGGAGCTAAGATTGATGGCTACATAATTGACTACCTTATGCTTCCTGAGCCCAAAACAACCAAGAAACCAGTGGTGGGTGAAAGTGAGGTGGAGCCCGGTGCTGAACCTGTACCCCTACCACCACCACCACCAGTGGTGAAGGAGGAAGAAGTCCATGAGGAAAAGAAAGAATGGACACCATATACCGTTGTGAAAGATTTATGTATCTCTGTTGTTGGGCTGAAGGAGGGAAGGAAATATCGCTTCAGAGTAGCTGCAAGAAATGCCATGGGAGCTAGTCTTCCCACTGAAACCAAAGAAGCATATGAGATTAAAGAACAGATGTGTAAGTTACTGTATTCAAATTTTATGTAAAATAATTTGGCTCTTAAAGATATAATTCATTTGAAAATATTCAATGTTTGTTTTATAGTGGAACCCAAGGTGATCATGTCAGAGCTTGTCACTGCAAAAGCAGGAGCAAAAGTGAGAGTTGAAGCTCTTGTATCTGGGAAGCCAGCACCTGTGTGTCAATGGAAGCAAGGAGATGACAATGTGGTCCCCTCAAGCCGCCTTGCAGTACACAAATCCCAGAACATGTGTGTCCTTATCATCAAAGATGTCTCAAGAATAGATAGTGGTCAATATAGCCTTGTTGCCGAGAACAGCTCAGGAAAGGTGGAACAAGTTATGAAAATTGTCATTAAAGGTTAGTATTTTTAAGGAGATAAATCACATACACTCAGCTGCCAGTTTATTAGGTACACATCCATTGTACCTAAACTCACTGGCCATTTTTTATGTTCATTTAACATATACAGTACTATGCTAAAGTCAGTGCACATACAAAAATTGCTGTGAAAGCAAAGATGCCTTCAAAAATAATGAAATTAAACATTTCTACATAAAAAATACAATAAAGAGCAGTAAAATGTAATAACCTAAACAAACTCATTACTTGGTCAGACAACATTTTACTTTGTAAGACAACAACAATAACAACAAAACAGTAGTCTCAGGTGCAATTTGTGCAGTTTTATAGGGAACTTGGCTGGCAAGTTTTACTGAACATCTTAGAATCTTAGAACTGAGAATCTGCCATAGTTCTTATGGAGACTTTGACTGAAAACGAGCAGCCTTCATTACAAACAATATTCTGTAAAATTATTTTTTTTCGTTGGAAAAGTAATGTTTGGATATACAAAAAGTACTGGCTAAATAATGCAGAAGTCTTAAAATAAACATCTGTAACAAAATCTTTACTAAAAACAAGGTGCTCAAGACTTTTGCACAGTACTGTAGGTATACAATTGCTTTTCACTGATGGACAGAGTAGAGTGTGCCTAGGGTACTTTTTCATATTTCTGCAGCTATATGGATTCCACATACATATATACATACATCTATATACATATACATACATAAACACACACACACACACACACACACACACACACACACACACACATATATATATATATATATATATATATATATATATATATATATATATATGATTTTTTTTATGCATTGCTTTACAGCATTCTAAAAGTGAACTAAAACTAACACTGTAATACTTTTTGCAGATATTCCTGGACCACCTGAGCCCCCGTTTGAAATAAGTGACATTGACTCTGATGCCTGCACATTGTCTTGGAACAAGCCACTTCAAGATGGTGGTAGCAATATCACTAACTATGTGGTTGAGAAATGTAATGTGAGCAGAGGTGACTGGGTTACTGCCGTTTCCAGCTGTGGCAAGACCTGTTGCAGACTTGGGAAACTTATTCCTGGAACGGAGTATATATTCCGTGTTCGTGCAGAGAATCGTTATGGAATTTCTGACCCCATTACATCTGAGAGGATGATAGCTAAATTCCCATTTGGTAAGTTGAAAGCAAGATCGTTGTTAGTAATTATATAATTGTGAGTAAAATAAATGTTGTTTTTTGACATGATACATACTGTATTTTTTCCAGATGTTCCTGGTGAACCCTTGAACTGTCGCATTACAAAAATAAATAAGGACTGCATGTTTGTGGCTTGGGATAAGCCGGAGTCGGATGGTGGCAGTCCAATTACTGGATATTACATTGAGCGAAAAGAGAGGAATAGTCTCTTATGGGTTAAGGCTAATGATTCAGTTGTGCGAACAACTGAATATCCTTGTGCTGGTCTAATTGAAGGTCTGGAATACACTTTCAGAGTATCTGCTATTAACCGTGCAGGACAGGGCAAACCAAGTGCAAAGACAGATTTTGTCACAACAAGAACACCAGTGGGTAGGTCAATGTAAAATATTTGTTAATTTAAATTCACTTGTGTTACATTATTCTGAAAATACATTCATCTATGCCGTTACAGATGCTCCAGGTAAACCAGAGGTACTTGATGTGACCAAAAACAGAGTTACACTTGTTTGGTCCAAACCAAAGAATGATGGTGGAAGCAAGATCATTGGATACTATGTTGAAGCCTTGAAGATTCCTGGAGACAACTGGGTGCGATGCAACACAAGCAGTCAGAATGTACCTCGTGAAGAGTACACTGTTTCTGGATTGGATGAGGGCGCCCAGTATCAATTTAGGGTTATTGCAAAAACAGCCATTAACATTAGCAGGCCATCTGAAGTCAGTGACCCTATTCTGGTGTCTGCAGAAAATGGTGGGTTTTGTTTATGGACAGTTTACTTTTCAGCTTTGAGTACAGTGTTAAATTGTTTCATTCTTTATACATTTTATTGTTCACAGTTCCTCCCAGAATAGAACTGTCAATACAGATGAAGAAGATGGTGCCAAAGAAAGCTGGGTCAGATATCTGCCTTGAAGCTGAAGTTTTTGGCAAACCGATGCCAAAGGTTACATGGAGCAAGGATGGAAAAGTGTTGAGCATGGATAAAGACATGAAGATGTCACAAAAGAGACACCTATTTTCTCTAAACCTCACTGCAGTTACAAAACTCCATACAGGGGTGTACAGCATTCTTGCTGAGAACGCAAGTGGTTCTAAGACAGCAGACATCCAGCTCACAGTTTTGGGTCTGTATTATATATTAATACACTATAGCACCTTGCCATCTTACAAATGTATATGAAATATTTTCAGTGAATGAGTACATTGATTTCATTATAAAATATTTAACGAAATATTAGATAATACATTGCCACCATTTCATGTGACACATTTAATTTCCTTTATGCAGATATACCTGGTCCACCTGCCTCTATCAATTTAAAAGAGGTATTTTCTGATCATGTAAAATTGAGCTGGACAGCTCCACTTGCAGATGGTGGTTCACCAATTACAAACTATATTGTGGATAAGCGTGAGTCAAGTCGGGCTAATTGGGCCCAGGTTTCTGCTAAAATCAGCCGTGATACCACTGAATTTTTTGTGGAAAGGCTAATTATGGGTCATGAATACCAGTTCCGTGTACGTGCTGAAAACCGATTTGGAGCTGGCGATGCCATCCTCTCGGATCCTGTTGTTGCAAAAGACCCTTTCAGTAAGATAAAGTTTTAAGACAACCTTTTGTTGTGATAACACATGTCCTCTTGCATATTCATATATACTCAAATATAGTATATATGTATAAAATGGTTTATCTATATTATCTGTTATGATATGCAACAAAGATTTACACTGTTATGCTTGCTATTAACAGCTGTTCCTGGACAATGTGATCCACCAATCATTACAAACATCACAAAAGAGAAAATGACTGTAAGCTGGAAGGAACCCTCTGATGATGGCAACTCTACTATTCTTGGATATATTGTTGAGAAGCATGAAACCAAAGAATTAAACTGGACCAAAGTGAATAGGAAACCATTGCTTGCAAGATCGCTTGAAGTTGGAGGTCTCTCAGAAGGGGCTCAATATGAGTTTAGAGTTATTGCGGTTAACAAAGCTGGACTTGGAAAACCCAGTGAGCCATCAAATTATGCTGCTGCAGTTGATCCTATTTGTAAGTCAGTTTACAATGTTATTCACATCACATTTAAAAGTATTTAATTAGCGATTTTAATTTCTAATAATGTCATTGACAGATCCTCCTGGACCACCAATTTCCCCTAAGGTTACAGACACAAGTAACAGCACTATTAGCTTATCTTGGACTAAACCTGCAAATGATGGTGGAAGTGAAATTTTGGGATATCTAGTTGAATGCAGGAGAACAGATGCAACAGACTGGATCAGATGCAATGTCCCAAAGAACCTACAGGACACACACTATGTTGTCACTGGACTCTTGGAGAAATCAGAATATCAACTACGTGTCAGTGCTGTGAACAAAGTTGGCTTTAGTCAGCCATGTGAAGTCCCAGATAAACATGTTGCAAAGGATGTGTTTGGTATGAATTTAAGACTTGAAATTAATTTTTAAAAGCATGAAAGTTATTTATACAATAATTATTACATAACACAACATACACCGAACACATTTGGTACAATTATAACTTAAAAAATTATTTTAATTTAATTTCAGTTGCACCTGAGGCTGAACTTGATGCAGTGCTGAAGGATACATTGGTGCTTCATGCTGGTGCTCCAATGAAACTTCATGCCAAAATTAAAGGCCGTCCTGTTCCAAAGGTCACGTGGGCCAAGATGAACACCAACATAAAGAACAGACAGGGAATCGTCATTAAAGCCACAGACACTGACACAATGGTTTATGTTGAAAAAGCTAATAGAAATGATGCAGGAAAATACATTCTCAACCTTGATAGTATCAGTGGCATGAAGATGTACACCGTTGTTGTTAAAGTTATTGGTAAGTTCATGGATATCAGTAAAATATGTAGTATGAGTTTTGCTAAAAGAAAATACATTAAAAAAAATACTTCACTGCCATTTTGTTTACCACCAAACAGATACACCAGGCCCACCGCTAAACCTGATGGTGAAAGAAACAACAAAGGACAGTGCATCTATCATGTGGGATGAACCACTAATTGATGGTGGAAGTGAAATCACAGGTTACATAGTAGAAAAACGTGATGCAGAGAGAAAAGCATGGTCCACAGTTTCAACCTGTGACAAAACATCTTTCAGGATTGAGGGCCTGGAGCCTGGTAGATCCTACTACTTTAGAGTCATGGCTCAGAATAAGTATGGTACTGGTGAGCCTATTGAAACAGCAGATGCTGTCAGAGCCTCTGGTGAGTGAACAGCTTTTACAATTGTTTGTAAATGTTTTAATATAAGCATCTAAATTATACTGTCATATGTACCACAAGGACTATATAATCTATTAATTTTTTTATTTTATTTTTTTCAGAACAACCTGGACCAGTTTTGGACTTCAAGGCCTTGCTAGTAACCAGAGATTCATGCACCCTTTCATGGAAGAAACCAGTTAGTGATGGTGGTAGCCGAATAATTGCATATGTGCTTGAAGTTCTTAATGGTGAGGACAAATGGAAGGAGCTTTTAAGATCCAAGAACATGCAATATAGTGGTAAAGATCTTCATGAAGGAAGGGAATACAAATACAGAGTAATGGCAACCAACGATGCGGGCGATGGTCCAGTTAAGGAACTCTCAATTGTGGCAAAGGATGTTTTTGGTGAGATTATATAATGTATTGATAATATATAATAGAATATTAAATTACTTACCATATGTCTACTGTCTCTAACTTTTTCTATTTCTTTGTGCAGTTTATCCCAGCTGTGATTTACGGGATTTGCCAAACTTGAACTACATAGCAAAAGAGGGAAGCACTGTTCGACTCAAGATTCCTATCAGTGGTAAACCTGTCCCAACAGTCTCATGGAAGAAGGGTGAAGATGAAAATTTGACTGACACTGGAAGAGTTTGTGTGGAATCTACTGCTGTTAATACAACTCTCCTGATTCGGGACTGCCAGAGGAGTGATGCTGCAAAATATACTATCACTCTTCGTAATAGTGCTGGATCAAAAGAATCCTCTATCTTTGTAAGAGTCGTTGGCAAACCAGGTATTTGTACAGGACCTGTCAAGTTTAAGGAAGTAACAGCTGATGGAGCTACCTTAAAATGGGGTGTTCCTAAAGATGACGGAGGATCAGAAGTCACCAACTACATTCTAGAGAAACGTGATTCCATTACAAATATGTGGGTAACTGTTTCCTCAGCAGTGGACACAAACAGTTATAGAGTGTCCGGTCTCCATGAAGGAACGGAATATATCTTCAGAGTTTCTGCAGAAAACAAATATGGAGTTGGAGAAGGTCTCAAATCTGAACCTATGGTTGCCAAGCATCCATTCAGTAAGCGCACTTTAGGATTCTTCTCAATTACAACAATTGCATATTATAATAAACTCAATTTAACATTTATATATTTCCATCAGATGTACCTGATGCTCCGCCTGCACCACAAATCTTGAGCATGCGTCATGACTCAGCAACTTTGGCTTGGTCTGATCCACGAAAAACAGGCGGTTCACCAATTACGGGTGATAAAACATTTATAACTTTAAAAATTGATTTAAAAATCTGTATTTGATCATTCATAATTATATAAAATACATGTGTTTTCAGGATATCATGTGGAATTCAAGGAAAGAAACAGCATGTTATGGAAAAGAGCTAACCCAGCACCTTTAAAAATGAAAGACTTCAAAGTAAAAGGTTTAACTGAGGGCCTGGAATATGAGTTTAGAGTGATGGCTATAAATTTGGCTGGTGTTGGTAAGCCAAGTCCTCCAACTGAGCCAATGGTTGCATTGGATCCTATTGGTAAGTAAGGCCTATTACTAATTACAATATTTACTCTATTCAATTTCACAGTATACTATTATATTTTAAACTGTTTGTCCTATTTTAGATCCTCCTGGTAAACCTGATGTAATCAGCATCACAAGAAGTACTGTAACACTTCAATGGACCGAACCTCAGTATGATGGTGGACACAGACTTACAGGTTACATTGTTGAGAGACGTGACCTTCCTACCAAGGTCTGGGTGAAAGCCAACACTGTAAACGTTGTGGAATGTGCATATACTGTGGCTAACTTGCAGGAGGGTTGCAAGTTCGAATTCAGAATCAGAGCCAAGAATGCAGCTGGGGCAATAAGTCCACCATCTGAACAAACCGATACTCTTGTCTGCATGGATGAATATGGTAATGTTTTTTCTATGTTGCTTGACTAATGCTTATTTGTATTTGAATGGAGTACATATTTAAAATACTTTTCTTTCATTATCCCACAGCGGCACCAACCATTATTATTGACCCAACAGTAAAGGAAGGGCTTACGGTCAGAGCTGGAGACACAATAGTTATTACAGCAACAAGTATTTTAGGCAAGCCTGCACCAAGTTCTGTCTGGTCAAAAGGAGGAAAGTACTTCAAGCCATCAGATATATGCCAGATTGAAACAACTGCTACGTCCTCTACTCTATTTATCAAATATGCAAGCAGAAAGGATTCAGGGGAGTATACCATTACAGCAAGCAATCCATTTGGTGTCAAAGAAGAGAATGTCAAAGTAAAGGTGTTGGATGTTCCTGGGCCCCCGGGACCGATTGAAACAAGTGGCATATCATCTGAAAAGGTTACTTTGACCTGGGCACCACCTAGTGAAGATGGCGGATCTGCAATTGAGTATTACATTCTAGAAAAGAGGGAAACAAGCCGTCTTCTTTGGACAATTCTTGCAGAAAAGGTTATTGACTGCCATTTTGTTGCAAATAAACTAATCCAAGGGAATGAATACATATTCCGTGTATCAGCTGTCAACCATACTGGAGCTGGTGATTTTTCAAATTCAGAGCCTGTGAAAATGGTGGATAATTATGGTAAGCAGAACTAATTATGAACAGTGTACATTCCCTCTCTGCATAATCAGTCTAAGCAAAACATCTGTTTCTTATAGGCCCCCCAGGCCCCCCAGCAAGACCAGAGGTGGAAAATGTTGGAGGTAGAACCGCTACAATTACATGGAAGAGACCAGCTGATGATGGAGGCAGTGACATCACAGGTTACATGGTTGAGAAGAAGGAAAGAAAGGGCATAAGGTGGTCAAAAGCATCAAAGAAGACTGTACCTGTTCTTCAGTTTGAAGTACAGGGCCTCACAGAAGGAGAGGAGTATCAATTCAGAGTAACTGCTGAGAATAAGGCCGGCTTTGGGGAACCCAGTGAGCCATCACAACCTGTTAGAACAAAGGTCATGGCAGGTAAGTAAAACCTGTAGAAAACTAGCATTGGGAAACTATAGTTCCCGAGTCAGGAATGGCTCTTTTTGCAATTCCATATGGCCTTCCAGTAACAGTCTACAAACCAAGAGTAAATAATACACCTGATTATATATAATCTTACAAGACTGTAAGCTAATGTTGGTGGGGAACAAAAAAAATCACAATATGCTTAACTTACAACAAATACACTGGTATGAATATTTAGGATAATATGAAGTCAGCGAGGAGGTCAGGGTTTATGTCAATTTGCTCTAAAAACACAAATGATGTCTTTATCCAACAGTAAACTTAGTTTACCAAATATTGCAAAATAAAATCTATTCTTTTTACAGTAGACTTTTTATACAATACTTTGATATAGACTAATAGACTATGTTTTTGCTTTTCCACTGAAAAAAAATCCATTTTCTAAATTGCAAGATGTATACTTGCAATTTATTTTTCAAATATATTTTCTTTCATTTAGATGTACCCGGACCCCCAATCAACCCAAGAGTCACGGATACAACAAAAACCACAGCTGAACTGCATTGGGGCAAACCTGTTAATGATGGTGGCATGCCTGTTACAGGCTATACTGTTGAGCACAAAAAGGATGGAGAAGAGACATGGGTGAAGGATACAACTACACCATTAATGATCACAGAATTTGTTGTTCCAAACTTAGAGAATGGAGCAAAGTATCATTTTAGAATTAGTGCCATGAATGCAATGGGTGTTGGGGAACCAGCACAAACAGTAGATCTTATTGAAATTGTTGAACGTCAAGTAATCCCAGACCTAGAACTTGATATTGAATTGAGAAAAACACTAGTTGTCAAAGCCGGATGCTCTATTCGCATATTTGTTCCAATTAAAGGGCGTCCAACTCCATCTGTGACATGGACAAAGGAGGATACTGCTCTAAAAACCTATGCAAACATTGACAGTACAGAGTCTTACACTCTTTTAGTCATTCCTGATTGCAACAGACACGATGCAGGAAAATATGACTTGACATTAGAGAATTCTGCTGGAAAGAAGACTGCCTATGTGAATGTTAAGGTTTTAGACTCTCCCGGGCCTCCTATCAATCTTAAACCCAAAGCCATTGACAAGGAAAGCATTACACTTCAGTGGGAACCACCTCTTATTGATGGTGGTGCAAAGATTACTAATTATATCATTGAAAAAAGAGAATCTACTCGCAAAGCATATGCTACTGTAGTTACAAAATGTGCCATGCGTTCTTTAAAAATTCCAAATTTGTTAGAGGGGTCAGAATATTATTTCAGAGTATCTGCAGAAAATGAATTTGGAATTGGTGAAGCAGTAGAAACCCTAGATCCCATCAGAGCATCTCAAGCACCAAGTCCCCCTGAAACAGTCACAATTACTGATGTTGGCAAAAACTCAGCTAGTCTTGCATGGACCAAACCAAAACATGATGGTGGAAGCAGAATAACTGGGTATGTTATTGAGGCTCAAAAAAAAGGAACAGACCAGTGGGCTCATGTGACCACTGTAAAGTCTTTAGACTTTACTGTAAAGAATTTAAATGAAAATGAGGAGTATATATTCCGTGTCATGGCTGTTAATTTATCAGGCAGAAGCCATCCTCGTGAAAGCAAGCATATTGTTATAAGAGAACAAAACACAGAACCAGAATTTGACTTGCGGGGTATCTGCCAGAAGACAGTCATAGCAAAGGCTGGAGATGACATAAAGGTTGAGGTACCCGTAATTGGGCGTCCTAAACCAACTGTAACCTGGCAAAAAGACCATCAAGCTCTCAAGTTAACACAGAGGACAATGATTGAAAATACCTCTACTTCAACCATCTTGATTATAAACGAATGTTTAAGAAGTGACACTGGAGTGTACTCAATTACAGGGAAAAACATAGTTGGTTCAGTTACTGATAACATCATAATCAAAGTGCATGATGTCCCTGGACCACCTAGGGGACCAATCAAATTAGACAAAATATCTCGTGATTCCATTGAGTTCTCATGGGATTTGCCTGAAAATGATGGAGGTGTACCAATAAATAACTATGTAGTTGAAATAAGGGAAACCACCAATCAGAATTGGACAGAACTGTCTACATTGATTATTCGAACAACATTTAAAGTGACTCGTCTAACAACAGGAGTGGAATACCAATTTCGCGTAAAGGCCAAAAATAGATATGGTGTAGGACCTCCAATTACCTCAGAGGCTGTTGTTGCAGCTTACCCATTTAAGGTGCCTGGACCACCAGGCACTCCCAAGGTTGTCGAATTCACAAAGGACAAAATGACAGTTGGCTGGAATGAGCCAGTTAATGATGGGGGAAGTGACGTTATTGGATATCATATTGAAAGAAAAGAGAGGAACAGCATTGTCTGGCATAGAATTAGCAAAGCTCGTGTGGTGGGAAACCTTTTCAAAACAACTGGACTGGAGCCTGGCACTGCATACGAGTTCCGTGTGATGGCTGAAAATGTAGCTGGAATTGGGAAACCAAGCAAAGCATCTGAACCTATGCTTGCTCTTGATCCAGTGGATCCACCCGGTCAGCCTGTACCAATCTATGTGTCTAAAAATACAATCACAATTCAGTGGACAAAGCCTGAATATGATGGTGGGTTCAAGATTACGGGATATATTGTGGAAAAAAGAGATCTACCAGCTGGGCGCTGGATACGGGCCAACTTCACAAACATTATTGAAACCACATTTACTGTTAGTGGTCTAACCAAAGACGCATCCTATGAATTCCGTGTACTTGCAAGAAATTCAGCTGGTGCTGTTAGCAACCCATCAGATGCATCAGATCCAATAATTTGTAAAGATGACATCGAAGAACCAAAAATTATGGTTGATGCCAAATTTAAGGATGTTGTGCTTGTTAGGGCAGGAGAAGTCTTCAAACTTGATGCTGACGTTTCAGGCCAGCCACTGCCATCTATGGTTTGGACCAAAGATGGAAAGGACATTGAAAACACTTATAAACTACAGATAAAAATGACAGACCTCACTGCTTCTTTGGTTAACAAAGACTCTCTTAGAAAAGATGGAGGTCAGTTTGTTCTGACTGCTACTAATGTGGGTGGATTTGCTAAACATATATTCAATGTTAAAGTCCTTGATAGACCAGGACCACCTAGAGGACCTCTTATGGTTTCAGATATCACTGCAGAAAAATGTGTGCTTACATGGGCTCCACCTGAAGATGATGGTGGGGCAAACATTGAACACTACGTAATTGAAAAACGTGAGTCAAGCAGACTTGCTTGGACAAATGTGGCAACAGACATGCAGGTTACGCAGTACCAGGTAACAAAATTGCTTAAAGGAAATGAATACATTTTCAGAGTGATGGCTGTTAATAAGTATGGAGTTGGGGAAGCCCTTGAGTCTGACCCAACAATTGCAGATAACCCATATGTTCCACCCGATCCCCCACAAATGCCTGAGATTACAGCTGTCACAAAGGATTCAATGGTGCTTTGCTGGGGAGCTCCTGCAAACAATGGTGGAAGTGAAATTACTAACTATAGCATTGAGAGAAGAGACAGAATTGGTTTACGCTGGGTAAAATGCAACAAGAGGAAAGTAACTGACTTACATTTCAAGGTAACTGGACTTGTTCCAGGACATGAATATGAATTCAGAGTTTTTGCAGAGAATGTAGCTGGAGTCAGTGCACCAAGTCCCTCATGTCCCTACACAAAAGCCACAGACACACTGTTCAAACCAGGCCCACCTGGTAACCCAAGGATATTGGACACAAGTAGTTCCTCCATCACACTTGCATGGAACAAACCACTGTATGATGGTGGCTCTGAAATTACTGGATACATTGTTGAGACCTGTATACCTGGAACTGAAGAGGAGGAATGGACAATTGTCTCTCCTAAAGAGGGTGTGAAAGCAACATCATTTACTATAACAGCTCTTAAGGAGAATCAGGAATATAAAATAAATATCTCAGCTGTTAACAGTGAGGGTATTGGAGAAGCAGCATCTGTTCCCGGTTCACCAAAAGCTGAAGAGAGACTCTTACCACCAGAAATTGACCTTGATGCTGACCTCCGTAAAGTTGTGAACATTAGAGCATGTAACACCTTAAGGCTCTTTGTGCCAATTAGAGGAAGGCCAACTCCTGAAGCCAAATGGTCAAGAGAGAATGATGAACCTTTGGATAGAGCTACAATCGAGAGTACATCATCTTTCACATCCTTAGTAGTTGGAAATGTGAATAGATTTGACAGTGGTAAATATATTTTGACTGTGGAGAACAGCTCTGGAAGCAAATCAGTTTCTGTGGCTGTTAGAGTTTTAGATACACCTGGTGCACCACAAAACCTCCAAATCAGCAATGTTACCAAAGAATCTGTCTCACTTATATGGGATCCTCCACTAAATGATGGTGGCACAAAGATTAAGAACTTCATTGTTGAGAAACGTGAGGCAACAAGAAAGGCCTATGCTACAGTTAATGCTAACTGTCATAAAACAACATGGACTGTTGATCAGCTTCAAGAAGGATGCAATTACTACTTCAGAATACTGGCAGAGAATGAGTATGGCATTGGTCTCCCTATTGAAACCAGCGAATCAGTCAAAGTATCAGAAAAACCACTTCCTCCGAGAAAGATTACACTTCAAGATGTGACAAAGACAAGTGTCACACTGTCATGGGAAAAGCCTGAACATGATGGAGGAAGTAGAGTGGTTGCATATGTTGTAGAGATGCAGAGTAAAGGCAGTGAGAAATGGACACAGGCCATGATTGTCAAGGTACCAGAGGCAATTATTTCTGGGCTTACTCCTGGTGAAGAGTATATGTTCCGTGTTTCAGCTAGAAATGAAAAAGGTACCAGTGATCCTCGCCAAATTGGTGTTCCAGTGATTGCCAAAGATCTTGTAATTGCCCCATCTGCCAAATTGTTATTTACAACATTTAGTGTTCTTGCTGGAGAAGATCTGACAATAGATATTCCATATATTGCTCGTCCCAAAGCTGCAGTCTCTTGGATGAAGGATGCTACACCACTTAAGCAAACAAGCAGGGTTAACTTCTCTTCCACAGACAACCAGCTAAATCTTGTAATCAAAGAGGCATGTAGAGATGATGTTGGCCAGTATAGCATCAAACTTTCAAACACAGCTGGTGAGACATCAGTGAATATAGGAGTGGCTGTCCTTGGCAAACCTGGACCACCAGTTGGCCCAGTGAAAGTTGAAGCAGTAACAGCTGACAGTGTCACTATTTCATGGAAACCACCAGAGTATGATGGAGGATGCACCATTAAGAACTATCTCGTGGAGAAAAGAGACACATCCACAACAAACTGGGTAGTTGTAGCAGCAAATCTAGCCAGAACCAAGGTTAAAGCTGGAAGGCTAAAAACAGGAACTGAATATCAATTTAGAATCACTGCTGAGAACAGATATGGCAAAAGCCCTCTGCTTGTCTCAGAGTGTGTTATTGCACAGTACCCATATAAGCTTCCAGGACCGCCTGGAACACCGTTCATTCATTCTTCAACCAAAGACAGTATGATTGTGATGTGGAATGAGCCAGTTATTGATGGCGGAAGCACCATTTTGGGCTACCATCTTGAACGTAAAGAGAGAAACAGCATTCTCTGGGTCAAGCTTAATAAGAGTATAATCCAGGACACAACTTACAAGACCACAGGCCTTGAGGAAGGCCTTGAATATGAATTTAGAGTGTATGCTGAGAACATTGTTGGTACTGGAAAGGCAAGCAAAATATCACAGGGACATGTCGCTCGAGATCCTTGTGATCCTCCTGGTACACCTGAGGCAGTTAAAATGACAAAGGATTCCATAACTATCATGTGGACTAAACCCGAGTATGATGGTGGAAGCAAGGTCACAGGCTATATTGTTGAAAAGAAAGAATTACCTGAAGGACGCTGGCTGAAGGCAAACTTCACCAATGTTATTGAGACAGAGTATACTGCCACAGGTCTCACAGAAGACCAAAAATATGAGTTCCGGGTTATTGCAAGAAATGCAGCAGGAGTTTTTAGTGATCCTTCATATAGCACTGGGCCCATTACTGCAAAGGATGAGATTGAACCCCCTCGCATCAGCCTAGACCCACATTACACACAGGCAATTGTTGTAAATGCAGGAGAATCCTTTAAGATTGATGCAGATGTACATGGAAAACCACTACCAACAATTCATTGGATGAAGGGTGATCAAGAACTAGGAAACACCATTCATCGTGAAATTAAAAACACCACCAGCTTTGCATGCTTGTCTGTAAAAGAAGCCAAGCTTGCTGATGGTGGCCAGTACACTCTGCTGCTAAGGAATCCAGGTGGTGAGAAATCTGTCCAGGTCAATGTCAATGTTCTAGATAAGCCTGGAGCACCAGAGGGTCCCATATCCATTACAGGGGTTACCAGTCAACAGTGCTGCCTTGCATGGAAACGCCCAAAACAGGATGGTGGAAGCACAATCACTCATTACATTGTGGAAAGTAGAGAGACAAGCAGACTCATCTGGACTCTTGTTGAACCCAAAGTTCAAGCGGAAACTTTGAAAGTAGCAAAACTCCTTGAAGGCAGTGAATATATTTTTAGGGTTTTCCCAGTGAATAAGTTTGGAGTTGGTGAAGCACTTCAGTCTGACCCAGTTCTTATTAAGGATCCATTTATGCTTCCAGATGCTCCAAAGGGAATAGAGGTGTCTGATATCAAGAAAGACTCAATGCTATTAAGTTGGGAGGCACCTACAAGTGATGGTGGCACACCTGTCACTGGATATATCATTGAAAAACATGACAAGGAGGGTGTTAGATGGATCAGATGCAACAGGAAAACGGTCAGAGACCTAACCTTCAAAGTCACTGGGCTACTTGAGGCCCACCTCTATGAATTTAGAGTTGCAGCTGAAAATGCTGTTGGGGTTGGTGAGCCTAGCTCAGCAACAGTATTCTATAAAGCTCTGGATCCAGTGTTCAAGCCAGGTCCCCCACATAATCCTAAGGTGATAGACACAACCAAATCATCTGTGTCACTTGCATGGGGGAAACCTATTTATGATGGTGGATGTGAAATCCAGGGATTTATTGTTGAGTCATGTGAGGTAAAAGCAGCAGCAGAGGAGATAAAACCTGCTCAGGAAGTTGACGTTGCAGAGGCTGTCCGAGTGGCTGAAGAATGGACTATGTGCACCCCAGCAACTGGTGTTAAATTAACACATTTTACAGTACAAAATCTCAAAGAAAAACAGGAATACAAGTTCAGAGTATGTGCAGTTAACAAGGTTGGTGTTGGTGAGCATGCAGATGTTCCTGGTCACATTCAGCCAGAAGATAAAACAGAGGAGCCAGATCTGGATATTGATCCAGAGTTTAGAAAGCTTGTCAGTATTAAAGCTGGGGGATCTCTAAGAATTTTTGTTCCCATTAGAGGACGTCCTACACCACAAATTAAATGGGAGAAGGATGACTGCCCCATTAAAGAGACAGCACATGTTGAGGTCATGAGTGGTCACACTTCTCTTGTGATTGATAAATTAAATAGAAATGACAGTGGAAAGTACACTGTGATTGCAGAAAACTCATCTGGTATAAAGTCTGCAACCATCATTGTGAAAGTTCTTGATACTCCTAGTGCTCCAGTTAACCTTAAAGTTCAGGAAATTACAAGGGAGTCTGTCACTCTTTCATGGGAACCTCCTGCCTTGGATGGAAGTGCTAAGATAAAAAATTATATTGTTGAAAAGCGTGAAACTACAAGGAAAACCTTCTCTGCTGTTGTAACAAATTGCCATAAATTGTCTTGGAAAATTGAACCACTTCAAGAGGGCTGTTGTTACTATTTCAGAGTCCTTGCAGAGAATGAACATGGTATTGGAATACCTGCAGATATTACTGATCCTCTGAAAGTATCAGAAGTGCCACAATGCCCTGGAAAATTAAGCATTGTAGACATTACAAAAACAAGTGTCTCTCTTGCTTGGGAAAAACCACTGCATGATGGTGGCAGTAGAATTCTTCAGTACCTTGTTGAAATGCAAGTGAAAGGAAGTGAAAAATGGTCAGGTTGTGCAAATGTAAAAACACTAGAGGCTGTTATTAATAACTTGAACCCAGGTGAGGAGTACACTTTCAGAGTAATTGCTATTAATGAAAAAGGAAAGAGTGACCCAAGAACCCTTGCAGTCCCAGTACAAGCAAAGGATCTTGTTATTGAACCAGATGTTAGGCCTGCATTTAACAATTACAGTGTTCTTGTTGGAAAAGACCTGCAAGTTGAAATTCCAATATCTGGACGCCCTAAACCGAAGGTGACATGGATAAAGGATGGTACATCCCTAAAATTCACAACAAGAGTGAACATTTCACATACACCACATAGTACAATTCTTAGCATCAAAGAAGCTACCAGAGAGGATGGTGGCATGTATGGAATCAATGTGTCAAATGTTCTTGGGCAAAAAGATGCAACACTTGAAATAATCACACTTGACAAACCAGGACCACCATGTGGTCCTGTAAAATTTCTTGAGGTCACAGTATCAAGTGTTACTCTGTCATGGGAACCACCAAAGTACACTGGTGGTTGCCCAATTTCAAACTACATTGTACAAAAGAGAGACACAACTACCACTACATGGGAGAATGTTGCAGTTTCTCTGGCAAGAACAACACTGAAAGTCTCCAGACTAAAAACTGGGGCAGAGTATCAGTTCAGGATTATTGCTCAAAACAGATATGGCAAGAGCTATGGCTTAGATTCCCCAGCTGTTGTTGCACAGTACCCATATAGGGAACCAGGGCCACCTGGTACTCCATTTGTGTCCTCTCTGTCAAGAGATCACATGGTTGTTGAGTGGCATGAACCTGTTTCAGATGGAGGCAGCAGCATTATTGGATATCACCTTGAAAGAAAAGAGAGGAACAGTATCCTCTGGACAAAGATCAACAAGACCTTGATTCAAGAAACAAAATTCAAAACTAGTCCTTTGGAAGAGGGAATTGAATATGAGTTCAGGGTCTATGCTGAAAATATTGTTGGCATTGGTCGGTGCAGCAAAATCTCAGAGGGCTATGCGGCCCGTGATCCATGTGATCCACCTGGCACTCCAGAAGCTATTAATGTTAGCAAGGATTCAATAACAATCCAATGGACAAAGCCAGAATATGATGGAGGAAGTGTGATAACTGGTTATACTGTTGAGAAGCGTGATCTGCCAGAGGGACGTTGGGTGAAAGCTAGTTTTACAAATGTCATTGAAACCCAATTTACTATTAGTGGGCTTACAGAGGGAGCTAAATATGACTTTAGAGTAATTGCAAAAAATGCCGTTGGCACCATTAGCAAACCATCTTTCAACAGTGGACCTATTGCTGCACTGGATGAAGTAGAGCCGCCAAAGTTTTCAATTGATCCTGAATATACTCAGATTATTATTGTGAATGCTGGGGATACATTCAGACTTGATGCAGATGTACATGGCAAACCGATACCTACAATGCAGTGGTTCAAGGGTGATAAAAAACTTGAAAACACAATGAGATGTGAGATCAAAAACACTGAAACCCGGGCTATGATTGTCTTAAAGGATGTGCTCAGACATGATGGTGGGCAATATACCCTTCACCTCACCAATGTCGCTGGCTCACAAACTGTTGCATTCCAGGTAAAAGTACTGGACAAACCGAGTCCACCAGAAGAACCTCTTCGGGTCACAGGTGTATCAAGTGATAAATGTACACTGTCATGGCGTCCCCCACAACACGATGGGGGAAGCCCCATCACTCATTATATAATTGAAAGACGTGAAACAAGCCGCCTTGCTTGGACCATTGTCTCAACTGTTTGTAAAGCCACAATGTTCAAAGTGACAAACCTTCTTGAAGGCAATGAATATATCTTCCGTGTCATGGCTGTCAACAGTTATGGTGTTAGTGAGCCAATTAATACTCCATCTGTAATTATGAAGAATCCATTTATAGCCCCTGGATCACCACAAATTCTGGAGGTGACCAACATTGCCAGGGATTCTATGACTGTGTGCTGGAGTGCACCAGAGAATGATGGTGGAAGTGAAATTGTTGGCTATATCATTGAAAAGAAAGATCGTTCTGGAATCAAATGGACCCGATGCAACAGACAAAAAGTCACTGATGTATGTTTCAGAGTGCAAGGCCTTATAGAGGATCATGAGTATGAGTTCAGAGTGTCAGCTGAAAATGCAGCTGGAATTGGTGAACCCAGCTTACCTACATCATACTACAAAGCTTGTGATCCTAAATATAAACCTGGCCCTCCCACACATGCACATGTAATTGACACCACAAAAAGCTCCATTTCACTGGCATGGGGAAAGCCTCTTAATGATGGTGGAAGTGCTATTCAAGGATACATTGTTGAGATATGCAAAGCTGAGGAGGATGAATGGACTATGTGTACTCCACCAACTGGCCTGCGTATTAATAAATTTGAAATAACCAAACTAACAGAACAACAGGAGTATAGGATTCAGGTATGTGCTATCAATAAATTAGGTGTGGGTGAGCCTGCAGTTATTCCTGAGCCTGTGAAACCAGAGGACAAACTTGAAGTTCCTGAAATTCATCTTGATTCAGAGTTGAGGAAAGGTATAGTTGTTCGTGCTGGGGGATCATTTAGAATCAGTGTGCCTTTCAAGGGAAGACCAACACCAGAGATTAAATGGACTAAAGATGAAGGGGATTTGTCGGAGAAGGCCATTATTGAGAAGGATTTCAATTTCACACTGCTTTCAGTTGACTCATGTGACAGAAAAGATTCTGGAAAATATACTGTGTCCCTTAAAAATAGCAGTGGCACTGCATGTGAATTTGTGTCAGTAAAAGTTTTAGATACACCAGGAGCTCCACTTAACTTGGTGGTAAAAGATATTAAGAAAGACTCTATTACACTTGTTTGGGATCCACCACTTATTGACGGAGGTGCAAAAATCAAAAACTATGTTGTTGATAAGCGTGAATCTACAAGAAAAGCATATGCTAATGTCACAACAAAGTGTAGCAAGACAAGTTTCAAGGTAGAAAATCTTGCAGAGGGGGCTCTATACTACTTTAGAGTCATGGCTGAAAATGAATATGGAATTGGTCTACCAGTTGAAACCAAGACTGCATCCAAGGCTTCTGAAGTACCTCTATCAGTAGGAAAGATCATGTTGACTGATGTTACCAAAGTAAGTGCATCTCTGGCCTGGGAGAAACCAGAGCACGATGGTGGAAGCAGGATTGTAGGCTACTTGATTGAAATGCAGCCCAAGGGAACAGAAAAGTGGGGTGTAGCAACATCTGTCAAAACATGTGAAGGCACTGTCACTGGGCTAACAGCTGGTCAAGAATATTTGTTCCGGGTTCTTGCTTATAATGAGACAGGAAAGGGTGAGCCAAAGCTTCTTGCTGCTCCTGTCATTGCCAATGACTTAACTATTGAACCAAGCCTAAAAGTACAGTTTAGTACATACAGTGTCAAATCCGGTGATGATCTTAAATTGGAAATACCTGTATTTGGACGTCCCAAGCCAAAGGTTACTTGGATGAAGGATGGACAAGCTCTTAAAGTGACATCAAGAATCAATACTTCAAACACACCAACATCGGCCGTTCTACACATTACTGAAGCCAGTAAGGATGACTTTGGAAAGTATACAATTAGTGCAACAAACAGCACTGGTACTATTACAGAAGAAATTGGAATCATAATCCTTGATAAGCCTGGTCCACCAACTGGCCCTATTAAAGTGAATGAAGTAAGCAATAGCTTTGTAACAATCTCATGGGGACGTCCATCTTACACAGGAGGCTGCCAGGTGAAGCACTATATTGTTGAAAAGCGAGACACCACTACCACAACATGGGAAGTTGTAGCTGGATCAGTTGCCAGAACATCTCTTAAAATATCAAACTTGAAAACTGGTGCTGAGTACCAGTTTAGAGTCATTGCTGAAAACAGATATGGTAAGAGTTCTTCTTTGGAGTCAAAGGCAATTGTGGTTCAGTATCCATACAAATCTCCTGGGCCACCTGGAACTCCATATGTGAAATCTGCCACCAAGGATCAAATGATAATTGAGTGGAATGAGCCTGTCAATGATGGTGGAAGCTCAGTAATTGGCTACCACTTGGAAAGCAAAGAACGGACTAGTATCTTGTGGACAAAGTTGAACAAGACTCTCATTACAGACACCATGTTTAAGATATGTAATCTTGAGGAAGGAATTGGTTATGAATTCAGAGTATATGCTGAGAACATTGTTGGTATTGGCAGAGCGAGCAAGGTTTCAGACAGTTTTGTGGCTCGTGATCCATGTGATCCACCTGGTACTCCAGAAGCTATTTCTATTTCAAAAAACCATGTGGTAATACAATGGACAAAACCTCAATATGATGGTGGCAGCAAAGTAACAGGATACATTGTTGAAAAGAGAGACTTGCCTCAAGGCCACTGGATGAGGGTCAACTTTACCAATGTGATTGAGACTGAATTCACAATCAGTGGTTTAACAGCAGACCAACAGTATGAATTTAGAGTAATAGCAAGAAATGCTGCTGGTATTTTCAGCGAGCCATCTGAAAGCACCGGTCCAATTACCACAACAGATGAAATTGAACCTCCAAGTGTTTCAATGGATCCTAAATACCAAGATGTCATTGTTGTCAGTGCTGGAGAAAATTTAGTTCTTGATGCAGATATTCATGGAAAACCCATTCCTGATGTTCAGTGGCTGAAAGAAGGAAAGGAAATGGACAGGACACTACGCATTGAAAGAAAAACAACACAGAAATGTGCCGCTATTACTGTCAAAGACTGTACACGATTAGACAGTGGTCATTATGACCTTGTATTAAGAAACACTGGTGGAACAAAAACAATTCCCATTAAAGTAAGGGTCCTTGATAGGCCAGGCCCACCTACTGGACCACTAAATATAACTGGTATAATGTCTGATAGATGTAATCTGATTTGGACTGCGCCTTCTCAGGATGGTGGTGCTAATATTTCTCACTACATTCTTGAGAAGAGAGAAACTAGCAGGTTATCATGGACTCAGGTTGATTCAAATATTCACACTACCAGTTATAAGGTGACAAAGCTCCTGACAGGTGATGAATATATTTTCAGAGTTATGGCTGTCAATAAATATGGAATTGGTGACCCACTGGAGTCTGAAGCAATAATTGCCTGCAACCCATACAAGCCACCAAGTGCACCATCAACACCAGAAGCAAGTGAGATAACAAAAGATTCAATGGTTCTATCATGGAATGTTCCAGAGAGTGATGGTGGAACAGAAATTATTGGTTATCACCTGGAGAAACGTGACAAAGACGGTGTAAGATGGACCAAGTGCAACAGGCAGAAGCTTTCTGACTTGCATTTCAAAGTAACTGGTCTTTCAGAGGGGCATTTCTATGAATTCCGTGTGGCTGCAGAGAATGCTGCTGGTGTGGGTGTAGTAAGTGACTTATCTCTGTTCTATAGAGCAGTAAATGCAACAACTCCTCCTGGTCCACCACATCATCCTAAAGTAACAGATCATTCAACCTCATCTGTGTCTCTGATTTGGGGTAAGCCAGCTACAGATGGCGGGGCATATATCAAAGGTTATATTGTTGAGATGAAAGAGGCCAATGCAGAAGAATGGACCACATGTACACCTCCAACAGGTTTACAGGCAACATGCCTAACAGTGGAAAACATTAAAGAAAATGCTGAGTATAACTTCCGGGTATGTGCCTTTAATTCAGAAGGAGTTGGAGAACCTGCTGACGTTCATGGCTCTGTAACTGCTATTGAAAGAATTGAGACACCAGAGATTGAACTCGATGCGCATCTTAGAAAAACTGTCTCTGTTCGTGCAGGTGGATCACTTCGTCTGTTTGTTAAAATTAGAGGTAGACCTGAACCATCTGTGAAATGGGAAAGAGAAGAGGGGGCTTTAACTGAGAGAGCGGTGATTGAAACTACTAGTTCATACACCATGCTTGTAATTGACAATGTCAATAGATTTGATAGTGGGAAATATGTTCTATCACTTGAGAATAAGAGTGGCACAAAGTCAGCATTTGTGAATGTCAGGGTGCTTGACTCACCAAGTGCGCCACAGAATTTTGATGTCAAAGAAGTTAAGAAAGACTCAGTGACTCTCTACTGGGAACCTCCTCTTACTGATGGTGGAGCCAAAATAACCAATTACATTGTGGAAAAGCGAGAATCTACAAGGAAAGCTTACACAACTGTCACAAGCAACTGCATGCAAAATTTCTTCAAGATAGAAGAACTTCAAGAGGGAGGAATATTCTACTTCCGAGTGTGTGCTGTTAATGAGTATGGCTTTGGTTTGATGGCAGAAACAAAAAATCCAGTCAAAGTTGCCCAGGTCCCTATGTCACCAGGAAAGGTGACACTTGTGGATGTTACCAAGAACAGTGTGACTCTTGCATGGATGAAACCTGCCCACGATGGTGGTAGTAAAGTTATTTGCTACAATGTAGAGATGCAGTCAAAAGGCACAGACAAATGGGTTGCATGCGCTACAGTGAAAGTTCCAGAAGCTACTGTGTCTAACCTTACACCTGCTGAAACATACTCTTTTAGAGTAATTGCATTGAATGAGAAAGGCAAGAGTGAACCCCAAGAACTTGGTGTGCCTGTTCGTGCTACAGACATAGAGATAGAGCCTTCATTTAATCTGCTCTTCAACACTTACAGTGTTAAGGCAGGAGATGACCTTATTATTGAAGTTCCTGTAAGAGGCAGACCTAAGCCAGTGGTTTCATGGAAAAAGGATGACCTACCTCTTAAGCAAACAACTTCTCTCACAATAAAAAATACCACAGTATCAAGCAAGATTGTAATCAAAGAAGCTTCTATTGAGCATGTTGGGAAATATGAAATCACCCTAGCTAATACAGCTGGCACCATTTCCACAGATATCAATATTGTGGTTCTTGACAAGCCAAACCCACCAGCTGCAGTAAAGGTTGATGCTGTGACTGCTGACTCCATTACTCTTTCATGGTCTCCCCCTGAATATGATGGAGGGTGCTCCATTAATAACTATATGGTTGAGAAGAGGGATACCAACACAACAGTATGGCAGATCGTTTCATCAAACATTGCCAGAAATTCAGTCAAGGTATCTCGACTGACTCATGGTTCTGAATACCAATTCCGTATATATGCAGTGAACCGCTATGGAAAGAGTAAGCCTATTGACTCTCCTGGAATTACAGCAGAATATACATTCAAGCAACCTGGGCCACCTGCTACTCCCCGTGTGGCTCATGCTACCAAGTCCTTCATGCTTGTGACATGGAATGAACCAGTTAATGATGGAGGTAGCACAGTTCTTGGATATCATTTGGAACGCAAGGAGAGAAGCAGTATTCTATGGACAAAGGTGAATAGGATTCTCATCAAAGATACTGAATTTAAAGTAACTGGCCTTGAAGAGGGCATGTTCTATGAGTACCGAGTATATGCTGAAAACATTGCTGGCATTGGAAAGGTCAGCAAAGTTAGTGAGGCTATAGCTGCTAGAGATCCATGTGATCCTCCTGGTCAACCAGTGGTCACAAGCATTACTAGATCTTCTGTCTCTCTCTCTTGGACAAAGCCTGAATATGATGGAGGGGCCAAAGTTACAGGTTATATAATTGAACGTAGAGATCTTCCAGATGGTCGCTGGATGAGATGCAACTTTACCAATGTTCCTGAAACATACTTTGATGTTACTGGTCTTACTCAAGATCAGCAATATGATTTCCATGTCACTGCGAAGAATGCTGCTGGACAGTTTAGTGAGCCATCAGATAACACAGGCCCTATCACAGTCAAAGATGATGTAGACCCACCACGAATTATGATGGATGTCAAGTTTAGAGATGTTGTTGTTGTGAAAGCAGGAGACACCCTAAAGATCAGTGCTGACATTGCTGGACGCCCATTACCAGTGGCATCATGGACAAAGGAAGGAAAAGAGATTCAACTCAGTACAAGAATTCAGATAACTGCAACAGATACTAGCACTATGATAGTAGTGAAAGACTGCAAAAGGAGTGACTCTGGAAAGTATGCCTTAACATTACAGAATGTCGCTGGTACAGTAACTATGCCGGTGAAATGCGTGATCCTTGATAAACCTGGACCTGCAGCAGGACCTTTATCAGTAACTGAGCTCACTGCAGAGGACTGCACACTGTCATGGGGACCACCACAAGAAATTGGTGGTGCAGATGTCACACATTACGTTGTTGAGAAAAGAGAGACCAGCAGTTTGGCATGGATAATTGTTCAAGGAGAGGTAAAAACTAGAACATGCAAGGTCACAAAGCTCCTCAAAGGCAATGAATACATATTCAGAGTTTTGGCTGTAAATAAATTTGGACTTGGTGAACCTCTTGAAAGTGAACTTGTCAAAGTCACTGATCCATTCACCTTTGCAACAGCACCAACAAATGTTGAAGTAACAAATATGTCCAGTGAGGAGATGACTGTAACTTGGGCTAAGCCTGCTTCTGATGGAGGCAGTGAAATATGTGGCTATGTGATTGAACGACGTGAGAAATCAAGTCTTCGATGGGTCAGAGTCAATAGGGAGCTTGTAAAAGATGACAGAGCTATAGTATCCAAACTAAGAAAAGGAAGTGAATATGAATTTAGAGTATTTGCAGAGAATGCTGCAGGTTTAAGTCCTCCTAGCGAGCCATCTGCTCCAGCTACAGCAAAGGATGCTTTACTTCTGCCAGCCCCGCCATCTAAACCAAAGGTTCTTGATTACACAAAGAGTTCGATGACAATTACCTGGAACAAGCCATTGTCAGATGGTGGAACACCAGTCCTTGGATACAGAGTGGAATACAAGAAAACAGAGGATGAGGAATGGGCTGTTGCCATTCAGATGACAAAGAGCACTGAGTACACTGTTTCTGGTCTTACAGCTGATCTGGAATATGTCTTTGCAGTTAAATCAATAAACAAAATAGGCCTAAGTGAGCAATCCCCAGTTTCCGAACCACAGGCGGCAACAGACAGAAAGGAGGAACCAGTATTCGATGTTGATATTGAGATGAGGAAAACGCTGATTGTCAAGCATGGCAATTCATTCACAATGACAGCACCATTTAAAGGAATACCAGTGCCTTCTGTCACATGGTCTAAAGAAGGTGTTGACCTCAAATCCAGAGCTACAGTTGAAACAACTGGAAAATATACATCCCTAACTATTGAAAAGGCAACAAGAAATGACTCAGGACAATATACTGTTACACTGGACAATGGTGTTGGAACTGCAACTTTGCCTGTGGTTGTCAAAGTACTTGATTCCCCAGGACCACCAGTTAATGTGAAGATTAAAGATGTGACAAAAGATTCTGCCACAGTTACTTGGGAAGTCCCAGAAAATGATGGGGGTGATGCTGTAAAAGCCTACCATGTTGAAAAACGAGAAGCTAGCAAAAAGGCCTGGGTTTGTGTAACCAATAACTGCCACAATCTGGTCTACAAGGTAGAGGACTTGCAAGAGGGTGCAATCTACTATTTCAGAGTCATTGGAGAGAATGAATTTGGTATGGGTGTACCTGCTGAAACAAAAGATGCAACTAAAATAACTGGTAAGTTTTTGCTTTGACTTATGCCAGAATTAGTTATGTTCTTTTGTAATACTTAGACTCTGAACAAAAAAATGTTTTGTTCCAACAGAAATACCAAGCCCACCTGCCAGACTTGGAGTAGCTGGAGTAACAAAAGACAGTGTTACAATAGTATGGTCAAAACCAGAGCATGATGGTGGAAGCAGAATTACAAGCTACCTCATTGATGCTCTAGAGAAGGGACAGCAAAAGTGGGTGAAGTGTGCCACTGTAAAAAACAATACTCATACAATCAAAGGTTTGCGAGAAAATGCAGAGTATTTCTTCAGAGTTCGTGCTGAGAATCATGCAGGACTCAGTGATCCAAAGGAAATGATCATTCCTGTAATTGTAAAAGATCAACTCAGTGAGTGTCATTTCATTTCTTATATGTTTGCTTACCTTTTTCTGTTAAATCAAAATGTCAAATTCTGATTAAATATGTGCTTTCTTCACAGGTGCCCCTGAATTTGATATGAAGAACTTCCCACACAACACTGTTTATGTGAGGGCAGGATCAAATCTGAAATTTGAGCTTCCTCTCACTGGCAAGCCCATGCCAAAGGTGGCAATGACAAGAAACAATGTTCCAGTGAGGTGTGGAAAGAGATTTAGTTTTGAAGTAACACCTGATAGTCTTAATATCAGCCTCAAAGAAAGTATTGCAAGTGATGCTGGAAGATATGACATTGTTGCCTCCAATACCAGTGGAACAACCAAGATGTTCATTAACATACTGGTGTTAGATAGACCAGGTCCTCCAGTCGGTCCAGTTGAAATCAGTGATGTTGGAGAAACATCACTATGCCTAAAATGGTTACCACCTGTATATGATGGCGGTAGTCCAGTGACCAATTATGTTGTGGTCAGACGTGAAACAAGCACACCAGCTTGGGTAGAGGTGTCATCGACAGTTGCCAGGAATGCAATTAAAGTCACCAAATTAACAAAGGGTGAAGAATACCAATTCCGAATTAAAGCGGAGAATCGCCTTGGTATCAGTGATCACATTGACTCTCAAACTGTCATTGTGAAACTTCCATACAGTGAGTACTTATTTACTGTATTCTATAACTGTTACTACAGTTATAACATAAATGTAACATTTACATTTACTTTTGATTGTCAATTTTAGCGATTCCTGGGCCACCATCAACACCATGGGTGAGTTTTGCTTCAAGAGAAAGCATTACAGTTTGCTGGCATGAACCTGTAGTAGATGGAGGAAACCCAGTATTTGGATACCATGTCCAAATGAAAGAAAGAAGCAGCATTCTGTGGCAGAAAGTGAACAAGACAGCAATCCCTGCTAATCAAATAAGGGTGACAAACATATGCCCGAGTATGATTTATGAATTCAAGGTTGCTGCAGAAAATGCTGCTGGTATTGGTAAATTCAGCAAGACATCAGAGGAAGTAC
Organism: Ictalurus punctatus; assembly: GCF_001660625.3. Classification (NCBI taxonomy): domain Eukaryota; kingdom Metazoa; phylum Chordata; class Actinopteri; order Siluriformes; family Ictaluridae; genus Ictalurus; species Ictalurus punctatus. The sequence continues at coordinate 7,139,035 of NC_030421.2, read as the reverse complement.
TTGCCATTGATGCTTGTGGTAAGTTCCTGAGATTATACAACCAATTTTTAGAAAATTTGTAAAATCAACAGAATCACTAGTACATGCTAAAATCTTTGTTTTATTTTTAGAACCTCCAGCAAATGTGAGAATCTCTGGGATTACAAAGAACTCAGTTAGCCTTGTCTGGCAGAAGCCTCCCTTTGATGGTGGATGTAAAATCACTGGCTACATGGTTGAGAGAAGAGATGCTCCAAATGGCAGATGGACAAAGGCTAACTTTACCAATGTTATTGAGACAAACTACACTGTGTCAGGCTTGACACAAGATCAGTCATATGAATTTAGAGTCTTTGCTAAAAATGCAGTTGGATCTGTAAGCAATCCATCTCTTATTGCTGGACCAGCAACTTGTGTGGACATTTCTGGTAGGTAACACACTTTTTTCATATTGACTGATTTTTATACCTACAAATAAAGTATTTAAAGGTAGTAGTTTTACATACTATTTCTAAACCTCCCCTTTTAGGTGTCCCGGTAATCGACCTGCCTCCCGAGTACCTAGATGTTGTGCAATATAAAGCTGGAGCTTCTGTTAAGATAAAAATAGGAATTATGGCTAAGCCACTTCCAACAATTGAATGGTTAAAGGATGGAAAGGAATTAGTGTCAAGTTCACAGCTATCAATTGAGAGTACCACTGATTCATCTGCCATTCTTATCAAGGATGCCACTCGTCTTAACACTGGGACATATGAAATAAAGACCAAGAATGTGTTTGGCACAACTTCTGCCTCCATCAGAATATTGATTCTAGGTGTGTTAAGTATTTCACATTGATAGCCTGAAAGATATGCCTTTTTGATGAATTTTGCATGCCCTGAGATATTAATACTTTTTTTGTCATTTATATTTTAAAATTACTAGACAAACCAGGCCCTCCAGCTGGAAATATTGAATTCAGATCAGTAACCGCTGACACCATAATAATTGCTTGGGAGCCAGTAGCAGATGATGGAGGTTCCACAGTCACCCATTATATTGTGGAAAAACGAGAGACAAGTAGAGTTGTATGGTCTACTGTTTCTGACCATATGCAGGAACGCATAGTCTCTGTCCAGAAGTTGGTCAGAGGAGGTGAATATGTCTTCCGTGTCAGAGGAGTGAACAAATTTGGAGCTGGAGATCCTCTGGAGTCTGAACCAGTTATTGCCAAGAATGCATTTGGTATAAAACTATAATCATGTCGCATTTATTTTATATAAAAATATGTAATATATAATAACATATAATGTAAAAATATGTTTTAAACATGTATTTTATATATCATTTTAAAAATATTTAAAATAAGTCAAATAAATTATCATTCTGATGAAGGTAAGTTAATAAAAGTTTTTTTTTTTTTTTTTTTTTTAATCTATTTTTCCAGTTACTCCTGGACAACCTACCACACCAGAGGCAACAGAAATCACTAGAACATCCATGAAAATTGTATGGGATAAACCAGGAGTGGATGGTGGTAGCATGGTTACAGGCTACTATTTACAGAGACGTGACAAGAAGAATCTGCGCTGGATTAAAATTTACAAAGACCCCATATGTGACACCACAGCAAAGGTCTATCACCTGACTGAAGGAAATGAATATCAGTATCGTGTGTGTGCAATCAACAAAGCCGGAGAAGGTCCATTTTCAGATGTTTCTGAATTATACAAAGCAGCTGACCCTGTTGGTAGGTATTTCTGTGTCAGTTGTTCTTTATTATCATGCTGACTTTATTTTTTTCATTGTTAGTGCTCAAATATGGAATAAGTCCTAACCTTGTTTTGTAAATCCCCTACAGATACACCTTCTGAGCCTACTAAACTCAAAGTTGTTGATTCAACTAAAACTTCAATTTCTCTTGGATGGTCCAGGCCAGAGTATGATGGAGGCAGTGAAATTACTAGCTACATTGTGGAGAAAAGAGACAGTGAGGAAGGAGAATGGGTAGTGATAAGTAAAAAAGGTGAAGTCAGAACTACTGAGTATGTTGCTTCAGGTCTTATGCCAGATGTTGACTACCACTTCCGTGTATCTGCTTTGAATTGTGCTGGTCGTGGAGACCCAATCGAGATGGAGGAACCAGTCCAGGCTAAAGATATTCTTGGTATGTGCATATTTGTAACTTTTTATGCTGGTTTTAACGTATTCTTTTTGTTACAAGTCTCATTTGTCATAATTTTTGTGGTTTCTTTTGCAGAGGAAGCTGAAGTTGACAAAGATGTTGCAATGAGAACTCATTACATTGTCAAAGCTGGAAAAGATGTTGAGATCATGGTTCCTTTAAAAGGCAGACCGGCTCCAAGTGTTTCTTGGAAGAAAGAAGACCAAAACATTGATAATGACCCTAAATATTATATACACAACACATATACTTCATCATGTCTCGTACTTTCACAAGTAACCCGTAATGATAGTGGCAAATACACTATTGAGATATCAAATGGAGTAGGACAACCAAAATCATTGACATTATCTGTAAAAGTACAGGACAGTCCTTCTGCCTGTAGAAATCTGGTCCTGAAAGATGTCACTCGTGGCAAAGTGATCTTATGCTGGGAACCTCCTCTGCTTGATGGCGGTGCAGAAATTACTAACTATATAGTTGAGAAAAGAGACTCTTCAAAGCGCATATACGCTGCTGTAACCAACAAATGCATGGAAACGACATATGAAATTGATGAGCTCTCTGAGAAGATATCATACTTTTTCCGTGTATCAGCAGAAAATGAAAATGGAGTTGGTGAGCCATGTGAGACAGCAGAGCCAATTAAAGCCACTGAGAAACCTGGTACTGTCAAAGATCTTGCTATGAAAGACTCCTCAAAAACATCAGTAACACTACAGTGGAACAAACCAGATTATGATGGTGGTAGCATTATTACCGATTATATAATTGAAAAGAAACTTCAGGGTCAGGAAGAATGGGCTCCTGCTGGAACAAACAAGCATTGTGAGCATGAGGTCACAAAACTTAAGGAACTCACAGACATGTTCTTCAGAGTCTGCTCAAGGAATGAGAAGGGCAACAGTGACTTTACAGAGATTGGTCCAATTAAAGTAAAGGACTATATCATTCCACCAGAGGCAAACCTTGAGGAGTATCCTGATGGACAGGTCAGTGTTCGCATTGGTCACAATGTACATATTGAGCTTCCATACAGAGGTAAACCAAGGCCATCAGTTACTTGGCTAAAGGACAATTTGCCACTGAAAGAGAGTGAAAAGGTTCGCTTCAAGAAGACAGAAAACAAGGCAACTCTTATGATAAAGAATGTAGAAAAAGAGAATGGTGGTAAATATACACTTACGCTTGACAACAAGATCTGCAGGAAATCGTTCCATATACAGGTCATTACCCTTGGAACACCATCCAGGCCCATTGGACCAATTCGTTTGGATGAAGTCAGAGCAGAAAGTATAAGGATATCTTGGGATGAACCAAATGATGATGGTGGTGGAGAAATAACCTGCTATAGTGTTGAAAAACGTGACACCTCTAAGCCAGATTGGAAGATGGCTTGTTCAAGTGTTATAGGTACTACATTCAATGTACCAAATTTAATCAAAGGAACACAGTATCAATTTAGAGTATGCGCAGAGAACAGGTACGGTGTGAGTGAGCCTCTAGTTTCACAAAATGTTATTGCAAAGCACGAGTTTAGACCTCCAGGTGCACCAGGCATGCCATTTGTCTACAATGTCACTAATGATGGCATGACTATTCAGTGGGACGCACCTATTTTTGATGGTGGTTGCCCAATACTTGGTTACAATGTTGAAAAGAAAGAGACAAACAGCATCATGTGGCAAAAGGTCAACACTGTCTTGGTGACCGCAAGGGAATATAGAATTATCGGCCTTATTGAAGGACTGCAATACCAATTCAGAGTCTATGCTCAAAATGATGCTGGATACAGTCGTATGAGTGATGAGAGCAAACCAAATATGGCTGTTTCTCCTGTTGGTGAGTTAATTTAATTAATTATTTTTAAAATCTGAAACAATAATATGTGAAAACCCTGATTCCCTCTGAAAACTTATCTTAATGTTTTAATGATATTTACATCATAGATCCTCCTGGAACTCCTGACTACATTGATGTAACAAGTGAATCTGTGAAACTGAAATGGGATGCACCTAAAAGAGATGGTGGAAGCAAAATTGTTGCCTACAACATTGAGAAACGTCAGGGCCAGGGTCGCTGGTTGAAGACGAACTTCACAGATGTAACTGAGACAGAGTTTATAGTGACTGGTCTAACTTGTGGTGAACGGTATGAATTCAGAGTTATAGCAAGGAATGCCATTGGCACCATCAGCCCACCTTCTCAGTCTTCTGGCTATGTTCTCATCAGAGACGAAAGCTGTAAGTTCATACAATACAATACTTTCATACTCTAACACCCCTTGTATTATAATTAATGGTAATTAATTCTTTCTATCCTTTACAGCTGCTCCAAATATTGAATTTGGACAGGAGTACTTTGAAGGGGTTGCCATCAAAGCAGGGGAAAACATCAAGCTTAAAGTCTCAATTATAGGAAGACCAACACCCAAGATCAAATGGTTCAGGGATGATGTTGAACTAACTAAGAAGATGGTAGATATCACAACAACTGCTGGCTCAAGCACCCTCTTTATTAGAGATGCTGACCGCTCTCACCGTGGGGTCTATTCTGTAGAAGCCAAGAATCACTGTGGAACCAAGAAAGAGCAAATTAAAGTTGAAGTCTTTGGTATGCATAATCACATATTTCCTTACACAACTTTTGACATTTGTGTATGTTTTATCCATTGCATCTAATTTTGTGATGCTTTTAGATACACCTGGAGAGCCTGTTGGACCAGTTGTCTTCACAAATATCTCAGAAGGCAAAGCTACATTTTCATGGAATCCACCAGAAAATGATGGCTGCTCTGAGGTCACTCATTATGTTATTGAGAAGCGCGAGACCTCCAAAATTTCCTGGACACTTGTTACAGATCACTGTGTGGAGTGTACATACAATGCTACCAAACTGATCAAGACCAATGAGTACCAGTTCCGTGTGTCTGCTGTAAACAGGTTTGGGGTCAGTAGACCACTGGATTCTGTTCCTGTCATTGCCCAAATGCAATATAGTAAGTGTGTCTGCAGATTATATTATAATTTCCATACAACATTGTTAGACAAAAAAACAACAGCAAGTTAATAAAATTGTATTATTTTCTTTCCTGCAGCCATTCCAGACTCTCCTGGTACTCCTGATGCGACTAATGTTGATGGAGAGAGTATTACAATCAACTGGACTGCACCGACAAATGATGGAGGAAATGCAATTAAACATTACATCGTTGAAAGGCGTGAGAAGAAAACTGGGCGCTGGGTGAAGGTTTTGACTAGGAAACCAATTACTGAGACTGCCCACAGAGTAACTCATCTCACTGAGAATGTGGAATATGAATTCCGTGTTTATGCTTTTAATGATGCTGGAGTTGGCGCTCCAAGTAATATTTCAATGCCTATTAAATGCGCAGAGCCAACTGAAGAACCAGATGGTCCTTCAATTGTAAATGTTACTGATACCACCAACACGTCTGTCAGTCTGGAATGGACCAGACCTGGTTATGATGGTGGCATGGAGGTCCAGGGATACATCATTGAGGTGTGCAAAGGAGCTGAAACAGAATGGCATAGGGTCAATGAAGATATTTGCATTGTCACAAAGTACACTGCCACTGGTTTGGAAACAGGTGCAGAATACAAGTTTCGTATTAGTGCAGTTAATGCAGTTGGAAAGGGTGACCCTAAAGAGATCCCTGAGCCAGTCCAAGCAGTGGACAGACTGTCTGCACCAGAGATTGATATTGATGCAAGCTTCCAACAGACACACATTGTGAAAAGTGGTGGCAGTGTATGTCTCTGTGTAGCTTTCAAAGGAAAACCAGCACCTACAGCTTCATGGATAAAGGTGGATGGTGAACTTGGGGTAATGGCTGATGTAACTACTACAGAGACTGTCACTCATTTGGCACTGGGAAATTGTACACGAAATGACAGTGGAAAATACACTCTCACTCTTGAGAACAGCATTGGTAGCAAATCCATCACTTTTACAGTTAAAGTGCTGGACACACCTGGAGCACCAGGTCCTCTCATGTTCAAGGATGTTACAAGAGGCGCCCTTACACTTATGTGGGAGCCTCCAGTCAGTGATGGTGGTGCACGTGTTCATCACTATGTTGTGGAGAAGCGTGAGGCTAGCCGACGTACATGGACAGAAGCAGCACCTAAGTGCACTCAAACATATTTGAGAATTTCTGAGCTCCTGGAAGGAGTACCCTACTTCTTTAAGGTAATGGCAGAAAATCAGTATGGCCTTGGTGAGGCTTATGAAATGCCTGATCCAATTATTGCCACAGCTGAACCAGCTCCACCAAAGAGACTGGACATTATTGATACCACTGATACAACAGTTACTCTTGCCTGGATGAAGCCTGAACATGATGGTGGCAGCCGTATAACAGCTTACTGTGTGGAGGCTAAACCAAAGGGAACAGATAAATGGGTTGTTGGAGGTTCTACAAAAAACCTAAGTCTTGTCGTTGAGGGCTTAACTGAAGGTACAGAGTATGAATTCCGTGTCAAAGCAAAGAATGATGCAGGTTACAGTGTACCTAGAGAGGCTCTTTCTTCTGTTGTTGTTAAAGAGCCCCGTATTGAGCCAACTGCAGATCTCAGTGGCATTACCAACCAGCTTATCACTTGCAAATCTGGCAGTTCATTTGAAATTGATGTTCCAATTAGTGGCAGACCAGCACCAAAAATCATTTGGAAGCTTGAGGAAATGAGACTAAAGGAAACTGACAGGGTCTCAATCAAGACCACCAAAAATAGGACCACACTGACAGTTAAAGAAAGTATGCGAGGTGATGGAGGAAGGTACTTCCTTACCCTTGAGAATGTGGCAGGGGCTAAAACTTTTATTGTCACTGTCAATGTGATTGGCAGACCCAGTCCTCCAGAGGGGCCTATTGAGATTTCTTCAGTTACAGCTGAGTCTTGTGATTTGTCATGGAATGAGCCTGAGGATGATGGTGGAACTGAAATAACAAACTACATTGTTGAGAAGCGTGAGTCTGGCTCAATTGCCTGGCAGCTTATCAACTCTAGCGTGAAACGAAAATCATTCCATGTTTCACATCTAACAAAATACATGCAGTACACATTCCGAGTCTCTGCAGAAAACAGATTTGGTGTGAGCAAACCAACTGAGTCTGAAACCATTGTTGCAGAGCATCCATTTGGTGAGCAATTAAATATGACAGTAGTAGGAGATACTTATTACAAAATTTTATGTTATTGCTGAAGAATAATTTGATTCTCTCATAATTTTACTATTTTTCTGCTACAGTTCCTCCAGGGCCTCCAACTAGACCAGAAGTGTTTGCTGTTACTTCTAACAGCATGAGCATTCGTTGGGAGGAACCGTACCATGATGGTGGTAGTAAGGTCACTGGGTACTGGATTGAGAAAAAGGAACGCAACACTATTCTCTGGGTCAGAGAAAACACCATTCCCTGTTTTGACTGTTACTACAAGGTGGACAGCCTTATTGAAGGTCTTGAATACCAGTTCAGAGTGTATGCTATGAATAGTGCTGGCCTCAGCAAAGCAAGTGAAGCCTCAAAGAGAGCTATGGCTCAAAATCCAGTTGGCAAGTTTTACTAAATTAATTTTCAGACACACATGTACACAAATAATTTTTCAAACATACTAATTTATTTAATATATTTACCCTTCAAGATCCTCCAGGCAAGCCAGAAGTAACTGATGTGTCAAGATCAACAGTGTCAATTAAATGGTCTGTGCCTCTGAATGATGGTGGACACCCAATTGTAGGTTACATTGTTGAGCGTAAGCCATATACTGTCTCTGGAGATGGAAGATGGCTGAAGTGTAATTACACTAATGTTACTGATACAAACTTCACCATTACTGCACTGGGAGAAGGAGAAGTATACGAGTTCCGTGTGATTGCGAAGAATGCTAATGGAGTGCTCAGCATGGCATCAGTTTCAACAGGAGCAGTGACTTGCAAAGCTGAATACAGTAAGACTCAAATTACATTTGCAAATTTTGTAGTGAAATAACTGTATTCAAAGATCTAAAACATTACTTATTTTTTATAGTACCTCCCAAAGCAGAACTGGATAGCAAACTTCTTGTGGACACAGTTACAGTCAGAGCAGGGTCAGACCTGGTTCTTGATGCTTCTGTTGGTGGCAAACCTGATCCAAAAGTCTCCTGGGCCAAAGGACAGAAGGAGCTAGATCTTTGTGAGAAATATTCTTTACAGTATTCTAGCACCCGTGCTCTGGCAATTATCAAGTTCTGTGACAGAGATGATACTGGAAGGTATGTTCTGACAGTGAAGAATGCAAGTGGAACCAAAACAGCTGAAGTCAATGTGAAGGTGCTTGGTAAGTAAAATAATTCTGCATTGCATATTTAAAAACATAATCATGTTTTAAAATTATATTTAAAAGGAGCTTAAATGAGGACATTCAGCTTAGCCCTAAATGTTCCATTGTTCTATTCTGAATTTGTTCTTTTTTCAAGATACACCGGGCCCATGCCAGGAGATAAACGTAAGAAATGTAACTAAAGAAAAATGCACTGTGTCCTGGAAAGAGCCACTAGAGGATGGTGGTGACCCCATCACACACTATATTGTGGAGAGAAGGGACACTAACAGACTCAACTGGGTCATCGTGGAGGCTGAATGCAAGGCCCTTGTCTGTGACATTACTAGACTTTTCAAGAATAATGAATATATTTTCCGTATCAGAGGTGTAAACAAGTATGGACCTGGTGTGGCACTGCAGTCTTCACCCATCATTGCAAGAAACTCATTCAGTAAGTAAAAAGGTTGAGTTACCTTGCATTGAATTTTATTTTAAAAGAAGGGATATGTTTATCTATTCTATTGTTCACCTGCAGCTATTCCATCACCTCCGGGAGCACCAGAGATCATTGCAGTTGGAAAAGACTTTGCAACAATTGAGTGGCTAAAACCTGAAAATGATGGTGGTAGTGAAATCGTAAACTACCTCATTGAGAAGAAAGAGAGAAAAAGCATCAGATGGATCAAGGTTAATAAAGACACTATACTCAAGGACACAACCTTCAAGGTTACCGATCTACAGGAGGGAAACATTTATCAGTTCCGTGTTACAGCCATTAATGCTGCTGGAGATAGTGAGCCTAGTGAAGTGTCCATGTATGCAGTATGCAGAGTACCAACAGGTACATTATTTACACTGTGAATTTGTGTAGCAAAATGAATATAGTGAGTAAAAATGTAATGTTTTTTATTATGCATGAATGTCACATTTTTGTCTGCAGGCAAACCAGATGCTCCTTCAATTCCACGTATAACAGACACCCACAAGGACAGCATTAGTCTGGCCTGGACAAGAGCAGTAGAAGATGGAGGTGCCGATGTTATCGGTTACATTCTTGAAATGCAAGAATTAGGCACAGAGGAATGGATCAAGACGCATGAGAAGAATCTTAGAGTCACAGAACATACTGTGATAGGTTTAACAACCAGCAAAAGGTACCGCTTCAGAGTTGCTGCAGTCAATGTCAATGGAGCAGGTGACTTTAGTGACCCATGTACTGAAGTAGAGCCTGTTGAAAGAATCGGTATGACTTAACAGTTAAAACATACTTAAAGTTATCTACCTGTGAAAGATAAGATTTGTTAGAATTACCAAAACTTATTACTTTTCTCAGAAATACCTGATCTTGAGCTTCCTGATGATTTAAAGAAAACAATATGCCTGAGAGCTGGAAGCTCAATGCGTCTTCATGTAGCTGTTACTGGAAGACCAGTTCCAGCTATTACCTGGAACAAGCCTGGTGTGGATCTCCAAAACCGTGGATTCATTGAAGTGACAGATACCGCCACAACTCTTATCATTGACAAGGTGCACCGCTATGATGCTGGAATATACACCCTCGAGGCCTCTAATTCAGCTGGCAAGAAGGATGCTAGCATTCTGGTCAAGATCTACGGTATGTTCATATATTGTTGTGTTTATATATTTATATATATATATATATATATATATATATATATAGAGAGAGAGAGAGAGAGAGAGACAGACAAACCCTGCTTAATTATTTGTTTAATTTTATGCTTTTCAATTTTAGATACTCCTGGTCCACCAGGCCCCATTAAAATAAAAGAGCTCACAACAGAGTTTGCTCACATTATATGGGATGCCCCTGAGGTTGATGGTGGAGCACCTGTTAACAATTATATCATTGAGAGAAGAGAAACATCAATGAGAGCCTACAAAACAGTTACTTCTAAATGCAGCAAGACATCATATAAAATTACAGGACTGTTAGAGGGAATGCTCTACTATTTCAGAGTGTTGCCAGAAAACATCTATGGTATAGGTGAACCTGTTGAGACACTAGATGCTGTGTTAGTGTGTGAAGTGCCACTGCCTCCAGCTAAACTTGACATTGTAGACATCACAAAGTCATCTGTTACTCTTGGATGGGAGAAACCTAAACATGATGGAGGCAGCAGAATCATTGGTTACATTGTTGAAGCTTGCAAGGCTGGTACAGACAAATGGATGAAGGTTGTTACTTTAAAATTAACAGACTTTGAATACACTATTGAAAAACTGAATGAAAATGAGCAGTACCTATTCAGGGTACGTGCTCTCAACAGCAGAGGTATTGGTGAAGCCAAAGAAATTGTTACACCTGTAATAGTGCAAGAACAAAGAGGTATGTACCATTCATAATTTTAGAATTCAAATAAATAAAATAGATCGGTGCCAAGATTTGTTTGACTCGCACATCTTTCTCTTTCAGTTATGCCAAAGGTTGATCTATCACGCATTCCACAAAAGATGATCAGTGTTTTGGCAGGCAAACCACTTGAACTTGATTTGCCAATCTTTGGAAGGCCACCTCCAGTTTCCACCTGGTATTTTAATGACAATAGATTGAAGACACAGGAACGTGTGAAGATTCAGTCTACTGCGAAATTCTCCAGGTTAACTATTCTTGACACCACAATTGATGATACTGGAGAATACATCCTTGAAGTAAAGAATATTACAGGAATTACTACAGAGCAAATTAAAGTAATCATTCTTGGTAAGTCAGCTGTCTGATATAACCTGTCAATCTGCCATATTCATTTTTTTTCTTCATATTTCTTATTATTTTATTTTCAGACAAACCTGATCCGCCTACAGGACCTATTCGTTTTGATGAGATAGATGCAACCTCAGTTCTAATAAGCTGGGACCCACCAGAGAGGGATGGAGGTGCTCCTGTAACTAACTATGTTGTTGAACAACGTGATGCTCATCGTCCAGGATGGGTACCTGTTTCTGAATCAGTTAGCAGGCCAACCTTTAAATTTGACAGATTGACAGAGGGAGACGAATATGTCTTCCGTGTTTCAGCAGTCAATCGCTACGGTGCTGGAGAGTTCTTGCAATCAGAAATTGTGGAATGCAGGAGTTCCAAATGTAAGAACAACAGCATAGTTCATGTTATATAGATATTATATTTATATAATGTATCTATTCCATATTACCTAACATGTGCAATCAAACTAACACAAACATTTTTTTGGTGACAGCCATTCCCGGACCACCAGGCCGCCCGATAGTATTTGATGTGTCTCGGGATGGCATGACCATTGCCTGGGAACCACCAGATGAGGACGGTGGTTTGGAGATATCTGGCTACATCATCGAGCGCAAGGAGGTCAGAGCTGACAGATGGGTCCGTGCTAATAAGAACCCTGTGACAATGACAAGATACAGATCCACTGGTCTTATTGAGGGCCTGGAATATGAGCACAGAGTCACAGCCATCAATGCTAGAGGTGTTGGTAAACCCAGTCTACTCTCGAAACCAGCTGTGGCAACTGATCCAGTTGGTAAGGGTATTTTTTTAATCGTGTGTATCTTTGTGTAGTGAAATTAGTAGTTGTTAAGCCAAATTTTATAACAATTACCAATCTTTATAGATCCACCTGGCTCACCTCAGAACCCGAGAATCACAGAGACTACAAAGACATCTGTGTCTTTAGCCTGGAATCCACCTGATGAGGAGGGTGGCTCTAAAGTAACTGGTTATCTAATTGAGATGCAGAAGGCTGGTTCTGTAGCCTGGATTAAGTGCAATACTACACCTACAATGATTTGTGAATACACCCTGACAAAAATGCCTCAGGGTGAGGAGTTCAGATTCAGAGTCTTGGCTTGTAATGCTGGTGGACCAGGCGAACCAGCTGAAGTGCCAAGAACGGTCACTGTGACAGAGATGCTTGGTATGATGTTACTCAGTGTTTATAACTATGAACATCACTATTTGCTGTTGGCTGAGTTATAGTTAACTATTTAATTTATTTGCTATATTTCAGAACCTCCAAGTCATGATCTTGAATCTAAGTACAAAGATATATTTGTTGTCCGACATGGAGCAGTCATCAAACTTTCAGTTCCAATCAAAGGCAAGCCAACGCCTGTTTGCAAATGGACAAAGGATGGTTCTGAGGTCTCTAACCGTGCAATGATTGTCTCCACTGAGGATATTACTGAGCTTGTTATCAAGGATGCTGAAAGGTCTGACTCTGGTTTATACATTCTCCATCTTGAAAATAAATGTGGCAAAAAGATGGTGCAAATCAAGGTCAAGGTTATTGGCCGTCCAGCAGCACCTGAAGGTCCTCTTGGATTTGAGGATATCCAAGCTCATTCTGTAAGAGTGAGCTGGAAGCCACCAAAAGATGATGGTGGCACAGAAATCCTTGGCTATATTGTGGAGCGACGTGTGGCAACAAAGGCAGCCTGGTATACTGTGGACTCCAGAGTGCTTGACACATCTTTTGTGGTTAAAGGACTACATGAAAATGTTGAGTACCACTTTAAGGTGACAGCAGAAAATAAGTTTGGCATCAGTGGCTCCCTTAAATCTGAACAGCCTGTTGTGCCAAAGACTCCAATTTGTAAGTATTTTTTCAACTGTCATTACCAAATGTACTCAGGTTTAATCAACTATAACATTACAAATGCCATGTGTATGTTTACAACAGGTATACCAGAAGCTTCAAGTACACCACCAGAGATCATGGATGTTACTAAGTCCTCTGCTGATTTGGCTTGGATTAAACCTAAAGATGATGGTGGATCACCGATCAATGGATACTTCATTGAATATAAAGAGGTGTCATCTGACAAGTGGGTTCGCCATGAGACGAGAGTTACTTCCACCATGTACACCCTTAGCGGACTCACTACTGATGCAGAATATCAGTTCCGTGTGATTGCTATAAATAACATTGGAGAGAGTGAACCTGGACCTGCATCAGATTCAGTCATATGCAAAGATCCATTTGGTAAGGAAATATGTCTTATTTAATTAACATTTTAGCCACATGTGATTTTAACAGAATGTTTGTTTGTTTTTTTAAAGTTATTTTGCATAACTCTTACTACTCTCTTTCTGCTTTAGACAAACCAAGTCAACCAGGGGAGGTAGACACATTGGCTGTAACTAAAGATTATATAACTATTCGCTGGGAAGCTCCTCAATGTGATGGTGGAAAGCCAGTTCTTGGTTACTGGGTTGAGTACAGAAAATCAGGGGAGAGCACTTGGAAAAAGTGTAACAGGGAGCTATCAAAGGAAAAACAATTTACTCAAGGTGGTTTGCAAGAGGCTACTGAATATGAATTTAGAGTGTTTGCTGAAAATGAAACTGGAATCAGCAGGCCTCGTAGGACTGAAGCAGGAATTAAAACCAAACTAGGTGGTAAGTATTTTTTTAAGTTCATATTTACAATATTGAACTTGGATGATTATTTCATTTTTAACAAAAAAACAATAAACATTTTTTTTTTCTTTTGGAACAGTTGTAACTAAACCAGCTCTCAGAAAAGAGATAGATGAAGTTACTGCCAAGCTTGGACAGACTGCCACCCTAAAATGTCAAATTATTGGAAGGCCTGTTCCAGAAATTAAATGGTACAAAGGTGGAAAGGAACTCAAAGAGGGCCACAAATATGCTGCAACCTCTGATGGCCGTAACCATACTTTAACCATCTCAACGGATCAACAAGAAGATGAAGGCTTGTACACATGCAAGGCTGTGAATGAAGCTGGAGATTGTGAGACCAGTGGAACCTTGGTTCTGGAAGCAGCACCTCAATTCCCTGTCCCATTGACAGACAAAATCTTTGCAGAATGTGGTACAACTGTACGTGTTCATGCTGTGTATATAGGTCGTCCTGAACCCAAAATTATGTGGCTTCATGGGGCCAAACCTGTGGTGCCCTCTGAGAATGTCATCATTGAGAACACAGAGCATTACACTCATTTGATTTTAAAGAATGTCCAACGCAGGGTGAATGGTGGAAAGTACAGAATCAGGATCAACAACCACTTTGGCTCTGCAGATACCGTAACTCAACTTGAAATTCTAGGTGAGGATTTTTAATAAAAATGATAATATATATTCTTATAGTAATTATACTAATTTGAGTATTTTAAAAACTGTAAATAATTTTTTTTTTTCCTTCCAGACAAACCTTGCATGCCAGAAGGGCCTATTGTTCTTGAGGCTTTATTGAAGAATTCTGTGATAATAAGTTGGAAGGCATCAAAAGATGATGGTGGATCAATGATAACAAACTATATTGTGGAGAAGCGTGAAGACAAAGAAGGTGCCGAGTGGCAACTTGTCTCATCGTCTATTACAGGCACCTCATGCCGCATTCCTAATCTTGTGGAAAATGAAGGTTACTTCTTCCGCATTTCGGCACAAAACCGTTATGGTATCAGTGAACCACTGGAGACTCCATCTGCTATTCTTATCAAGAGTCAATTAGGTAAGCTAAGAAATATTAAGAAATAAAAACAAGAATTCAAAATGGAAGAACATGTTGGGTAATTGCCTTTTCCATCTCAAATGTTTTACAGATAAGCCAGGTGCACCACTTAAACCTGTTGTGTCTGGCGTGACCAAGACCTCCTGCATTGTTTCTTGGAAACCACCTCTTAGTGATGGTGGATCCAAGGTCAAAAGTTACAGTCTTGAAAAGAAGGACAAAAAGAAAGGTGAATGGGTTGTGGTAACCTCTGATGAGATTCATCAGACAGTTTATTCAGTAAAGGGGCTTACAGAAGGCCTGGAGTACATTTTCCGTGTGAAATGTGAAAATATTGGTGGAGAGAGTGAATACAGTGAAGAGTCAGACCCTGTTGTTCCAAGAACTGATGCTGAAATACATGCTCCTGCCTTTAAGGAAGACCTCAGAAATATGAGTGTGAAATACAAGAGCAATGCAACATTTGTTTGCAAGATAACAGGACAACCCAAACCTGTGATCAAATGGTTCAAGCGTGGCAAAGAAATTCAGGCAGATGGAATCAAAATCAAGATCCAGGAATTCAAGGGAGGTTATCATCAACTTGTCATTGCTAATGCTGATGATGAAGATTCAACTGTCTATCAGATCAGAGCAACAAACCAGGGAGGCTCAATTTCCGCAACTGTTTCTCTTGATGTTGAAAGTAAGTTTAGAAAAACAGCGGATATTTATGTTACCGGTTTACTTTAGTGTTAAGACTTTGTTGTAAAAACACAATGTTCTTCTTTTTCTTTCAGTACCAGCAAAGATTAATTTACCTAAGAACCTACAAGATAAAGAGGCCATCTGTGCTCTTCGTGGTGAAGTGGTGAACATCAAGATTCCATTCAGCGGAAAACCAGATCCAGTTATCACATGGCAGAAGGGCCAAGATCTTATTGATAACAATGGGTATTATCAAGTCATCGTCACGAGATCATTTACATCTCTTTTGTTCCCCAATGGAGTGGATCTGAAGGATGCTGGTTTCTATATTGTCTGTGCAAAGAACAGATTTGGCATTGACCAACAAACAGTTGAACTTGATGTTGCAGATGTCCCTGATCCACCTCGCAGCATCAAAGCCAGTGATGTGTCTAGGGATTCTGTTACACTTAACTGGGTGGCACCTGCCAGTGATGGAGGAAGTAGAGTTAGAAACTACATTATTGAGAAGTGTGCCACTACAGCAGAGAGATGGATCCGTGTTGCCCAGTCACGTGACACTCATTACACTGTCACCAACCTGTTTGGGAAAACAAGCTACCAATTCCGTATAATAGCAGAGAACAAATTTGGCCAGAGTGCACCATCTGAACCAAGTGGACCAGTTGTGACAAAGGAAGATAAATCAAGAGTTCTTAACTATGATGAGGAAGTTGATGACAGCAGACCTGTCTTTACGGGTAAAGCTCGTCATTCAGAGGTTAAGAATTTGCACAACAAATATATGATCGCTGAGGAGCTTGGACATGGGCAGTTTGGCATTGTTCATCGCTGTGTTGAGATTAGTTCTGAGAAGACATTCTTTGCCAAATTTGTTAAAGTAAAAGGTGCAGATCAAGCAATAATAAAGAAAGAAATTGCCACTCTAAATGTGGCACGTCATAAGACCTTCCTGCAACTCCATGAATCATTTGACAGTCCTGAAGAACTAGTTATGATATACGAGTTTATATCAGGTGTTGACATATTTGAGCGTATTGGCACAGCTAACTTTGAGCTCAATGAACGTGTAATTGTTAATTACATCAGACAGGTATGTGAAGCTCTTGAGTTTCTACACAGCAAGAGTTATGGCCATTTTGATATCAAACCTGAGAATATAGTGTACACCACAAGAAGGGGAACTACTATCAAGATAATTGAATTGGGACAATCTAGACATCTCACCCCTGGAGAACAAATCAAGATTCAGTACACAACAGCTGAATATTCAGCACCTGAAATTCATCAAAATGAGTTGGTCAGCAGTGTCACAGACATGTGGTCTGTTGGTGTCCTAGTATATGTTCTCCTCAGTGGACTCAATCCTTTCATTGCTGAAACCAATCAACAAATGATTGACAACATCTCCAATGCTGAGTACAGTTTTGATGATGAGTCCTTTAAAGAGGCAAGTGTTGAGGCATTAGACTTTATAGATCGCCTTCTTACCAAAGACCGTAAACATCGTATGACAGCTGCTGAAGCTTTGAATCATCCTTGGCTGACAATGAACACAGAGGAGCTCAGCAGTAGGTCAATCAAGATCACAAGACACAAAAGATACTACCAAGCTATGGTGAGAAAAGAATGGAACACTGTTGTCTCATCTGCACGTATTGCTAGTGGTGGTGCTATTAGGAGTCAGAGAGGTGTAACAGTTGCCAAAGTAAAGATTGCACCATTTGAAAATGGTCCAGTTGCTGGGCTAATTAAACACAGTGTTGCTGATGAAGGTGACGATGTCAAATTTATTTGCAACATTGACAACTATGATAGCAGTACTGAGGTTACATGGTACTGTGGAGTTCGACAACTAGAGGAAAGTGCCAAGTGTGAAATTACCTACGAAGAGGGACTTGCTACAATAACTATCAAGGGTATCACTAGATCAGATGATGGAACATACAGATGCAAAGTTGTCAATGAATATGGTGAAGACAGTGCATATGCTGAGCTCTTTGTTAAAGGTGTCAGAGAATACCGTAGCTTCTTCACTGCACGTGTGGTAAGGAAAGTCAAACGCAGAATAGACACAGCCCGTCTTCTACAAAGACCTCCGGAATTCACCCTTCCACTGTGCAATCGCACTGCTTACTTTGGTGAAACTCTTCGCTTTGGTGTCACCATCACAGTACACCCTGAGCCTCGTGTTATGTGGCTGAAATCTGGGCAGAAGATTTCCCCAGGAGATGACGACAAGAAATATACATTTATAAGTGACAAAGGTCTGTATCAGTTAGTTATTCACAATCTTGACTCTGACGATGATGCTGAATACACTGTGGTGGCACGCAACAGGTATGGTGATGATAGCTGTAAGGCTCGTCTCACAGTGATTCCTCGCCCTGCGCCTGCTGATAATACACTGAGACCCATGTTCAAGCGCCTACTGGCAAACTTGGAGTGCAAAGAGGGCCAGAGTATACGCTTTGAGATAAGAGTGTCAGGATCACCGACACTGAAATGGGAGAAGGATGGTACACCTTTGGCATTTGGTCCACAGATTGAAGTTGTTCATGAGGGTTTGGATTACTATATGTTACACATCAGAGACACTCTTCCAGAAGATTCTGGTACATACAGAGTAACTGCCACTAATTCTGCTGGTTCTGCAAGTTGCCAAGCCACACTTAGGGTTGAACGTGTGACGCATGTCAAGAGGGACTTTGAGAGTGAGGAGGATAAGAGGAAGAAGCTAGACCAACAGCAAATTGACAAGAAAGTACGATTAACACAGATTCTGGCTGGTACAGACGTCATGGCACTTATTCCTGTAGCACAACAGGCATTGAGAGAGGCTGCAACTATGTTCAAGCCTGCAGTAACCACCAAAAAAGTAAAGACTGAAGCTGAAGAAGCAAAGGAAAAAGAAGAAAGAAGGAAAAGGGCAGAGGAAAAGAGATTGAGAATGCCATATGTTGTCCCTACACCTCGCCTTTATGGTCCTACTGCTCTTGAGGAAGACATGGTGATCAAGCACTTTAAACCATTATCTGACATGAAGTGGTACAAGAAACTACGAGATCAATATGAGTTCCCTGAGCCAATGGAAAAGATTCCTCAGAAAAGACTTAAGCGTATTCGACTTTCAAGGTGGGAACAATTTTATGAAGTGCCCTTGCCAAGGATTAAAGACCAATACAAGCCAAAATGGCGTATACCAACTGTTTCACAAGATGACTTGGAAACTGTCAGACCAGCAAGACAACGAACACCTTCCCCGGAAACGGAAGCTTACTACAGAATAAGAAGGCGATCACTTGGTGATCTTTCTGATGAGGAACTGCTTCTTCCTATTAAAGAATATCTGTCAATGAAGAGTACAGAGGAGGAAAGACTTAAACTTGAAGAGGAACTTAGATTAGGCTACTCTGCTTCTCCACCAAGTCTAAGTCCTGTACGCTTTGAACTCTCTGCTTTGCGTCCTTCGTCACCAAAGAGGACTGTATATGATGAGGAGAAAGAAGGAGAGGAAGTTCCTGCATATGACTCCTATCGCATCCCCTCAAAGTACGAGGCTGGCCCAAGCTACATTGATCTACGTCAGAGGCATGATAAAGCAACATATAGACCTCCTAGGCAGAAGCAAAGGATGTATGAAGAAAAAGAGGACCAAGAGCTCCTTAGACCAGTCACTACCACCACAAGAATAACGTCTTACAAGAGTCAGATGAAACACATGGAGTTTGAGGAAAAAACAAGAATCACAAGAAAAGAGAAAACAAAAATTTCAATACCTGCAGTGATTCAGGGAGACACAGCTGACATATATGATGTACCAGTGAGGTCATTTTCACCTGGTTATAGTAAGGTGACACACCCCAAGGCCGAGAAGCCTCCTAAAATAGATGAGGACAAAAAAGCAAGCATCAGACATCCAAGCCCAGAGGGGAAACATCCACACACCATGAGCCTTGTGTCAAGTGAGAAAGCAGTGTCTTCACAAGACCTGTCCATAAAGGTTGACTACATCCAACGTTATGAAGCAATGAAGAAAGCTCTGAAAACTGAGACAAAGTTTGAAACAGTTTCTCAGCAGCCATTTAGTCTTGACCATACGCCAAGGGTGACTGTAAGAATGCGCTCTCACCGCGTGGCAGTTGGTCAAAATACAAAATTCACATTGAACGTTCAATCTAAGCCAGAGGCACAAATTCAGTGGTATCACAACGGCCAGCCCATTCAAGAAAGCAATAAGTATAGGATGTATAACATGAGTGGGGTTCTTTCTCTCCAGATCATTGACTGCCAAGAAGAAGACAGCGGGACATACCGTGTCACCTGCACAAATGCAAAGGGAGAAGCCTCAGACTATGCCACTCTAGATGTTTCTGGAAGTGGATTTTCCGCATATACATCTCAGCGCAAAGATGAAGAACCTCCAACTCCTTTTATACCTGAAATGACAAGAACAGATGTTTATCATGTGTCATCATCTAAGGCAACATCCACCACCGAAACACATGTTTCAGAAGCAGTAACTGAAATCAAAACATCAGATATCAAAACAGAGGCAACAGAAACTGTTATTCATGAAGAATATGTATCATCTGAGATGAAGCTTCAAACCACAGAAATGGTAACAGTAGAGGAAGCTCCAGTTGAGACAAAGAAACCAACCATTTCTGCTAAAATTCTGACTAAGCCACAGTCACTCACAGTTTCTGAGGGGGAGTCAGCAAAATTTACATGTGATGTGGATGGTGAACCAGCACCCAGTGTAACTTGGTTAAGGAAGGGACAAGCTATTGTATCATCTCACCGTCATCATGTAACAACGACAGAATACAAATCTACATTTGAGATCTCACAAGTTGAAATTTCAGATGAAGGAAACTACACATTGGTTGTGGAGAACTCTGAGGGTAAACAAGAAGCAGAATTTACCCTGACTGTTCGCAAACCAACACCTGTACAGAAAGTTGTTGCTTCTCCTCCAAGAGTAAAGTCTCCAGAGTCTCCTCGTCTGAAGTCACCTGCAGGGATTAAATCCCCAGCAAGAATCAAGTCCCCTGAACCAATTAGGTCACCACAAAGAGTCAAGTCACCATTCACAGCAAAGTCACCAGTTCCAAAAGAGAAAACAACCAAGCCTACCTTTTCAGCTGGACTGAATGATATTTCTGCTTTGTCAGATACAATTATCAAGCTGACAGTAAAAATTATGGGTGTGCCTAAACCAGCGATTTCCTGGATGAAAGATGGGAAGGTAAATATACTTGTATGCTCACAGTGAATTGTTAATTGTTCAATATTAAATATCAAATATCATTAATTACAAACCAACCAGAAGAAAATAACAATGTGAATATTCTCATTTCAGAGTGTGTCACAGGGTGGAAAATATGAAATATTTGAGGAACACGGTTCTGCACATCTTGAAATCTATGATGCTGATGTATCTGATAGTGGTGTGTATGAATGCACTGCAAAAAATAGTGATGGATCAGTCACTACAAGATGCATTGTAACTGTTAAAGGTACGATTATCCCTCTGAACATAATACTGCGATGGCTGAAAATGATTAGTTTTGTATTAGTGCCACTCTTTTTTTAGTACCAATATTATAATAAAAAATTGTTTTGTTCTTTCAGAATCAAGAAAATCAACATCGTTTGCAGTAGAAACAAAAGCAGAACTAACAGAAGAACTTGCCAGACAGGAGATCATTCATGAGAAGGTCCAGTCATTTTCAGAAATTAAAGCTTTGCAAACTGAAATAACATTGACTGAGGGTCAGTCTGTCACACTGAAAGCAAATATCCCTGGGGCTTCTGATGTAAAATGGATTCTGAATGGAGTGGAACTGATTAATTCAGAGCAATATAGATATGGTATTTCTGGAAATTACCACACTTTGACCATTAAGAGTGTAAGCTCCCATGATAGAGGAATTGTCACATGTGAGGCACAAACTGAACAGGGAGTGGTCAAGTGCCAGTTTGGCACAACAGTCAGTGAAAAATTCTCAGATGCACCAAGCTTCCTAGTGCAACCACGCTCCCAGAACATAAATGAAGGCCAGGATGTCATATTCTCCTGTGAAATAATGGGTGAACCTACACCTGAAATTGAATGGCTCAAGGACAATGAAGTGGTGAGTAGCCTGAATCATCATTACACTAAATAAATTTCAGCTGGTTATTTTGAATTTAATGGATTCAATTTTTGAATTTAATGTGTTTAATGAAAGTAAATTAAAATAAAATTTAAAATTCTCTTGAACTCCTCCTATTCCATAGCTATCGGTCTCATCAAATATGAAACTGAGCCGCACTAAAAATATGTACAAACTGGAGATTCAGAATGCCACTGTTGAGGACAGTGGCAAATATACAGTAAAGGCCAAGAACCAATTTGGACAGTGTTCTGCAACAGCATCCCTCAATGTTCTCTGTAAGTTTTTTCTTCTTGTGACACTATTACTCACAGCACCGTGCACTGCACCTCCTTGTGAAATTTGTGTAAGAAAATTGTACAGTTAAGTCAGAACAAATTCTCTTCATGCAAAAACTGTAATACTGAACTGTATATTCAAGTATTACGGTCATTCAGTTAGCATAAAGTTAGCAAATTAAGCAAATATCTGGACAACTGTATTAAACTTTGCATGCATAATACTGTTATATATATATATTTTGTAAAATATATAAGACTAAATAATTGCAAAGGAGGTTTTTAACCAAGATCCACAGATCAAAGCATGTATTTCCGGTGAAACGCTCCTTTGGCCTGTGAAGCTGGGTGAATGACCCGGCCGTTATTTGCTATACTGTCACAGCTCTGGTTGAAGAACCTGTTAAAATGAGAGTATTGAAGAAAAGCTCAGATGCTACAAGTATACAAAGTAGCAGCTCTGCCTTGCACATGGCTTCAACAATGCAGGAAACGAGAAGCAGCAGCCCCAGCATGGCTCAGATTAAATTTCAAAGCATGTCAGCAACTAGCATGACCTCAATGACATCTGAAACAATGGTAGCCATGAGTTCGAGTTCACGCAGCATGATGGAAATGTCTAGTCATGCACATGTTGCAGGGTCCTCACTCAGATCCATTTCTTACAAGTGCAAAGGTGAGGAAACACATGGTGATTTAGATTGACACCACATACAGTGTTGTGGCAATTCTAATAATTAAGACATTAACAACCTTCACGTAATTTTTTGCTCATTTCCTTTTAAACAGGTGTACCACCTAAAATTGAAGCTGCCCCTGAGGATATAAGCATAGAATCAGGAAAGGTTCTGTCTGTGGCCTGTGCTTTCACTGGAGACCCAGTTCCAAATGTTGAGTGGTCCCGTTCAGGGAGGATACTGTCCAGTGAAGAGAGTGAAAGGTTCCAGATTGAGACCACTGAGGACACAACCACACTCATCATTAGTGGCATAAAAGAAAATGATGCTGGAGCATACACCCTCAAACTTTCAAATGAGCTTGGCTCTGATACTGCTACCGTCAATGTCCGCATTCGATCTATGTGAAAAATATATATTAATCCAGTCCATACCCCCTTTTCCTTTCTTCAATATATTTTATTTATTGAATGAGTAAAAAAAAATACTGTTCTAGATAAAGACCTGGATCTCTGTTCTGTAAATATGAACTATTTTTATACCAAACTTGACTTTAATTTATGCCAAACTAGACTAAAGTCTAAAGTTGTTAAAGATGTGCCAAATTGGGTAATTATGACTTTTTGAACCATTTTTCTGTGACATGTACATAATGTATATAGCCGAATTGAACGGTTATGGAAAATTTATGAATTGTTATTTATGACGATAATAACTTAAACAAATGGAACGAAATGTTTAACAGGAGAAAGTTTCTAATGGAACGAATACCCTGTGAAACCTGAAACAAAATTATGTGCCTCAACAATATGTTGAAGTCTTAAGATTGCCTCAACAGGTAGAGAGGCTCCCTGTTGAAGTTCTACTAAATCAAAGGGACAAAGCTATGCACTGTACATCTGTGCGTATAGTATTTCAGTACTCAAATTGAATTTATAACTTGACCATAAGACCTTGAATGCTGTTTGCGTCTCACCCTCACATAAGCAGCATGACTAGGTCTTGTGTTCAGACTGACAATTTCATATCACCATTTTAATGACATGCTCAAAGTGCAAGCGGCCTGCACCTTGAGCTGATGATGATATGCGCTCATGTTCTGCCAAAGGACTATTTGAATTTGATCTTATGAAAGCAACATCACCTGGCCATTAATTTCTTTATCAATTCAGATACTCCTTTGCAGAATCTGTGCCACCTCTTGGAGGAATGCTAGGTTATATTGTGTGTTGTTTTTTTTTTTTGTTAGTGTGTGTGTTAGTGTTAGGATCTCACTTTGTCAGGGTATTCAAGCAGTGTACCACAGTAACTACATCTGCTGTGCAAAGAAAACATAAAACACATGAATGCAATACCCTGCACTTTGATTCAATAGCAATTAATATATGTAGAATTACCTATATATTCTGCCTCCTTGAGTTTTATGAATTTTTGGTTTAATAAAGCATGATTTCAGCACCATAAATATTTAGTGTTATATTTCGTTATTGTTTTAATTGTTTATTTTACTGAAAAACTGCCTTTACAGCCATCCATCCATCCATCTTCTATACCGCTTAACTCCTTTCAGGGTCACGGGGAGACCTGGAGCCTATCCCAGGGAGCTGCCTTTACAGCCATGATATCTAAACCCAAATAATTGTCACTTTTAAAATAATTCTATCACTGCAATAAGTTGTCTTATGGTTACCCCAGAGTACTAGTTATTACAACGTGCACTACATTAACACAAGGTTGTAAAAGCAGTCATTGGTTGATATAGACATAGCTCAATCAGAGTAACAAATAAGTCATCATAAAACACAACGGGTGCTGTTATAGAAAAATAATCATCAACAGGGTGGTGTGATGTGGCCCGATGTAACCCGGAGTTACTGTTACCACCCCAAATTGGATTATTTTCCTATAACAACATGTTATAATCCATGCAAATGTCAACCTTACCTTTTAAAAATGAATTTCTTAACAAAAGAACAACCCCCTTTTTAAGTTGTCCATTTAGGTCTGTATTTTACTGCATTACAGTCATGGCCAAAAGTTTGCGATCACTATACATATATAATATGTAGTATAGTGATCGCAAACTTTTGGCCATGACTGTAATGTGCTGTAATAGAAATGTTAAGAAAATTGTCATGTTCATCCACCAGGTATGAGGTGTGCACCAATACTAAAACGACATTTTCAACCAGCCATATTTCATGTTTTCAAAAGAGGGTTCAAAACACTCCTTTTTAAAAACTTTATATTAACAATAAGCATTTTGCAGAACAATGGACAAATGTCTGAGAAATAAATACACTCACTTTGTCATAACAGCGATGCATTTTGAATTCATAAGGGCTATATTTAGGAAGTCATGATGCTTTAGTGCTGTGTCACGTCTGTAACATTTTCAAGATTAGGTTTATATCATATAATAATTACTAATACAAATAACTAAAAACTTTCTGTACAAAGCCTAACTCATAATTAGCCTAATGTCCATGCTAATTATGATCAACAACTCATCTCCCATCTTTGCGCTGAGCAACCATAATAATGCGTTACGAACATACACGTTACGGACACTTCATATTAAATCATATGCATATCACTGGCGCACATTTGTTTACCATGATGTTGCTGTTAGATGACTGATGTATATTACTATGAACTGTTTCTGGCTTACTGTATATCGGAACATTAAAAAAATTCTTTAATTGTTCTAGTAACATTTTAGAAATTAAATTCTAACAACAACGAGAACACCATGGGGATTTACAGATCGCTACATTATTATTGTTCTTACAGTAGAGAGAGAGAGAGAGAGAGATGAACAGGCATGCACATGTGTTCACTCAGCTGATGGCTTACATCCTACCTTAAAGGACACACCTCTCACGATGATGTTTTTCCAGCTCTCTTTTCCGCACTCGCCCTCACCTTTTTTTGTCGCTGATTCTTTTTCCTCCTCTTAATAGGTAGAATCACACATGACAGCCATTATTAGACATGGTAAAAGCATAACTACTGAAATCGTTAATACTTGCCAGGGGCGTTAGCTGGATTGTCAGTCAACCGGGACTGAGCCCAGCTTCTTCTCTATCAAAAAACTTCTAAATAGACTGTTTCCATGCATTTTTTTTCCCTAATTGCTTAAAAAATTTGACAAAAAGTTGGTTTTATCATAAAACTTACCTCGGCGTTATTACTGTTTGCAGGACTGATGTAATACAGTCTGTAATCTAACACGAGACTAGACTAGTTTTATGTCTCTAGCCAAGGGGAGGAACAGCTAAGCATTCACTATATGGGTTTAGCTGCTACACCGCCATGCAGAGTACATTATCTGTATAATGTACATTATCTATATGGCTTGGAATTCATATAGACATTTACACACCTTGTTTTCCTGCTCAACATGAAAGGATATTAATGTTTCAGTTTCAACCCCTTTACTGGTTTAAAACAACAACAACAACAACAACAACAACAAAGGCTTATATTATGGTGACTCTATTCTGATTTTCCAAAAAGATGACACTATTTGCATCACATCATTGAGATTGAAGAGGATGGTACCACTTAAAAACCATAAGATGGCTTTGGACCGCAGTTCATATGAACATTTATGCTGTGATAGCTTTAGGACTTTTGCTCTCAAGTCTATCAATGAACAGTGGAGAAGTTCAACAAAACAGACTTCATGTGAAAACTCTAATGAATTTTTCCTGGTTACACAACTGCATTATTTGAGCACGTAGTATTAGCATATTTAGGCTATAAAAGGAACTTATTTATAAGTACACTATCCGGTGTCACCCAGATGAGGACAGGTTCCCTTTTGAGTTCTGGTTCCTCTCAAGGTTTCTTCTTCCTATCATCTCAGGGGGGTTTTCCTCACTACCGTCGCCTCTGGCTTTGCTCATTAGGGACAAATTCATACAATAATTTAACAGCGTTGTTTCGACTTTCAGGCGTTTGGAAGATTTCTTAACGTGTGACTAGTCCTAGTAACGAGACTAATATTTACTGTTTAAGAAAGAAAGAGGTCAAGCTGAGGTTTGAGGATCAGAGAAGAAGTTCTCGAAGGGCGGCAACTCGCTGCTGAGGTTGACATCCGGGTAAGATTTAAGTTGCCAGATTGAATTTTTTTCCGTTTTACATTGAATGAGGTACCATTATAAGTCGTGTTGTAACTGAATTCACAATTTCATTTGTAATAGTAATTTATATAAAAAATGTTTTTATAAAAATAATAAATTCAATTCAGTTTTATTCGTATAGCGCATTTAACGATGGACATTGTCCCAATGAAGCTTTACAGAAATATATTAATTCAGGATATAGAATTTAAAGGTATGAATTTATTCCAAATGAACAAGGCAGAGGTGACGATGGCGAAGAAAAACTCCCAGAGATGATATAAGGAGGAAACATTGAGAGGAACCAGACTCAAAAGGGAACCCATCCTCATCTGGGTGATGCCGAATAGTGCGATTATAAATAAATTAAACCCTTCTATAATTGTGTTAATACCATATGGTCAAAGAGTGCAGGTCTGTAACCAGGAAAATTCATTACAGTTTTTAGATGAAGTCTGCTTTGTTGAACTTCTCCACTGTTCACCGATGGAGACTTGAGTGCAAAGGTGTTTGTGGCAATTGCAGTCCTAAAGCAATCATAGCATAACTGTTCATGTGAATTGAGGTCCAAAGACATCTTTATGGTTTTTAAGTGGTACCATTGTCAGTAATCTCAATGAGCTTTAGGCTGCAGCATGTGGGGCCATCCTCAGCAGCAGCATGTGACTTCCAATTGTTGAGAACTCGAACCAGAAGTAGGGCATCAGGATGGATCGGGCAGGTCTGGAGAGCAGAAGGGGTCAGGATCACTGGTATCTCAGGAGTAACGTGTAACTTGATAGAGAGGGAGAGAGATGGACTGGTGTATTCCTGCCTCACACCCAGTGTTCCAGGATAGTCTCTGGCTCCACAGAGACCCTGACCAAGATTAAACGGGTTACTGAAGAGTAATACATTAATAATAATAATAATAATAATAATAATAATAATAATAATAATAATAATGGTCACAGTATTGAGTCTATCCCAAGAACACTGGCCAAGAACAGGGAATTCCCCTGAAATAGGATGCCAGTCCATCTCAGGGCGCCATCTAATTCATACCTAGTGGCAATTTAGAGTAGCAAATCTACCCACTGGCATGTTTTTGGTGGGTCGAAGGAAACCGGAGAACCCAGAGGAAGAAACTCCATACAGAGAATGACTAAGGAACCAGGGACTCTTGAGCTGTGAGACCTACTCGCTGCACCACCTTTAAATAAAATATTATTATTATTATTATTATTATTATTGGGGGAACAGTGGCTTAGCGGTTAGCACATTTGCCTCACACCTCCGGGGGTTGGGGGTTCTAATACCTGTGTGCACAGAGTTTGCATGTTCTCCCTGTGCTCCCTGGGGTTTCCCATGGGTCTCAGGTTGCCTTCCCCCGTCCAAAGACATGCATTGTAGGCTGATTGGCATCTCTAAATTGTCTGTATTGTGTGTACAATAGTGCCCTGCGATTGGTTGGCACCCCATCCAGGGTGTCCTTGTGCCTTGTGCCCTTGTGCCCTGTGTACCCTGGGATAGGCTCCAGACTCCTCAAACCCAAGTGATACTGAAAATGGATTGATTATTATTATTATTATTATTATTATTATTACTACTACTACTACTACTACTACTACTACTAGTAGTAGTATTAGTAGTGTTTAATATCAATGCTGAATATTATAGGTAGGTATGAAAATGAGTTTGCTTATTTATTGATTGTTTTTTTCTTATTAAAAATATTGTCAGAATTTCTAAGAAAACATTTTATTTTTAGGAATTAGCAAAAGTAATGTTTACTTCTACCAGGAACTAGTAAGGACATTACTGTCTAGAATTTGCATTCTTATAGTTAAATATTTTATTAGTTACTCCCTACCTGATGAACTCTCTATTCTTGTTTAGTTAACTGTAAAGTTTGAAGATGGTTTACTTACACATCTTATTATACTTTATTATAATTCAGTAGCCTTAGCTTGCTAAGAGAATTCGGTCAATCTGGCAACCCAATACAGATTCCGGCGTTTTTGCCACGCAGACAGATGTGCAAGATGTCTGAGCGCTCTTTTCTTCACTTTATTCTCTGTCTTCAAGTTCTCGTTGCCTTTCTCAATTTGATTTGTGCAAGCGAATCAACTGATGAGATTAAAATAGAGGTTTTGTTCTTGCCGGAAAACTGCACCCAGAAAGCGAGGAAGGGGGATTTGTTACACGCACATTATGATGGATTTCTGGCCAAGGACGGAGCTCAGTTCTACTGCAGGTAAAAGTTCTGAGCAAATACACAGTCATCACGCTGAGTCAGTTAACATCACTGAGGATAAACACATTAAATTATCTTCAGATCCATGTGCTCTTTCTTATCAAGAGTCATACAAATGCGATCTGAGTAACATAAGTCTTCAGGCTGCCTGCTGGGAAAAACAACCAAATAAAAAAAAAAAAGAAAAACAATAGAAACGCTCACAGAATTTGTAAGGGTTTTAATGGTTATAATGGGAAATATATTGGTTTTAATGGAACCTGTAATGGTCTCTGTGGGTCTCTATTGGTAATTTGTTTCCTTCTACTGGTGGCATGATATGTCTAATGGATACCATTAAGGACCAGTAATGGTAATGGTTTTAATGGTTACAATGGGAAATGTATTGGTTGCAATGGGTCTCTATTTGTTGCCTTCTACTGGTGGCATGTTACCACCAGTAGATTTTAATGGTTAGCTGATGGTATGTAATGGTATTTGTAGAGGAAACTGTAATGGTAATGGTTTTAATGGTTACAATGGGAAATGTATTGGTTGCAATGGGTCTCTATTTGTTGCCTTCTACTGGTGGCATGTTACCACCAGTAGATTTTAATGGTTAGCTGATGGTATGTAATGGTATTTGTAGAGGAAACCATTGAATTTTCTGTGATGTTTTAGCTCTGCAACCCCCCCCCCCCCCCTGTGGAAATACATATTTTTCATAATCTTTCCATTTAATGACAGTCCAGAAGATTATTTTAATTCCAACCACAGATTCTAAATTCACTTCATGGGCCAGATTAGAACCTTCATCAGATAAGAACCTCTATCTTTGTTATCTATATTTATTTAATCTTTATCTATATAATACATTGATTTATTTATCTATTATTTGTCTATTTATGAATGAAACTCTTTCAGATCTGCTTATTGACAAATCAAATGAAAGAAATTAAAGAAAAGCACTCAAATGAAATTAAACATACATAAATTGTCCAAAAAATGGTTTTGAAAATGTTGTTTCATGAATTCAAAGAACATTTCACAGCCCAGCATTTAAGAGATTATTTCATTACTTTCATTATAATTTAGAGTCATGCAGATGTGAATGTATTACTTGGGACATTTTTGACACACCTCAAGTGCACTGTTTTACTCCCTTTCCCTCTGCCAGTCGCTCAGCTAAAGATGGACAGCCTCACTGGTTTGTTCATGGGGTTGGGGAGATCATCAAGGGCCTGGACATGGGCCTGAAAGACATGTGTCCTGGCGAGAAGCGAAAGATCACAGTTCCTCCTTCATTAGCATTCGGAGAGAAAGGGAAAGGTAAGAGACTCCACTGCCAAAGCATACTCTACTAAAGGAATCACAGCTCCAGGTTTGATCCTGAGCTTAGGTAACTGTCTGTGAGGAGTTTCACATGTTCTCCTTGGGCACATGTGGAGTTCCTTCAGGTTTTCCCATTTCTTCCCAACTTCTCACAACAGACATGGTTCTGGGTATAAAGATACCAGATTTTAAAGAAGAAGCTGCATGGCACAAAAGGATGTAGGTGGGATGTAAAGGATGTAGGTGGGATGTAAATGGTAGAGGCCTTGAAAAAGCATCATGGAGCATTGGTGTGGGCTTGAGTGCGTGAGGTGGGAATACAATGTGAATGGGCCATCACAGGCACCATGCACATACACATTCACACACTCATTCACCCCTAGAGGCAATTTAGAGTCACCAATGCACCTACCTGCATGTTTTTAGAAGGTGGGAGAAAGCCATAGAACCCAGCTGAGAGCTTCACTACTCGCAGACAAGGGATAGAACTTTACAACAAAACTATACTTCAAAGATACATTCAATTAAATGTAATAGTTCCACTTTTAGTGGTTCTATCTTTTTTTCCTAATTAACTTGTACACTTTTCTGTTTTATGCCATAGATCCTGTGCCACCCAATGCAACTGTGATCTTCGAGGTGGAGCTTTTGCATGTGCGACGAGGACCACGCAGCATGGAAGCCTTTAAGGAAATGGATCGCAACAATGACCGGACTCTTACAAAAGAAGAAGTGGGTGATTTGGATCACCCTGCACTGTTTTATATCCTCATTTTACATTCAATCCTGCATAACTCCCTTTCTTTTTATTATTAGGTGAAAGAACACTTGAAAATGGAAGCAGAGAAGTTAAATGTGCAGAAAGAAGAGTCCTATTTCAATGATGTTGTGACTGATGTCTTCCGCCGGCATGACCAGGATGCTGATGGAACTTTGTCCATAAAAGAGTACAATGTCTACGAGCACGATGAGCTTTAGCTGCCAGTAGACATTGCTGTTCCTCAGAGACATTTTTATGTAAGTGGGGTGTGTGATATTTTTGAGGAGGAGTGTAATAAAATACCACTGGGACTATGCAAACTTTTAATAAAAATGATAATTGTCTGTGTCTGTGTTGTGCTGTTAACACACATACATTATACATTGTTTTTTTTTTTATATAAATAATTATTAAGCAATGCATTAAACAAATCAAGCTTTAAAAGGTGGTGTTAGTGATACTCAAGAGCCACAACACTGATACTGTTATACAGTAGTAGTTAATAATGTATTAGTACACAGCACTGACACTGTTATAGTAGTTAATTAGATATTAATGTTATTAAGGTATTGGCATTATAAACTATAAAGGAGTGACTTTCACCATATTGTGATTTCTAGATAAAAGAGCTGACTGGAGAAAAAAAGTCAGTATCTGATGACAAAATTTCATTTGACTAGGATCTTTTTTAGGTTTTTGAAAAAAAAAAAAACCACAAAACATGAATACATTCATTGCAATAATAAATTCCTGAAAAAAAGAAAAGAAATCAGAAACATGACCTCAAGATAAATATATGATATATAAACATAAACATGCTAGTAAATAACGGCCAACTACAAAAAACAAACAAACCCTAAAACGTTAGAAAATATGATCGTGTGAATATGAGAGTGTGATTTTTTAGTGTGTTCTACATTTTAGTGGGCCATAATAGCAAAAGCACCCCCCAGAATAAAATTTATGTAAGTGTTCTAGAATATATAGGAAATCAAGCCTACAATCTATCATAAAATGAAAAGAAAAGAAAAGAAAAAAGAAAGTATATAATATGATCCTGTTATATTAATTACATCTCAGATAATTATAGAAAATTAAAGACTTAAGGGAAATTCAACTTACAACTAATCTAATCTAAATAATTAATGAATTACTGCCAAAAGACATTGGTTAAGAGCAACTTAAAAAAAAAAGTTTTAAATGAAATATTAGAAAGTCTCATTGATTTCTGAATTACAATTGGCAAAAATAGTAAAAGCACTGGAACCTGTAGGGTTCTCCAATTTCATTTCCAGGACTTAATACTATAGTTATATAGTATATTATGTAGTACATTTTATTAAAATGTATTTTGTTTCATTGAGCACATTGTAATAGATACAGATTTCACCAGGGGGCTCTCTAACACAACAGATGCAATTAGATTAGAAGAACACAAGTCCATCTGAAGGACTACACTATACATTTTAGTGGCTTCCAGCTGCTTCTGCAGTGGGTGTGTATCTGAGAGAGAGAGAGAGAGAGAGAGAGAGAGAGAGAGAGAGAGAGAGAGAGAGAGAGAGAGAGAGAAAGGCTAAGAAAGCCAATAGGGGAGAATTACAGATAAATCATATACTGGCTAATTTACAAGACATTACAATGAGTTTCTGAAAATCTATTTACATTTTGGCTATCTATTTATGAGGAGGGAAAGCTGGAAATGCAAATGAAAAGTTGTGCCTGTGTAAAAGATAAGGGGAAAATGTGGGGGTGGCAGAGGCAGTTGTGTTCAGCAAACACACACATTTCCTCTCAATATGTGTTCAGCAAGCTCCACTAAAAAGAAGTCGAAGCAGAAAGCTGAACTGAAAACCTTTTTTACTGTATAGCCTATAAGTTACAATCAGTCAGCTCCTGCCCTTCTCCTCCCTCCCCTTCAATTCCCTTTCACCCACCACAAGCAGCAGAGATATGACATAAGCTATGTACGAGCCAACAGATCCAGAGCAGATCCAGATGAGTGGGGGAGGGTTTGGTCAAAAAAGAGGAGAAAAAAAAACGCACCAAAAGCAGTGAGCATACTTTACTTTGAATGCAAATCCAAAAATCTATGACATTCCTTAGCAGACAGCTCTTTTTTTCTGCTTTACAAACAAGAGGTTTATTACAATGGAACTGGCAGTCTGTAGCCCAAAGAAAAGTGACTTTACAAAATATTTAAAAATGTAATTTCAATATATCAACTATCTCAAGAAACTTAAGATTCTCCCCTTCCCCCATTAAGCTGTGGTGCCGGTCATTTAGCGTACAGTTAGTCGTTCTGTGGGACGTGTGGATGTCCAGCGGTTGCCTTGATTACAGGTCTCACGAAGTAAATGCTGCTTAAGAGGTCTGGGTTAAAGACGGTAATTTGTTTCACACCACATCTCAGCCACCTCATGTTCCCATGACCTTACTTCTCCTGTGGAGTACATTTCTACATTTATGTAATGCCACTGTCATGAAATTTTGGCTGATTGTTAAATGCCATCCAAATAATAACAAATTACACTTTCAATTCAACTGAAATTGTTTTGAATGGCATGGTGTACATTGTTGCCAAAGCAGCACGAAAATAAGTGGGACAACAAGAACAAGGGAAACATAACAACAATATCAATAAAAATAGAAGTACACATGAATAATAATAATAATAATAATAATAATAATAATAATAATAATAATAATAATAATAGAAGTATCAATAATTTTTAAATAACAGTAAAGCAATAGGAGTACTCTGCTGTCCTTATGGCACTAATACAGACGTTACAGAAGTATACTAATGCTAATGTGAGTACACAGCTATTTATTTCTGAATTCATTTCTGTCTGCCTAAAAACATGGCACAAATATATATTAACTAGAAATATCTATCTATCTATCTATCTATCTATCTATCTATCTATCTATCTATCTATCTATCTATAAACACACACACACACACACACACACACACACACACACACACACACACACACTCAGCAAAAAAAGAAACGCCCCTTTTTCAAGAATTTGTATTTTAAATAAAATTTTGAAAATCTAAATAAGCTTTACGGATGTTTATTGGAAAGGGTTTAAACGATGTTTTTCATGATTGTTCAATGAACCATAAACAATTATTTCAAATGAATTTGTGGAACAGTCCTTAAGACACAAACACTAAAGAGACCTTTCTACTGACTCTAAAAAACACCAGAAGAAAGATGTTTAGGGTTCCTGCTCACCTGCGTCAACATGCCATAGACCTGCTACAGGGAGGCATGAGGACTGCAGATGTGGCCAGAGCAATAAACTGCAATGTCTGTATTGTAAGACGTCTAAGACGGTGCCACAGGGAGACAGGAAGGACAGATTATCGTCCTTGAAGTGAAAAATTACGTGTAACCATGTGTCCCCCCAGACGTGATCGAGAGCTTGGAAATGCCTTGGTAGAAGAGTGAGGGAACATCTCACAGCAAGAACTGACAAATCTGGTGCAGTCCATGAGGATGAGATGCACTGTAGTACTTAAAGCAGCTGGAGGCCACCACATACTGACTGTTACTTTTAATATTGACACCCCCCCCCCCCCCCCCCCCCCCCCCGGTTCAGGGACTCATTATAACATTTCTGTTCCTCAAATGTCTGTGAAACTTCTCCAGTTAATGTCCCAATTGTTGAATGTTTTTATGTTCATACAAATATTTACACATTTTAAGAAATTTGCTGAGTATATATGTTGCTATAGCAAAATAATCAACAAAGGGATTGTGTGACACTACCCCGAAGTTGATTATTTTCCTGTAACAGCACATTCCAAGGTGTTTTATTGCTCTTATACCAATTTTTATGCATTGTATATACAAATGAAATGTTGTGGGTTTTTTATTATTATTATCTATTTATAGGTACAGTTGCTGTGGACCATCCACAAAATAAGTTAGTTCTTGTTATTAGGTTACTCATGTTATAGCAGCTACAAACTCGCCAGCGTCTCTTGTTTCTCTCTTGAAGTTTTTCTCTGTCTTGAAGACTCTCTGTCCTGAAAAAAGTGCTGACACTAGAGACTCCTTCCATGAATGTTAAATAAACATCAGATAGGTACACTATATCAACAGTTATAGGTATTTATTCGTTATATAACATTTTTAATCCATTTATGATAATCCTTAGATTATGTGCCGACAGAGCTGCCATTTTACCAATCAGATTCGAGAGCTCAACAGCACTGTGGAATAAAAATTATTGGTACATGACAAAGCATAATAGTTCATACTGTAGCTCAAAGGCTGGAATAAAATTCTGATTATTCTGGTAATTCAAGAATAATGATTAGAATAAGATTATGCAGCTGTTTGATTCTTTTAAATGTAGTGTGTATATAGCTTAAATATCACAATATAGGGTCTATAGATGTTTTTTAGCCTGCGCATGCAATTAGTCTATGTACATTTGCAAAAAACTACTGCAGAATTTATTAAAGGTTTATTAAAGGCCCATAGCATATGAAAATTCCCAGAAACCCTTGTGCTTTATCACAGAGTGCCTTTGTGTGAGAATGAACACTTCCATTGTACAGTACACTTCAACACATCAGCATCAGGCTCAAATGTAGCCACTCAATCTTCACTCTCATTATACAAAAAAGATGTGAAGAATGATATACTTCTGTCATAAAGAAGAAAGACACAATGTTGGAAAGAAAGAGGAAGAGTTACAACTCCAAGTAAGAACCATACTCTATAGGTGATATAGATGATGAAATATGTATACATGGGGCATCAAGAATTTTCCAGAAAACATTGTAAAGCAGTAAACTGCAAAGCAGTGGCTGTGGTACAAGAGCATTCTTTGGGTGAAAAGTGGAAAACAAGAAAACGGACAATTTCTTTTGTGGAATGTTGGCAAGATTGCCTGCAAATGTGCAGTTGCTGGAAAATGTGCCCCTCAAAATCTCATGCTTGAAAAAGAAAAAAATTCTGAGACTTGCAGCTTCAATGAGTTGCGTTGTGGATGAAAGCTATTCCTCTTCAATGAAGTAGTGATGTGTTGTTTGCAACCAAATCAACTCTTTGAGTCAGCTCTTTTAGGTGACTGTTGGGAGCTGAATCTCTGAAGAGCTGTGATGTATTTGCTAAGATGTGTTTTTATTCTGTGTTAATGATTCTGCAACACTTTTAATGGCATACCATACAAAGCATCCAGTGAATTGAAAAAAAATCAGTGAGTTTGTTTGCACATCATAACATTTTAAAGCCAATGCTAGTAAGTGTGTATTAGACTGTTATCTGTGTGTGCGAAATAGCATAACGGTCTGGCTCATTATACCCTAATCTTGTATATAATGATATGATATAGATGCAGTATAATCGTCTGAATCAATACTTTTATGAACGATAAACACAGACAATATGATATCAGTGCAGAAATGCTGTAATAACAGCAACAGATTTTATTATTACTATAAGGCAATGTAAAGTATAATGTTTTTTTGTTCAAACTCAAATGGTGGAGAAGGATTTTAATGAAACATTTAACCGATATCTGGCAAAAGAACAATAACTTTGGCCGATTACAAAAAAATTTGCTAAGGAGTCTTCTAGGAATTAGTGCTTATTTGACTCACTGAAAAAACACGGAATTCCCAACACTAGCATGAGATATAAACAGCTAAAATTTTCCAACAGGGGGTTGGAGGAAACTAAGACATTACGTCACAGAAATTGTGCAACAGAGACAAATCTTAACAACAAAAGGAAACAGCATCTGCAAAGAGTTAGAAAGTCATATATTGTTATTTTAGACACACATTTGACTTTTGGATTTTAAAAATATTAGCTCTCTGCCATCAGCAGTGACATGACTGAGTTCCTCTTATAGAAAAAAAAAATCATGCATCTCACATCTGATTATATTTTGTTCATATGAGATGATGTCATCTGTAATCACATGAACATCACGTGAAGGTGAATTTTAATATAATTTTCACTGAAATTGCACATTTATGTAAATACGTGTGACATCATGTGATTTACTGAACACATGAAAAAATTATAATAATGTGAGATAATAACATGTACAATATAAAACCACATGTCATGCATGTGAAATAATATCAAACAGTCAAACAATGTCAAACAACATGCAGAAATAAAGTAATAATATGAGAAAATGTGAAAACGTGAACAGTAAATGCATAATGCGCAACATGTGAAGAGTTAACACTTGAAAACAAAATAATGTGAAAATAAAGTAATAATGTTTGAAAATCCATCCATCCATCTTCTATACCGCTTATCCTTCTTCAGGGTCACAGGGAAACCTGGAGCCTATCCCAGGAAGCATCAGGCACAAGGCGGGGTACACCCTGGACAGGGTGCCAATCCATCGCAGGGCACAATTAAAATATATATATATATATATGTATATATATATATATATATATATATATATATATATATATATATATATATATATAAGCTAAAACATTTCTCAAAACTGGACTTTCAATCAAAACTGGATTGAAAAGACTGTGGTACACTTGAAAACACTGGCTGTGTGGTTGTGCTACGAGAAACCGCCTTTTCTGCTTTCCCTGCCTTTTGTTCTCAACAAGTGACAATGTCTGGACTACAACAGGATTTTGTGACTTGAAAAATATACCAAGAAGCCTCAGCAGACATGAACTTCAACTACTCACATTCTGAACAGCGGAGACTAAATATTAGCGTCCACAATGATAAGGTAAAGGAAAACCGAGAGATTTTAAAAGACCTCTTTAATGCAACTTTCTTCATAGTCAAACAGCAATTAGCATTTCGTGCTAACGATGGGAGTACGACCTCTCCTAATCGTGGCAGCTATGTAAGAACTATTACAAGCTTTTGCTGAGAAAGATGACAGGTTAGCTAGACATTTAGGGACATTCACTGTGTTTTCTGGTTCATCAAACAGAATTCAGAACGATTTTATTGAAGCAATAAGTGATGTGATTAGAAATGATATAAAAAAGGAGATTAATGCAGCCCTATTTGTTGCTGTAGAAGTAGACGAGACAACGGATGTCACAAACAAAGCCCAGATCTCTGTCATTTTACGTTATGTGGCTGAAAGTGAGGTGGCCGGTGAAGTGAGGGAGGCGTTTTTGGGATTTGATGATGTGAGTAATGACAGACGAGTAAAGGTAAGACCATGCATACACTGCTGTTCAGTCCACGACAAAAATAAAAGACCAGCCCTTTTTTTTAATAATAACTTTTTAAATTGCAAAAAAACTGCATTTGTCTTTTTGTTGTGGACTGTATATACTTTCATTTGTATTGAATGAGTATGAATTGTGGAATTGTGATGGCAAATTAAGAACACACGGAGGGCGCAGAGCAAATGCGCTCTCTCTCTGAGCTGCTATAAATTTAACGTTCTTCTTTGGCCAAATACGTACCTTACCTACATGTGTGTAAAGAATGGTGATATGGGATATGAAACATAACCAGTAGTCAATGTGCAAGCAGCCAGTTGAATGGTGAATTTATGCCTCTCTGTTGAATTCATATATTTGTAAATCTGACTTTGAAAGAGAATCTCCCGGCACGTCACTGACGGCCTGCATGTTCATCTGGGAGGGGGTGAGACTCAAGTAAAGTGTCATGGACCTGTGTAAATACTGTGGTTTGCACTACAGTAAAATCTTTGTTTTTTCTTTCATCATCTCTATTTGTTTCGGGGTATTTGTAAGAGGAGACCACATCTAAAACAGTAAATGACACTGTTGGATTCTTAATTATGGTTAAAGGCAAGACGTGGCACTATAATATTTACTTCATTTATCTTATGTAAAGACAATCTGCAAGAGCAAACGGTGTTTACAATAGACACACACAATTAACACGAATATTGCACTAGAAAACAGTGTTTTGTGCTTGTGCTCCTGCCAATCAATAAACACCATTAATTGCATGCAACTAGTAAAGAAGTGCTTTCTGCCTCAACGTATATGTTCACTTTCAGGCAGTGTAATGTCATTCCATCAGTTACACTGTGCAGTGCTGAAAATTTTAAATGAGACTGTTTAT
Source organism: Ictalurus punctatus (assembly GCF_001660625.3). Taxonomy (NCBI): domain Eukaryota; kingdom Metazoa; phylum Chordata; class Actinopteri; order Siluriformes; family Ictaluridae; genus Ictalurus; species Ictalurus punctatus. The sequence continues at coordinate 7,099,785 of NC_030421.2, read as the reverse complement.
TTGAAAAATGGCTGTGAACTCATTGCAGAAGCGAAAATAGTGGTCAAAAATTGAAAGTTGGCCAGGATCTTTGTCACGGATTTCTATATTTTGGTTTGTGCCTTAAAATATTTTACATTTCTTTCAATCAGTAAATACTACTGAAATGTAGTGAGACACATTCGCAAAATCTCTCTTTGGTGATAGAGGAATTCATTGCCATTTATAGTACAATATCCCTGTCACAGTCAATGCCTTCCTTAGTAGGTATTAACTGAAATTAACAACTAATGTAGAGTCAGTAGAATTTGTTTTCACAAAGGCAATAGCCAATATATTTTTTCTTATATATTTATTATATTGTTATATATATATATATATATATATATATATATATATATATATATATATATATATATATATATATATATATATACCCAACCTTGGGATATTTGTAACATCAAACACCAGTAAATTACTGTTGGTTTCTTCATTTTGGATAAATGTGGAGTGTGGTGCTGTAATGCTTGCTTCATTAACCCTTTCTATGAGAAAAATTGTACATGAAGAAGTCTGTCATGTTTCAAAGATGGTTATGGAAGCAATCACAGATTTTCAACGTTTTATTATATTACCAACCAAAACACAAAGGATACTTAGACTGATGCAAAACACTGTAGTACAGACTACACATAAACTAACTACACCAAAACACAGTAACATGGAACACGGTAGTCTAAGACAAACGTAAGACAGGGGAGCAGGGTAAAAAATATATATATAAGTGTGCTCGTTAACAGAGACATGATTCAGGTGCAGGTGGTCATGTGACATATTGTAGTACAGTGCAGTGACTGGTGGGAACTGAAGTCCAGAGTTACTTCCTTGATATATGACAAAGTCTATGGGTGAGTCTACAACTGTGGCACCATTTAGCTCTTGTAACTCTTAAAAATTTAACTTTTTGTTTTTTTTAAAATATATATTTTTTCAATATTGAATTTAAGAAAAGGCACATTTAACTATTAAAATGTCTCCATGATTTCTTTGCTTACAGGCTGAGTAACTGCAAAGTAACAGGGTGGAAGTTTTTTCTTTTTTTTTTTCTTTTTCTTTTTTAAAGTATAGAATTAGCAAATACACAAAATGTAGTTAACTATCATCCAGGTTGTCATGAGGACATTAAGGACATTCTACTGACTGTTTTTGCTATTAATAATTTACTTTCAGTCTATAATTTACGTAAGAGGGCTGTACATTCAAATCACCTCATGATGCAACCTGAACCTGCAAATATTCCAAATATTTTATAGGGGTACTTGTGTTCAGGTAGGCTTGAATAAATGTTGTGGGATACTAAAATGTACATCTTTCATATAATGTAATAGAAGATTCAAGAAAAATAATGTTTCAAACACGAGATGTTAAATGCATTCATGCAGTAATGCAAAAATAATAGGATTTGCGAATTACCCGAAAATAACCGATGAATCTAAAACACACATAGGTTGTTGTGGAAGTTATTTAACCTGTCATTATAATGTCTTTTACCTTTAATTTATATGCATATTTGTAACTGTAATATCAGTTGTACACAAATGGCACCTGAATTGTGGAATCATCCCTATGTAAATGTCACCTATTTCCTCAACAGTAAAGCAAATATGAGCACCAAGGCTACAGACCATGTTAAAAAGAACATAACATTGTAAGCTAAACTGAAAAATACAAATATACGCATCCAAGAAGTAGCTTTATTAAGATTATGCTCTATTTTATAGTTTGTTACTCTGTTTTATGTGATGGTGAGAAGTATAGCATGGTTTTGGTAGACCGACATCTTAAGACTAATTCACAGAGCAGATCTGTGTGCTGAGGTCACTGTCACACATGGCTGCAGAGTTTTATACCCTGCAAGCTCAACCCCCTTTTCAGAAAAGCATCTATCCCACACAGTTTGCTGTTCTCTCTCCATCTGCAGACAGAGCAAATCCAGAGTCCCTCATTAATCACAAACAGTGGGGGGGGGGGGGGGGGGGGGGGGGGGGTGTTTGGGGAGGAGAAAACAATCTGTCCAGAATGACTGCTTAATGTTTACATGACTAAGTGTTTCCTTGATGCAGCAATGCATACAGTTTAAAATAAAGTACTTGGGGGTTATGCTGTTATAGGAAAATAATCAAAGAAGGGGTGGTGTAATATGTCCCTAAGTGAAGAGGAGTTAGAATCTTTCCAACAATTATAATTATTAATTAATTCACGAACAATATTTAATGTTTTTTAACCATATATTGCTACATTTAACATTGTTGAACATCCAAAAAACAAACAAACAATGAGTTCCTCTAATTAGCACATTATATCAGCTATAAACAGTCATTTACCAGGCTTTTATTGTTCTTTCTCTTGAAGTTATTTTTCTCTCTGTGAAAAAACACAGCTTGTCATGTTACCTAGACACTGTAATAAAGTAGTCCACAATGAAGACTTTACTTACTGACTGTTACAAAGCACTGACACTGAAGACACTTTAAATAAATATTAAATAAACATCTCATTACAAAAATCTTCACCATCTTAATGATTCTAGTTTTTATTTTGACCTGTTTATTATTAGCCTTGGATTATGTGCCACATTCACTGTCCCTGTGAATGAGGTATTAATATAGAAACAATACCATATTGGAAAGTGTGAATTAATATAAAACTGTGAGTTGAATTATAGCCAGCACTAACGTCAGAGCTGCTGTTATATAAACTTCTGTCCAATCTCATTCAAGATTTTAACAGCGCTGTGGTATAGAGTATAAATATAATAGTGACAAATTTTGCAGGGTTTTATTTTGGTCAATTTTTGGTTGTTAATGTATTTTCCAGGGGAGCACTGTGGCTTAGAGGTTAGCATGTTTGCCTCACACCTCCAGCGTCCGGGGTTCGAGTGCTGTTGGGGCCATGTGTGTGCGGAGTTTTCATGTTCTGCCCGTGCTGCGGGGGTTTCCTCTGGGTACTCTGGTTTCCTCCCCCAGTCCAAAGACATGCATGGTAGGTTGATTGGCGTGTCTAAAGTGTCCATAGTGTATGAATGGGTGTGTGAGTGTGTATGTGATTGTACCCTGCGATGGACTGGCACCCTGTCCAGGGTGTACCCCGCCTTGTGCCCGATGCTCCCTGTGATAGGCTCCAGGTTCCCCCGTGACCCTGAAAAGGAGTAAGCAGTAGAAGATGGATGGATGTATTTTCCAGTTAACACTGGACATTTTCCAGTTAATCCTGGCTAATATGCAGTAATGGAGCCCATGTATGTTTTGGGGAAAATTCTATCTTTTTGTTAAGTAGAAACAGTTGCAGAAAAAAACATATTGCACTAGCTTCACTGACCATGCAGGATTTGGGGGATGAAAAGCCCTGCCATGCTCCCAGCATTGAAAAATGCGGATTATGCATGTAACATGTATCACACATATCCGATCCAGAGAACAGTCAATCAGATGGCAACTTGAGCAAAATAAACAAGAATGCCCAATTTCAAATTTGTAAAGGGCTGAAGTAATTTCATGCCAAATCACTCAAAAAACTTTGCAGAACTGCAATGGAAAGTAGAAGCCTACTGTAAGCTTCAAGCGAAGAAAGGAAAGCAAACATGTTTAACATGTAGGAACAGCGACTGGGCAGAAATGTATAAATAACACAACTAGGCTGTCATTACTCAAGCATCAGTTATTTGTAAGATAACCTGCTTGGAGCCACCTTTCATCTGTCTTTTCCTGTCAGTCAACCTCCCGAAGACTGAAATAACATTCTGCTTAAGATTTTATATATATATATATATATTTTTTGCATCCGTTTGCAACTGCATCTGTACAGACATGTAAGGCAGTAAAGAAGATCAGCATCGAGGATATAAGCTCTTGATATGTAGATTTCAAGTCAAAGTAAGGAAGGCAAATTTTTTAATGATAGCACGAAAATAAGTACATTAGACTGATTTAAAAAAAAAAAAAATTTACAATGTAGGTCATACAATTTTTTTTCCTGCTTTGGCTGTATGTATGTTCTGGAATCATGTTATCCATCCATCCATTTTCTGTACAACTTATCCTACACAGGGTCACAGGGAGCCTGGAGCCTATCCCAGGGGAATCGGGGGAAACCCTGGACGGGGTGCCAACCCATTACAGGGTACAATCGTGCACTCACTCACACACTACGGACAATTAGAGATGCCAATCAGCCTACAATGGATATCTTTGGACTGGGGGAGGAAACTGGAGTACATGGAGCAAGCCCCTGAAGCACGGGTGGAACATGCAACCTCCAAGCACAAAGGGCAGAGGCGGGAATTGATCCCCCAACCCCTGGAGGTGCGAGGCAAACGTGCTAACCATTAAGCCACCATGCCCCTGCCGTGGGCAGTGATGCCATGGCGCCACCCACGCATCATTTATGATTCGAGTGATTAATTATACCCCGACTCCAATGGGAATCACATATATAAGACATGTGGGAAAGGGGGAGCATCTGGAATAAACCAGTCCACATTTTTTTCTGATGAGAAGGAGGGGAGAAAAGGAAAACCTAATGGTTCAGTTCTTCCACTGTAAAAGCATGACAACTGCATTATGCTAGGTTGTTTCATACCCTGTGATTATCATGGATTATTGACTTTTTCTTTAGCCTGGGGGATATTTTCTCTTTTCTGCAAGTTGAGAGTCGTGCAGTACATTTACCCCCAGAGGCAATCAATCTCTCTCTCTCTCTCTCTCTCTCTCTCTCTCTCTCTCTCTGACCAATATTTCCATATTACTCTTTATAAAACTGGGAAGGTTATGATGTACATAATGTTGTGAAACTAACCATTTTTACAGCAGATCTCTTTTTTATAGACCATTACAAGAGTATTATTTGTGGAATGTTACAGCCTTAACTTTTTAGACACTGTTGAATGCTTACTGAACTTTCTAATAATGTTCTCTGATAGATGGGTAAATTCAAGAGTTAGTGTGATGCTAGTACCCAGGCACTACACTCATTATTTCATACATTATTCTAAATTTATAGTTTATAGTTACATTTAATTGAATTTCCATCTTCTTTTCTGTCTTCTTATTGCCCTTTCTTTCCATTGCTTTGTTTCTCTCATGTATAAAAAAGGAGTTGAATAATGATGATAATTAAATTCTAAATAACAAGCTGAATTCCCATCAGCGCACGGTGGCTTAGTGATTACCACGTTTGCCTCTAGGGTCGGGGGTTCGATTCCCACCGTGGCCCTGTGTGTGCGGAGTTTGCACGTACTCCGGTTTCTTCCGTAGTGTATGATTGGGTGTGTGGGTTTATGTGATTGTGCCCTGCGATGGATTGGCACCCTGTCCAGGGTGTACCCTTGCACCCATGTATCCTTGCCCAGGATGCTCCTTGGGATAAGCTCCAGGTTCCGCGTGACCCTGAAAAGGATAAGCAGTATGATGTATGGATGGATGGAATTCCCATCATATGTAAGATATACATACATTTATAGCAGTATTTTCCTTACCAGTCTCTCTTTTTTCTCTTTCTTGAAGTTAATTAACCAAAAAAAAAAAAATCAGCTTGTTATGTTAATAAGAATCCACTAAAGAGCAAAGCCTTTAGCACATCCTGAAGACTTCCCATGTCTTAAAAATGTAATAGCTTAAACTTGGAGACAAGTTCTTCCAAACTCTTCCAAACATGCTAAATAAACATCTCCTTAGAGAAAACATCACTATATCAGCAATAACACGCTTTTCTAATCTCTTTTTGTAGAGCATCCACCATATAAGCTATGACATGTAAGCTGTTACTATAACTACTTGCAGATAAACTACTGAGCTGCTGTTAGAGAAAATGAATCAACACCTTCTGACCAATCAGAACTGAGCATTCACCAGTGCTGCGGTATAAAACAACGTATTGTATTGTATATGCAATATATTACATGCATGCTTGGGCTCCAGAATGCTTGGGCTGGTATGCCAGATTAATTAAAATCTATGAGTCCAAGTATTTCATTATCTTTACTTCAGAGGACACGTCAAAGCCTCCTTCAATTCTGAGTTAGAAGTTGGTTCAGCAGCCAATTCCTGACAAGTTTCAATGTGAGGCCTAGGGAACATGAAAACTGCTTAGAATGGAGATTTTTCCACTTTAGATGCTCAACAACAATTCACTGCCATTAACTATTTCAAAGCTGTAGCATATTTGTGGCATATCTTCTGTCTCTAAGAGACAAAAATGACATGGATATTATTAACAGATACTCATTAATGACAGTGGTTAAGTTAAATGGAGCTGTACTTAATCTTTTGTACTATAGATGTATAGATGTACATAATGTTTTCTATCAATCTTAATCACATTATACAGTAAGATGTGTACACCCTCTTATAGCCCCAGTTCATTCATCTTGCATAAGAAATAAACCACTTCATGATGTACTGTTATAGAATGGGGTGGGATGAGTATTTTCCGTTAACAGTATGCCCAGACATGTTATATTCCTCTTATACCACAGCAATTTGTCAATGATTTTTTTTTTGTATAACTTATTACTTACCAAGACATTTGAACTTTTTAGAGTTAAATTTATTTTTGCAGAACCTCTACAAAACAAGTTATCACTTATTCTCTAACAGCTATAAACATTCATTCCATCATCAGCCTCTTTTTTTCTCTCTTTCTGTTAATAACACAAAGAAAACACAGCTTGTCATATTACAGAAAAAAAACATAAAGCCTTATGTCCTGAAAACTTTCCTGTGATGGAAAGAAAACAGCAGAGTTATCTCAACAGTTATAAAGTGCTGAAACTGGAGACTCCTTCCAAAAATGTTTACATATACTTTTCAACAATACAAGGATTACATGTTTATTTTTAACCTTACATTACGTGGAGCGTTAAAGTTAAATTGACCTCACTCCTACTTAAATGTTTAAAAGTATCTTTAAAAGGCAGAACACCAGATAGTTGCCTATTACAAATTATTCATATTCTGGAAACACTATACATTATGAGATTCAGAGCTACGGGCCACTGCAAATGGAATGAAAATTTAACTCGGATAAGTCTTGCTCCATCATATTTTCCAACCCACAACTGCAAGCTCTATAGGCGTCTGAGTGGAAATGCGGCTGGTATCCTGAGACAGATGTTAGTCATCATTCCGTAGTTGAGTCTCAATGCATGACACACATTGCTACTGCTTGTGGGAGACATGCACCCATCTACCACACTGACTTCTGTTTCCAACTGAAAATGTGCTATTAAACAAGAATGAAAAAACTATAGACTGCCTTTTGATGAGAAGCCCACAAATGTGTGATCACACAGGGCTTTCATCTCTCTTATATCCAAATTCTTTAGGTTTCAGAGTTATTTTTGTAACCTCTTGCAGAGTCTCTGTTGAACTGCAACTGTATTTAAATGTCAAACCTGACCTCATCTCTCTGTCTTTTCCGAAAGCTCTGGAAAATCATGTTCCCTCTTGCACTCCCCCCATGGAGCCTCCCGGCCGCACTGTCTGGAAATTAAACAAATGTCTCAGCACAGCGCTCAAGCTAAAGACCACCAACCTCCCCACAAAACCAGAGATATCTCAGGAGTGAGTCACTGCCTAGCCATCTTTCGTCTCCTGACAATTTCCAGTAGGTGTAATTTATCCCCTGACCCTGTAGAACCAGTTTCACTTACCTTAACCATAAACCTCAAAGGTATTCACCCCCTATATTTATTCCCAGCTGATTTTATGTTCACTTCCATGATATGCAGAAGTCAGGAAAATTAAGTTCGTTCAGCATTTTCTTTCTTTAAAGGGTCTCCAATTTTCACGTGAACAATTATTTCATTTTTCTGATCTAACGTCACAAGTGTCTGATCTGAATATAACACATCAGCAATGTCAGTGCCTTCCAATTGCATGGCTGCCTATTTACCTTATACTACTTATTATCTACAAAAAAAAAAAAGTTCCACTAAATTCCCGAGGTCTCAAAGTTTCAGGTCAAGTTTTGAACCTCTTATATTAAAATTTTAACAAGAAATGTGTTCATGTTAAATCCTCTGAAATTAGAAAATCTAAATAAGAAATAGGTATAAGCGAATGGAGAAACATTTGTGTCGATCTGGAGAACTAGACACTTATACCAAAAGTCAAAAAGTCTTTCAGAAGACATTAAGGTCTTGGATTTATTAAACTGCAAATAAACAAAAGGCTTTAGAATTTTTTTAAAAATGTTAAACAAATAAAAGAAATGTTCAATATCTTGAATATTCAATATTTCTAGGTCACTAGGTCTTACAGGTCATATTGACCATGTCAAATTATTCGTGCAAGAGGTCAGATGTTCCCTTAGACTTATCCCTTCCACTGAGGTATTCCCTAATTTCTCCATTTGGGGATTAATAAAGTATTATCTTATCTTATCTTATCTTATCTTATCTTATCTTATCTTATCTTATCTTATCTTATGTGTTCAGATTGATTAGATCTAAGATGGATTACCGGGTTTTATACAAACTATTGGAGTCAGTGCCAGCTCGAGTTCACACTATCATTAAAACAAAAGGGGACGCACCAAAGAAATTCTGAGACTAATGTAAATAAATGATTTTACTTTTGACTCAAGTTATTGCTGATGATATCATTTGTAATGAAAAAGTTTGTATTAAATTAGAAAAGAATGCAAAAACATTTTCACTAGTGCTCTTGGCCTTTTGAACTCCGCTGAATTTATGTTACAGTTACAGTAATATCAATTGTATAACAAATCTTGGCTTACTACAATAAATTACAGTCTCACAGTAACTGCTTCACCAAATGAGTGCACTCACCTTTAATAAAGCACTCACTTAGAGTCTTATTACAATCTGATAGTTGATGATGAACCAGTCCTCACATACAAAGATTTAGGGATTTGATCGGACACATTAATTTTTCCTTATTTAATAAATCCAGGCCCTTCTTAATATTGATAGCTCAAATCTAACCTATATTAATAGAGCTAAGATCTGGTGCCAAACCCCTAACAGTGATGTTAATCTCCCACTCTACTGCTTCAGCATGTCCTAAGCTGTCCTAAACAAAAGGCTGTTTTGATACCAGTTTATCTCACCATCTGTCATCATAGACAGATTTGGCCCAGTGTGTGACCAGCTTGCCTCTAAGAGGTGTCATGACGGCACCCTGAGAATCTGTTCCGAGGCATTAATAATCATTAAAAGAATTTATGATTGAAAAAATCCACTTGTACAGAAGGAATTCCCACTCTTACACCATTAACACGAGTTTACTGTAGCCTTTGAGGCAAATGAATGGTCCATGAGTACCAACAAGATAAATTACAGTTTTTATATACATGCTACCATATACACAGTATTAAATACATTAGACATCGCAAAATTGTAGAATACATTGAGTATTTCCTTAGTGAAACTTCGCTGGCAGGTAAAGAGAGATGAAAGGCTACCTAAAAGAAAATGTGAGATGACTTACTAAGGCCAGTGAAATAATTTGAGGCAGAAAGGTACACAAACCCTGAACACTGAAGGTATTTATTGTTTTCTAAGGATTTTAGCCCAAGGACCTTTAGCTCTGTGAGGTCATGCTAGACACCCATGCTGGTCCATAAATGAGTCTGTACATCATGATTGTAAACATGTATGTTTTTATTTTTAGATTAGTGATGGATGGATGACATTTCAGGCAAATTTACGATTTTCAAAAATAACTACTTTTTAAAGTATTATTAAAATGCTGTCAAATATTTGAATATTTGGACTGTCTTCCACACATAAACATACAAACAAAAATTTATGCCACAAAACATTATACTTTTATTGTCTACAGTGTAAGTATGGTCCTATATAGCACACTAAGTGACATTAGTGCATTAATGTGTGCCATCACTTTTAAATGTAATTTCATTTAACTTACAACTGTCGTCTGTTGTACTATGATACAGTCAGTCGTTTACACACAGATGATGAGAAACCAAAAAAACCCCCACCATTTTCTTATGGAGAGTGAGCCGGTGGTCCTGCTCTGGATTTCATGCATTGCAGCTGTAATTAAAGTTTTATCAAGCCCAAGTTTGACGCCTTTCAAAACTCAAACACTAAAACAAACAACAGTAACATATGTGGTAAGAAGTATCTGAAATAGTATTCCATTTGTAGCACAGAATAATTTACATTTACCAAGATCTAAATTTACCAAGGGCTAAAAATACTTTATGGCAATGTGTTAGCAGTATTACAAAAAACACTATTGTCCTATGCCTTTTTGTCATAAAAATGTGAGATGTGTTTTCATGAAACTGCATCTGGAAAAATTAACTGTCTGTTTAACTTGAACTTTCCTGCAACTGTACTAGGCATGCAATTAATGTGATGACTAATAATAATGTTAAAAAATATGGATTCATCCTTATTTTAGTTCATGTTTCACTGTATTCATATTTGTCTAATTATAAAAGGATTCACAAAGAAATCATGAAGTTTCACAGTATGAATTTACTATTTGAATTATTACTCTAGAATTCGGTAAATTTATTTATTTGGCTGATTGTATGAAATAAACAAAATATTAGCTAAATACTAGGTAGAATAGTTAATTCTTTGTTATAGAATACATGTAAAAGTTAGCTACTTGGTTAAAAGTCCCCAGTGTGTGAAAAAAAGAAAAAAAGAAGCTACTTTTACTGAATTTTACTGGCTTAAAAAAGTGGGAACAATTTAATCATTTCAGTAACAAGTAGCTTTTTTCTCTTGGTTGTAGAAACCTCCTCTGTGTGCCTGGCATAAAGTGGTCATATGTACTGGAAAGAGAGCATATATCACAAAGGCTTCCTCAACATGTGCACCAGTGGCATGCAACTGGAAAAAGACAACAGACCTGTGAAACCTAATCGGGCCTCAGAAACTGTGATCCAAGTCTTAAATGAAACAGCGTGAAAAAGCAACTCAGGCTTCAGCAGTTCAGAGAATAACTGAATAACCACCAATAGGGTTTAGACTGGTTTGTAACTTGAATCCAATTGAACAAGAACAGGCCAAAATCACACCTGAATACAGCAGCCCATTCATTTTTTCATATAGGAATCGTCTTGAAGCTGTCATTACAAACAAAAGCTTCTCCACTAAGTATTAAACACATTTCAGTTAGCATGTTTAATACTTTTTTCCCCGTGTCATTCCACTTTATTACACATAACTTTATTTTTGGACTTTAATGTTATGAATTCTTTATATTTCCAGATTTCTTGGGTAAATACTGGTGAAAATTTCATGTGAATAGCCTCATTGGAAATATATTTACTGAAAAAAATGTTGACGCATCCAATACTTATTTCCCCCATTGTACATATTAAAGTCACAAATGATGTACACTTGATGGTATGACCCCAGAGACAAGGAAAAGTACAGCTTGGTAGGTTAAGATTTGAGAATGTGTTTGGATAAGCCACAAGAGTGGCTCTGACGCAGAACCCATGCTGGTTCATGCTTAGAAAAGTAGAGGTGTGGAACTATTTCCAGTTTTTCCATACTTTAATTGAGTGTGCTACAGTATTTGTTTGAGTTCTTGGTTTGGTCCACTGAAATATTTTCCACTGAAATATTTTCCTGGCTATGGATTGTTTACTGAACAACAACAACCATAAATGTTCCGATACTATTTATTGTTTAATGGACTATTCAAATAAAGTGTTCCCATGGTAAACCTTTGATTTTCTTATATGTTGAGATATTTCAAAATATTGTGTTGCATTTTCGACATACAAGATTAAAAAATGATTTAGTTTGAATGTTTTTTGATTGTTATCTTGATTTCATGCTTCCCTCGCTTTTTGTTTCATTTGGCTTACATTTTCTGAAGCTACACCATGACTGGCATCTATGACTTTACCAGAAGAACAAACTCCGAGGCTTCAGCACCGGATGAATAATTAAGTGTCTTGGTGGGAGAGCTCCACCATGTGCAGAAATACTTAGTGTGGAAGTGAGCTTGATGAGCACTACAAGCAGAAGATAGTGTGTAGGAGGATTGAACATAGAGGAAGACTATGTTCAAAATGTACTTAGAATTCATGACATATTTTGACAAAAATACTCACTTTCAAGTTCCAAGTATACTCAATAATAAGGCCATAATGTGATATTCTCTTACAACAACCTATTTCCTTGTCTGAACCCTGGGGCACAGTATAAGTAATACACTCTTGGGATATGTAATGATGAAATGTCTTTAAATTTAAGTCTTTTTTCAATTTAAGGTCTTTTGTTCTTTCATACATTTTAGTCACACATATGCAGCAGACAGAATGCAAACATGAATTTGAGTTCAAATTATATTCCAAAGAAATCACAGGAAGGCAATAGCATTTAAAGTGTAAAGTTCGTTTGCTCTAAAAGTATTAAGAATTTACCACAGTTCTGGTGTTTTCCACCTATTATGGAGTGTAAACTCAGGCTGCTGAAATTGTGCATAGCAATATTTGGCAGCTGTTTCCATGGAGACAGACTTTACTAATTGTTTCCATCCTCTGTAAAGCTAGTTACAAAAGCATCTGTTGAGGGACTTGTACTTGATTAAAGGTAACTCTATAGCACCGCCACTAAATGAATACTGAGGTTTGATTCATCACATGCAATTTTAAGTTTATAAGGCTCATTTAAGTCTAAGAAATATGTTCTGTTATATAGGAATGGCTACATTGTTATTATTATTATTATTATTATTATTATTATTATTATTAGTAGTAGTAGTAGTAGTAGTACTAGTAGTAGTAGTAGTAGTAGTAGTAGTAGTAGTACGTTTGTCACACAAATTTAGGTTTCAAATCAAGCCCCGTGTGCATTCTCCCCATACTTCGGGGGTTTCCTCCCTCAAGACATGCATTGTAGGATGATTGGCATGAATGTTTGTGTGATTGTGCCATGCGATGGGTTGGCACAATGACCATAGTGTCCCCCACCTTTTGCCCTGAGTTCCCTGGGATAGACGTCATGTGAGGGTTTCTCAAATGGTTTTCAAAAGGGTTTAGTTAAAGGTTCCTAGCCTCCTAAAAGGGTTCTAGTTTGTAAACCTTTCTGATCGGAAACCTCTATGTAGTAGGGTTCAATCTAAAATCTTTAAAATTCAGAGTGACAACTGAAGAACTCTTAAGCGTTCCAGATTTGACCTTTTTTTTTTTTAAGAGTTTAAACATGATCACTCCTGCTGACTGACCAAACTGGGTCATTAAGGCACGTTAAGACACAGGAAATACACAACTTCCAATAATTTCCTACAGACCAGACATTATTATTGTAACAAAAGCTTCCCAATTGTCTTCCTATGGATTTATTTATCTGTTCTCTTTTCTTATTTATTTCCACAGGCATTTCATATGATACAAATGAAACTTGTATAGTCTCCACTTCTGTGTTTTATAAAACTCTCACTGAGATCATCTCTAATTAGTTATAATGATGACCATGGAGCTGCGTAAACAAAATGCCCAGCTAAGTTATAATTTGACATCATTCCCATGTCCTTGGTTTGTTTCAAAGCTAGTGGAAATGCAAACAATGTCATTATATCGCTCAAGATTTTTTTTTAAGACTCTTGGAGGATCTATGAAATTAACCTCAACTCGAGCCATGATATACATGCTGTCCCTGTCTGTCTTGGTAGACCAGGAGGTCCATTTTTTCCAGTAGAAGCTTTCTATTTAATTGTCAACCTATGTTCCTGTCCTCACTTAAGCTCACGAGATGTGGGTCGTGACCGAAGGAATAAGGTGGCAGTTACCATCTGAGATAGAGTAAAGAGCTGGACAATCTTGACAATTCAGAGTACAGTCACTGCTCCTCTGAATCCAGAGAAGTCAAGAATACCCCCTGGTTACCTGCCACTTAACGGAGAACTCGTGGCAGACCAAGGGATTATATCTCACAGTTGGCTTGGGAACATCTGGGGATCCCCAGGAAAAGTCTGGACTGATGCCACCTTCTGTTGCCACCACAAATACCACCAGAAAAAAGTGGAGAAAATTAAAAATTAATTGGAAAAAAATCAATATACAGTGCCCTCCACTAATATTGGCACCCTTGGTAAATATGAGTAAAAAAGGCTGTGAAAAATTGTCTTAAACTTTTGATCTTATCTTCCAAAAATTCACAAAAATACTCTGCTCTCGTGGATATTAAATATTTGCAAACACAATACAGGTTTATCAAAACAAGTTGTTAAATATATGTGTGCAACAATTAAAAATAATAATTCATAGCAAAATATTAATTTAAAGTACATTCCCATTGCTATTTTACATTTTTTTATACACCTGGGTGACTAGGAACATGAAATTGTTCAACCATAATTTCCTGTTTCACAGGGGTATAAATATGAAGTAACACATAGGCTAAATTCACAACAATGGGTAAGACCAAGGAATATAGCTGTGATGTGCGGCAAAAGGTTGTTGAGCTTCACAAAATGGGAAGTGTCTATAAGAAAATAGCACAAGCATCGAAAATATCCATTTCCACCATCAGGGCAATAATTAAGAAGTTCCAGTCAACTGGAAATGTTATGAATCAACCTGGAATTGGACGTGTGTCTATATCGTCTCAACACACTGTGAAGAGGACGGTTCAAGTGGCCAAAAAATCTCCAAGGATCACCGCTGGAGAATTGCAGAAGTTAGTTGCGTCTTGGGGTCAGAAAGTCTCCAAAACTACAATCTGAAGTCACCTACATCACCACAAGCCTCTACTCTCATCCAAAAACAAACTCGAGTGTCTTCAGTTTGCCAGACACTACTGGAACTTCAAATGGGATCCGGTTCAGATGAAACCAAAATAGAGCTTGTTGGTAATAAACACCAGAGGTGGTTTTGGAGCACACTGACAGGTAGCCATATGGAAAAGCACCTCATGCCCACAGTTAAATATGGTGGTGGATCTTTAATGTTTTGGGGCTGTTTGTCTGCCAGAGGACCTGGACATTTACATGCCATCATGGACTCTATGAAATATCAACATGATTAAACAATTTTAAATGAAAACCTGACTGCCTCTGCCAGAAAGCTTCAAATGGGCCGTGGTTGGATCTTCCAGCAGGACAATGATCCAAAATATACATCAAAATCAACACAAAATTGGTTTACTGACCACAAAATCAAGGTCCTGCCATGACCATCCCAGTCCCCTGACCTGAACCCCATAGAAAACCTGTGGAGTGAACTGAAGAGGAGAGTCCACCAGCGTGAACCTCGAAATGTGAAGGATCTGGAGAGATTCTGTAGAGAGGAACGGTCTCAGATCCCTTGCCATGTATTCTCCAACCTCATCAGGCATTATAGGAGAAGACTTAGAGCTGTTATCTTGGCAAAGAGAAGTAGCACAAAATATTGAGTAAAACGGTGCCAATAATTGTTGAACACCTACATTTAACAAATATATTTTTTCTTGATAAGCCTATGTTCTGTTTGCAATTGTTTGATATCCACGACAGCAAAGTATTTTTGTGATTTTTTTAAACAAAAGATCAAAAGGTTAAACAACAATGACAATTTTTCACAGCCTTCTTTGCTCATATTTACCAAGGGTGCCAATATTAGAGGCATTGTATGCTATGTGACCTGGGAAAATGGAACAAGTTGTGCAAACTTTCCAAGCTAAAATGTTCCTAAAAGTATCTAGTGGGAACATGCATGATGCATTCAAATAAGTGCATAGTAGCAAGGTCGAGACCTGGACTTGACTCCCTGACAATATCATAATCACACCAGTATTCATTTCTGGTCTTCTGTTCGTGTAATCTGTTTACTCTGGAAAAGTCAGGAAACTAGTCAGTACTTGAGCAAGTTCGGCTTCTCTCCAGATAAGACATTCCTCTCCATAAATCAGTCATTGTATTAAACTGGACGGTGCAATGCAGTGTTCAGGAGTTATCAAGAGCCCCAATTCCTCTTGTGGATGTTTGGTTTGCTTTCCTTTTGTTTTTCATCAGTGTTTTC
Organism: Ictalurus punctatus; assembly: GCF_001660625.3. Classification (NCBI taxonomy): domain Eukaryota; kingdom Metazoa; phylum Chordata; class Actinopteri; order Siluriformes; family Ictaluridae; genus Ictalurus; species Ictalurus punctatus. The sequence continues at coordinate 7,083,789 of NC_030421.2, read as the reverse complement.
ATTGCAGTAATACTCACAGTCACTGCAATACATAATAAAAGAGCACTGATCTTCATTATAAGCTAGATCAAGTCTCCACATGATCTGTTTGTATTCACACTTGTATTTCTCATTGCAAGTTCAAAAGGACTCCTTCAAATTTAAGTGCTGGTATAAAAATCACCAAGGTGAATTTATTAACACATTATCTATTGCCGTGGTTTTACAGTGGCAGTTTCACAAAGAACCTTTTTTTTTTTTTTTGCAACTTAACGAGAGCCAAAGCAGTTTAGTTGAGTCCAAAAGATCTAGGAGAAACCAGAGAAAAGTGCATGTGAACAAAAGAACATTTCATAATCCATCCTGATGTCTGCCTCTGTGGTTTCTACCTTCCCTCTGGCTATGTTTTCTGATGACCAAGTGCCTGGCAGTTTTGTTAAGCACTGTTATAAAGGTCTACCATTCCTCTTGAAGGAGAGAAAATAAGGCCTTTCCTTGCAGACCATGATGCCTTGGACTGGCTATAGGCCACACCATTTATGGCCAGAGCTTGCAAGAGCACAGCTGGCTTTCCATTCAGAGCTCCCTCCCCCCTCATTCCCTTGTTCACTCCGAGCACTCCGCCTCTCTCCCCTCTCATTTTTCCTTTCCCCCTGCATGTGTTACAAGCATTCTGGTTGGGGAGTAAATCACCTTACTCTCGAGGCACCCAAAAAAACATGGCGCACAGCTGTTTCCTCTCCTCTTACCTCTGAGATTTTAAAAGTGTTCACAAGGACAATCTGTACAGTGAATCAGGACTAACTTTTTAACTGTTCCTATTTTAGAAGCTTCTAGAAAAATGCTAACCTAAGATTTATACCAACCCCTTTTATGGTTTTACAGTAACGATTTGTTCCGTGATCTAGAGAGGCTCTGACTAAACATAAAGTTTTTTTTTTTTTGCCATCACAAGCTTTTGTTGTGTGTCTATAGTTTGAATTCAGCTTGTTGAAACTTGTGTGTAGTAACCAGACAATATAATATGACAAAGAAAAAGCAAAGCAAAAAAAAAACAGCCAAAGTTTTCCTGCTGTAATAATCACAGCCACATGTTCTACACAGATGTTTTAGTGAACCACTATCAGCAGATTTGAAGCCACTTTCTTGCCTATTAGTCTGTTTGCTGAGTAAAATGAATGCTTTTGGTTTGTTTGAAAGATTCAGTTACACACTGCACCTTATTGAACAGCAACAATAAAAAAGCATTTGCGCAGCGGTGAGTGGAAGGGGACAGGGCTAAAATCATGCTTATTAAATCTCCTTTTTTTCATTGATCATAAATATGGAGATTAAAATTTTAAGCAAACTTGGCACGTGGGGCATGGAGCATGGAGAACACAAGGCTGATGCTAAATAAATGCTTAAATATCTAAATAAATCATCAGTAACTATATCTAAATTTTTCCTCGGAGGAAAGGGCTATCCGTCCTCTTCCACATACATGAACTCACAGAGGTCCACAATTGTTGCTGTGATTTACAGGGGAGAGAAAGAAATGCCATACCTTTCACCCAGAGAGCATAGCCAATTTTGCTTTCTAGGACACCCATTCTATAAACAAATTCTGACCAGGTTTTTTCAAGTAACCCATAAGAATCTCTGCCCTATCAGTCAACACTAGCCAATCATGGGCATCTATGAGCTCATGCATGCAGAAGTGGTCAGATAGCACTTGAGTGGGTAACACTGCTTACGTGACTTTGTATGAGCAGCAGTTTGAAAACATGCAGATGGCTTCGCATGCCTCGGCGGATGCACGCTAGCCTTTGCCCTCTCTGGCTGGTAGATGTTGTGTGATAGCTGGCTGGTGTGTGGGAATTGGCCAAGACTAAATAAAAAAATGTTGCAGATCATTCAAATTTAGGAGCCACTTCATGTTAATACACCTAACACAGTTTTCCATCTGTGGGAGGCCATTCAAGCTGAATGGAACAACAATGACATGTTCTATGTGTAAAAGGCTGTCTGTAGGTTTGCCCCAAATACTTCATTATTTGCGAAATCTAAAGGAAAATCTATTCCATATTAACCTGCAGTGGTGCTTGAAAGATTGTGAATTTTCTATATAAATATCTGCATAAATATGACCTAAAACAACAACAGGTTCTCACAAAGTTCTAGAAGTAGATAAAGAGAACCCAATTAAACAAATGAGACAAATATATTATACTTGGTCATTTATTTATTGAGGAAAATGGTCCAATATTACATATCTGTAAGTGACAAAAGTACGTGAACCTTTGCTTTCAGTGTCTGGTGTGACCCTGTTGTGCAGCAATAACTGCATCTAAATGTTTCCAGTAACTGTTGATCAGTCCTGCACATCGACTTAGAGGAATTTTATCCTGTTCCTCAGTACAGAACAGCTCCAACTCTGGGATGTTGGTGGGTTTCCTCATATGAACTGCGTGCTTCAGGTTCTACCACACCATTTCTATTGGATTAAGGTCAGGACTTTGACATTCCAAAACATTAACTTTATTCTTCTTTAACTGTTCTTTGGTAGAACAACTTGTGTGCTTTGGGTCATTGTCTTGCTACATGCCCCAATTTCTCAGTTCTTGAAAAGATATCCTGATATTATCCTTTAGAATTCGCTGGTATAATTCAGAATTCATTGTTTGATCAATGACGGCAAGTCGCCCTGGCCCAGATGCAGCAAAACAGGCCCAAACCATGATACTACCACCAGCATGTTTCACAGATGGGATAAGGTTCTTATGCTAGAATGCAGTATTTTCCTTTCTCTAAACATAACACTTCTCATTTAAAACAAAAATTCTATTTCGGTCTCATCCACTTACAAAACATTTTCCCAATAGCTTTCTGGCTTGTCCACATGATCTTTGAATTGCAGACAGGCAGCATTGTTGTTTAAGGAGAGCAGTGACTTTCTCCTTGCAATCCTGCCATGCACACCATTGTTGTTCAGTGTTCTCCTGATGGTGAACTCATGACCATTAACATTAGCCAATGTGAGAAAGGCCTTCAGTTGCTTAGAAGTTACCCTGGGTTCCTTTGTGACCTCACAGACTATTATAGTGATCTTTGTAGGTTGACCATTCCTGGGGTGGGGAACAATGGTCTTGAATTTTCTCAATTTGTACTGTTTGACTGTGGATTAGTGGAGTCCACACTCATTAGAAATCGTTTTGTAACCATTTCCAGTCTGATGAGTCTCAACAACTCTTTTTCTGAGGTCCTCAGAAATTTCTTTTGTTCGTGCCATGATACACTTCCACAAACATGTGTTGTGAAGATCAGACTGATAGTTAACTATCAAAGTCTGATATTTTAAAACTAACTGCTAAGCATATAATTTAATAATTAACTGCTAATCTTAGAGATTCACATACTTTTGCCACTCACAGATATGTAATATTGGATCAATAAATAAATGACCAAGTATAATATTTTTGTCTCATTCATTTAATTGGGTTCTCTTTGTCTATTTTTATGACTTGAGTGAAAATCTGATTATGTTTTAGGTCATATTTATACCGATTTATAGAAAATTCACAAACTTTCAAGCCCCACTGAATGTTGCACATTGCTTCAGTCTGGTTGTTTGCTAGCTTTCAATTAATTGATAAATTCTAAAAACACATTTTCATGGATAGCTTTAAGATGCTTAAAAAGAAATAGCAGGTACACTTAAGTTGTTTTGACACCTTAGGTCATGTCAATGTTGATATAGCTATGTACAGTTCACTCTTTTGTCTTCACTTTAAGACTTTTAGGACTTTTAGGTCACCTCTAGCAGGGACAGGGACCAAGTCAGTCAAGCTAGCTGGTGATGCCCAAAACAATTGGGGCAAGGCCCTGTATCATGCCTCCTGTCCTACATTTACATTTCAGCATTTATCAGTCCCTCATCCAGAGCCAAACACAGAAGTGTCTTGTAGTCTATATCAAAAACATATATTCCCAAGCTAGTTTACTAGGTCAGTTACTAAGAATACCATCAAGCTAAAAACCCCTGGAGAGATTGGAGAGGTAAGACAAGGGATTTTTAAATAGGTCAATTCAGGCACACGACATCATCCAGGGAAATTTCCACCACCTGAATATGCATCAATACTTGCAGAGCAGACAGACAAAAACTCACAACCCCACAACTTCCTCAGTTAGCACATTCTGAACTACACTGGAATGAGGGTCAGACTGCCAAAAACACCTACCTTGACCAAAACACATAGGTACACAGATTGAGAAAGAAAAGTTTTACTTGCGTCCTTTTTCCCCCATTAGTAGTGAAACTTTTGAATTAAAATTGTACATATTCAAATATTTACAACTACATACTTATTTAAATGTGCAATAATGTGAAGACAGCTGAAAACAATTCTGCTCTAAATTGCTAGTCTAGACCTAGTCATGGTCTAGTAGTTGTCAGATTCGCACTGAGAATTCAGCCTGCCAGTGTGTTTTTTGCTCGCAGCTCCACTGACCTCAGCAGTAAATGGCTGTGGTGGGGCAAATTCTACATTGTCCCTCAGCACCTCTGTGACAGTCTCTTTTCCTAAACAGATGTTAAGGAGAACTGCACAACAGGTAATAATGTCAGGAACAAAGTCTGTGTTTACTTCCAGGGCTTTAAAAATATGCTACACCACCTTGTCTTCATCATCCCAAAGATTCTTTCAATGAAGCAGCATGCCAGGATGACTGTGGTTAAGAAGCTGGATGATGTTCTACACTTGTCTGCTCTATGCAGTTAAAATAAAGTATCCTTTTTTTGTGTGTGAAGATTGGACTGTTCTTTAAATCTCTGGGTAGCCAACAAAAGTGTTAAGAAATGTATTGTTTCTAACACAGACATCCAGGAGATGACCTGAAAAAAACCCATTGCTCTCACATTGTGACCTTATGAAAAGCCTTGAATATATTTGTATTTGGCATAGGATACAACACTGTAGAATTCTCCATGTATGTGCTAACCATTAAAGAAAAACTATATATATATATATATATATATATATATATATATATATATATATATATATATATATATATATATATATATATATATATATATATATATATATATATATATATATATATATATATATATATATATATCAGCAAATCTGCTCTGGCCATGTCTAAAGAACACAAGTAAGTGATGAATCTACTCTACTTACTCAGGGGAAGTTCATGATGTGTCTTGCAATCAGCAAAATCAACTATTTTAATCTTCAAGTCCGAATTCAAGGCAGTGGTGGCTCAACAGTTAAGGCTCTGGGTTACTGATCAGGAGGTCAGTGTTCAAGCCACAGCTAGGTCAAGCTGCCTCATTGGGCAAGACCCTTAACCCTCTCTGTGCTGTATCATGGCTGACCTTACGCACTGACCCCAGTTTCCTAACAAGCTGGGATATGAAAAGAATTTCACTGTGCTTCTGAGTCTGAAATTCCTTGATATTGCATCGTCAATGAACGGAATATCCAAACCATTAAGTCCTTGCTATCCCTTGTGGTTCTGAAAGTACAACTTGATCTAGGAAGGGGAGAACCTGAAACAGTTGTCTGTACTCCTGTGTACCTCCACATCTTTAAATTAATTGGGTGATGATACAGATCTAATCTGGCATTAGATACACTTAAACAAGTTGAAGTTTAAGTTAATTTGGCACATAAAGAGAGTTATACAGTGTATAATTCTTGCAGTGAAATTATTAATTGCAAGTTCCCGATTTGTGTAAACGTTACATTACAAAAAGAAAAAACACATAAGGCAGAAATAACTTTATCAGAAAATCCCTTGTTATTCTAAAAGACATTGTTGCAGCACTTTCCTGTTTGTGTCTCATCAAACATTCTTTGGACTCACCATTAATTGATGAGTAGAGTTGAAGAAGCATATTGTTTATGTTGTCTAAAAAAACTATGGAGATCAGCTTCTTCTGCTTGAAATAATTTTCCAACACTTTTTATAAAAGAACAACTTTTTATTCAAGATTGTTCATTCAAAATATTGCAACAACAAAATCAGATTTTAAGGACTGGTATGGAGCAAAAACCCTTAACTTACTATGGGCCACTTTTTTGTGTTTTGACCAAAAATAGTCAGCAATGTCCAGTCCCTCCACAGTTCCTGTTATGAATATGACCATTACGCATTAAAGATATCTATATATGTTAGATTCTGCTTGCCAGCAATTCTGGCAAATTTTTCACTCATATTGGTCGCACCAACATAGCCTCGTACATGGCAAATCTTGGTCATTGTTCTTCTCAAGTGCATTTCTTTAATCCTAAAATGCTTGGGGTAAATAACTCACAGAATACATTTAAAAGCTATAATGATCAACTTGTTCTGGACATGATGGCTCAAATATTTAATTTGCCTTTCAAGATCTATTATAAGATCTTTAAGAATTGGATCTCAGCCTGCTAGTAGTTCACAGACTGTCTGAAACTTTCCACTGTGTGTCTGATCCAAAGTCTCACAACATCCTTAAAAGTCTTCAGGAGGACAAGGTAAAACTAACATTCACAATGTGGTTTTAAACATTCCACCAATATGGGCAGCTTTTTATTCTCCCAGGTGGATTCCACTTCATAAGTTACACAAGCTCTCACATGAACCTGTAATTGTATGTGCTGCCAAATCTCTAACACCCTAACATTACCCATGCATCATATCCCTGCCATCTCCGGACAGCACACAAGGCTCATAATTGGCACTGTAAAACTTCAGCGAGTATCAGCCAAGTAAGTGAAATTTTCATTTCAATCTTGGTGGTGCTTATGTGGAAACTTTTAAAAACAGATTGGGCATTACTCCATCACAGGGCACCACACAGGCACACATTTACACACTCATTCACACCGAAGGCAATTTAGCATAGCCAATTCACTTACCTATATGTTTTTGGGATGTGAGAAGAAGAACCGCAGATCCTGGAGCAGCAATGCTACCCACTGCACCATTGTTATCACCCAACAGACAAACTTAAATAAAAATGTGTTGACTGTCTTGGTGTTTGGGAGATTTTTGTCCTGATCTCCATACAATATTTTCTTGGTTGTGTACACATGACTTTTAACATGGGAAGCTTGCAGGCCAATTTTATTATCCTCAGTGGATTCATGCTAATTATTGGGGTGTTTACAACTACAGTAAGGTCAACATATTTCTTCTGTGCATCTTTTCGATCCTCTAACCACTAAGTGCCCAATTCTGTATACAGACGCAAACAGACACCTGTGTTTAGCTAGCATTGCTCCTATAAATAGAAAAACAAATCAACCAGCTACAGATGGCCGTGTCAACTTTGGGTTTCAATCACAGCTACAAGCTAGTACACCTACAGAGTCAAAACATACTGCCTAGCATTTGCCTAATTGTTTATTTGGATCAGATTAATATTTGGTCTGGTAAAATAAGAGGATTACACTGATTTCCTGAAAACCCACTTTGATACATTGTTTGAATGAACTACATTTGATGTTAGCTAAATAATGAATATATCATTTTGCAGTGCTGCTAATGTAACTGATGTAAGCTAATGGTTGGAGTATATTATTAAGCTATTGAAACTACCCATGAAATACAGCTAAAATGAAAAAAAAAAAAGTGATATAAGGGGTCCAATAAATACGTAAAGTAGTCTTATTAGCCCCAGTTACACTAATGCCGTTCATCAGAGGCATGAAAGGGGGGTGGGAGAATTAAGCACAAACATATCCCTAAATTACAGTGTTAATTTACTTTTAAGGTAAAAAATACATTAACCTAACCTAACACATTGCTGTTGAATGCTCGATTCTGATTGGTGTTGATAAATTTTCTATAACAGCACCTCAAACAGTAGTTCTGGCTGCAAGATTTATATTAATGTGCTCATTCTAATATATTTTCATTTCTATTGGAACAACTTACTTGTATGGGCAGCCTCCAGTGTCACTGCTTTGTAACAATCAGAGGTAAAGCTGTTCTGACACAAGAACATGTTTAGCGTTTACTTTGTGGTTTCTCAGTAACATGACAAGCTGTGTCTTTTATTTTATTAACACCAAGAGAAATAATAAAAAAAAAGGAGGCTATTGAGGGAACGACCATTTGTAGCTGTTATAAAATAAGTGATAACAGGAAATATTGTTTCACATAGCATGTTCCACATCATTAAATTTAACTATACATGGATTAAAAATGTGTCATTCTTTAAATAATAATAAAAATGTCATATCACAGCAAACCAGTGACTACATTTCCCATACTGCACAGTGGCCTACAAACATAGCCGACATGAACTGCAATTCCCAGAACACTCACACACACACACACACACACACACACCACACACACACAGACACACAGAGAGCACTCGCACTCATTCTAATCACACACACCTGCATCCAATCTCACACACACACTCACAACAACAGTATATAAGAGACTGTTCTAACACTATGAATTTGTGAAGTATTACATGAGTTTTCCATATACCAAGCATTTGTTCTCGGTTCATGTGGTTTTGTTTTGATCTCATTCCCACCCTCATTCTTGATTCTGCTTTTGCCTAGTTTATGCCTGTTTGGCAATGCCTGACCTATTGCCTGTTTTTTGACCACATTATTGTCTGATGATTTGGATTTGTCTGCATGCCTCTCTTTAAATAAAAGCTCTTATCTGCATTTCCGTTCATCTTAACATCCATTACGTAGAATCTGTGACAGAATACTTCGACACACCATGGATGCAGCACTAAGAAGGAAGAGACATAAGGGACATAAGGGATACCCTACCAAGACCTGAGTATTTTTTGTTTGACTGCCAGTTGCATTTTTTGAGCTTGGCACACCCCAAGCCTGACCAGAGGCAGTGGCTAGGGTTCATACTCTCCCGGCTCGTTGGCCAAGCGGAGCGTCTGGCTCGTACAGATTATAAGGAACAGTACAGTACAGTTTGTGGAACTATTAATAAAGGTGTTTGGGAGTCCAGAGTACACTCCCTACCTGGAAGAGTGTTTGGGGAAGGCCTGCCTCATAGATAAACCTTGCATGGCATTCGCCACCTATTATGAGCAGGCAAACTGGGAGGCCTCCTCCCCAAAGCTCCTGCCTAAGACCCACTAGGTGGTCTCACCTGCCGAGCTCCAGTTGGAGGTTAACATGGCGACCTCATCTCCAGAGCCCAGGTCGAAGATCAACGTGGCAACCTTCTCCCCAGAGCTCCAGCATAAAGTCAAGTTCCTGCTAGAGGACAACGAGGTGACCTCTCAAGCCATGTTTCTGTCTGAGCTCAACAAGGTGACCTCATGTCCAAGGTTGACAAGGCGACCTCCCATGCCACATTCAGGTCCAAGGTGGACAAGGTGACCTCCCAAGCCATGTTCCCGTACGAGGTCAACGAGGTGACCTCCCATGCCATGTTCTTGTCCGAGGTCGAAGAGACGACCTCCCAAGCCATGTTCCTGTCTGAGGTCAATGAGACGACCTCTCAAGCCAAGTTCCTGTCCAAGTTCGAAGAGATGACCTGTCAAGCCAACTTCCTGTCTGAGGTCAAAAAAAGGGCCTCTCAAGCCAAGTTTCTGTCCGAGGTTGAAGAAGCGACCTCTCAAGCCAAGTTCCTGTTCGAGTTCGAAGAGATCACCTGTCAAGCCAACTTCCTGTCTGAGGTCAAAAAAAGGGCCTCTCAAGCCAAGTTTCTGTCCGAGGTCAAAGAGATGGCATCCCCAGTGAAGTTTCTGTCCGAGGTCGAAAAGACGACCTCTCAAGCCAAGTTCCAGCTAAAGGTCAACAAGGTGACCTCCCACGCCAAGTTCATGTAGGAGGTCGAAGAGGCGACCACTCAATCCAAGTCTGAGGTTGCAAAAGGGTCTCCCAAGTCAAGTTTCTGTCTGAGGTTGAAGAGATGGCCTCCCAAGTCAAGTTTCTGTCCGAGGTCGAAGAGACGGCCTCCCAAGCCAAGTTCCTGTCCGAGGTCGAAGAGGGGACCACCCAAGCCAAGTTCCTGTCCAAGGTCGAAGAGGCGACCCCCCACGCCAAGTTCCAGCTAAAGGTCAACAGGGTGATCTCTCACGCCAAGTTCAAGTCTGAGATCGATGATGTGACCTTCCACGCCAAGTTCCAGTTTGAAACCAATGCCACGACCAACGAAGCCAACGTCACGACCAACAAGGTTATGCTCACGCCAGAGTCTGTTGACATGACCAATCAAGTTTTCCTCATGCCTGAAACCAAAGTCACGACCAACCAGGTTATGCTCACGCCCGAGTCTGCTGACACGGACAACCAAGTTCTGCTCACACCCGAGTCTGCTGACACGGACAACCAAGTTCTGCTTACGCCCAAGTCTGCTGACACGATCAACCGAGTTCTCCTCATGCCTGAGACTGTGACACGGCCAACCAAGCTCAGCCTGCAAAGTCGATGGAGAACGAAGCTCAGACTCTCTGCGTGATGCCACTCAGCATCCCTATACAGCTGAGGATGCCACTCAGCCACCCTGTTCTACTGAGGAAGTTTCTCCACCTCCCGTTGCAGCCAAGAGCTCCGCTTTGCTTCCCTACTCTGCTGTGGATGCCACTATGCCAAGGTTCTATATGGACGTCGCTCTGCCTTCCTGCTCTGCTGAGGACGTGGCTCTGCCTTCCTGCTCCGCTGAGGACGCACTTATCTTATCTGCACTTGCGTCCATCCTAATGTCCATTACGTAGAATTTGTGACAGAATACTTCGACACACCATGGATGCAGCAGTAAGAAGGAGGAGACATCATGCCAAGGTAATAAGGGACACCCTTATAGGCCTTATTACTCTTATAGGATTCGTGACAAAAAAATGTTTTAGCATGGGCAATTTCCTATGGAATCAGGTGAATAAAACATTTGGGGATGTGCGGTTATTGGAAAATAATAAGCTTTAACATCTAAGTAACATTGACACTGTTTCATGTTGGCCTTCATCACACCACCCTGTCGTTGATTATTTTCCTATCATAACACACCCCCAGGCATTATATTCCTTACTTAATAGTGTAATGTAATGTTGATTTAGATCGTGTTACTACATGCTCCCTCCAGGCCATTTGCAATAAATAAAGTAATATCAATTATTGAATTAGCACAATCAGTAGGAAAAGAATCTGACACTTTACATTTGAGTTGCATGCAAAATATCAGGAGCTGAAATTAGCTAAGGATAATTATTAGGTACTATTATATGTATTGTACTCTATACATTGAGAATCATGTTTATCAGTGGATGAAAACAGTAAATTAATGCACTGATCAATAATCATCCCAGAAGAGATTAGGTGATGGTTCTTTTTTTCTAGTGGAATCAAAAGTGATAAAGAAAACAATGACAACAAAGTAGAGCGATACATAGGAATACATTCCTTAGATGAACCCAAAAGGTAAAAAAAACTGCATGCTTGATCTAAATATATGCGATACACATCAGCATTTGCACATTTGCTCAACATATGAGGTATGGTTTATACAATCTGGAAGAAGATTCCACAAGATTCACAATTTTATTTACCATACTGACTAGATTACAAATTTTAGTGAATTTTTCTGATTGTTGAGAGGAACAATGAGCTAGACTCAACAATTCACTATTGTGGTTTATAGTTAAAATAAATAAATAAATAAATAAATAAAAACCTACAGAACAAAGTCATACAAAACAGACAGCTCATTGGGAACCACAGGAAATACCTGCAGTCATTTTGCATTTCTAGCCACTGATATAACATTTTCATATGTTATATTCATTCTTGCTTCCTTTTTAACCTTTTTTTTTAGCCAAATTTGGATCTGAGCTCTATTCTTGTTCCCTCATAAGTTGTCTGTCAGCAACAACTACGTTTGCTGCCATTAAGATGGTCATAAAACCAGTCTACAGTCCTGCTTAGTAACAATTTCTGTGGGAAAAAATGGTGCACTCTTTAAAATGATTAGTACAGTATGTTAAAAGTATCAGAATGTTAAACCTGTTGTTTCATATTGACATTTTTTTAATCTAAAAAAATCTCACCATTTATTTCACGAGGAAGAATTGCATTGTGAACAGGGTTCAGTGCAACCACACATGTCTGTGATTGGATGTTTATGAGAGAGCACTGACAAAAAGGTGTGGAAAATTAGGGTGGTCAGCATTCTTCTTATTTGAAGTTGAGAGAGAGAGAGAGAGAGAGAGAGAGAGAGAGAGAGAGAGAGAGAGAGAGAGAGAGAGAGAGAGAGAGAGAGAGAGAGAGAGAGAGAGAGAGAGAGAGAGAGAGAGAGAGAGAGAGAGAGAGAGAGAGAGAGAGAGAGAGAGAGAGAGAGAGAGAGAGAGAGAGAGAGAGAGAGAGAGAGAGAGAGAGAGAGAGAGAGAGAGAGAGAGAGAGAGAGAGAGAGAGAAAGAGCAAGAGAGACAGCACAAAGTTGGGCTGGGTCTGATTGCTCCTCAGAGCAGGAAAAGCCTCAGTCTGTCTTCATGGTGCAGCGATAAACGTGGACTCTTTTACCCTCTCTCCCAAATTTTTTTTGCACAAAAGGAGGCTCATGTCTTGGATATAGACATGATGAGCTTTGTGCATTCCAGGATCTTCTTATTTTTGGCTTTATCACTGGCACAAGTACTGTTCGTGAAATGCCAAGACGGAAACAGTGGTAAGTCAAGCTAAGCTAAAAGATGTACTGATATAATTTTCCTGCTTTATTATTATACCTTATATAGCTCTTGTATGATGAGACCTGTGATGAGACGATTTACCATGTAACAATTTTCAACTCCACATAAGTTGTTCATTTCTTGGATGTGCCTTATCACAGAATTGTCTTAGAATGACTCATGAATGACTCAATGAAAGAGATGCTCAAATGTGTTCATAGTTGTTTTATCAGTCTTTCTAACTGTACGTTGGATTTACCACTTTTCATGATGGTTTTCTCAAAGAGAGATGGCTTGTCAAGCACATGTCATGGATTCGGGATCTTCTTGTGCAAGTTAGAACTGTTGAAGAAAGTAAAGCCTTTCGTGAATTCCCCTAATGGTGAATTAATTGTGATTAATTATTCTCAAACAGTTTTATCATTTTCTTCGTTTTTACAAGTCATGATGGTGAGGTTGACAAGGACTGTGTGATGTGAAATGGAAACAATGCAAACGGCGATGTTAAAGTCTTTACTGTTCTTTTTTGCTGCCCACTTCAAGATAATTATTTCCCACAGAACACTCCCCTGACATCTGCAGAATGTATTATAAGGGGTGTGAAACTCCACAGAGTGGAACACAGAGTACTCTCTTCCCTAAATTCAACAAATGACGTCCTTAGGAATTAAACGATGGGTTGGATTCAATGTGTTAAATAAGCTAAAAAGAATTAAATGATTTATTGTGGCCTTCACTCTTACTCTTAAGTTTTTAAAGGAGCACAGCTTCCATTCTAATCTGGGGCAGATGTTGTGAGTGAGACGTGCAGGATGAGAACAAGCAAGGGAAAGGAAGGGAAGAGAGAAAGGGAGGAAAAACACATCTGGACCCAGAACACCTGAGCACTATTATTTCAGTCACGCTGGGTGTTTTAGTAGATGTGAAACATATGACGTCATTTTTTCCCCCTCACTGATGTCACTCAGTCTACCCTGAGTTTTTGTTTTTTTTTAAACAGAGGCCTGAATTTTGAGCCTTAAAGATGACATGGTATGATGTATGGACGCACACTGAAATTGATGCTATTTTATAGCTAATTGTAATTTTTGGAACTGGAAATGAATATAGTAATACACTGTACAAAGTGCGCCACCTGGTGGTCAATGACATAACAGAGGTCTGTTTAAGAACTGGCAGTTTACATACTGTACATTTTTAAAGGAAAGGCATAATAATCTAGTCACCATTTTATATCAAGTTAATAATCATAATAATCATATTAAAGACATTATTTTCTTCTTGAACATACATAATATGTTCCTTTGGCAGTGGAAAGTTTTGTGTTTGTGAATGTGTTGTGAACAGGTCTATAAACATGAGATGAAACAAGATCAGACTAGTTTTCATGTCTGTGGTGATCTTTTGTGCAAGATAATTTCATTTAATAGTTCATTTTCAGCACTTGGTTGCCTGTAAAGTTATTCGCCGATGATGTACAGTGAAGTAAGATTTTTTTTTAGACTCTTTTTTTTTTACTCTCACCTTAATTCTCCATTTAAACATCAAACTGTTCGTCATTTTATTTGCACAGCACTAACCATAATAACTACTTTCTAAGTCTTGTGTCACTTCAGAATCAGAATTCTAGGTTAGCAGAATTTTTTTTTTTTTTTGGGTGTTCTGAGAAGGCTTTCTCGTAATGTTTGTAAATGTTACTTCAACATCTTTAGCTGCATGAACATTAACACTGACACGCTAACCAGGAACGTTGTGTGAGCACAACATTCCCAGTAACAATAACATTTTCTGTTGGGATGTAATATTTTAAACATTTATTTTGCACGCTTGCTGTTGGGAATTCCTGGTTAAGTCACAGGAACATCATAATTAATGGCGAGGATGAGCAGTTTGACATTTTAATCTTGAAGTTCTGATGCTGATAGATGCTGATAGAGTGTCTCTAAACTCACAAAATCACGACACTGAATGCTGTTGATTGTGGTTTCCAAGACCGTTTTTTGACATAGTATTTATGGACCTAGATAAGAAGCATTATGCATGATGCAAGTCTGAGCAAGAACTAATAAGTTATAATAAGTTGCAAACTGAGACTTTATATGGAAAATGGTGGATAGGAATAAAGAATGATTGCATGCTACAAGTGAAGAAATGAAAACCCAATGAAAATAAAGTATTGACCACAGCTGCCGTTGAGCTTTTGGACCACAACAGTAGCATTTATGTGTTTTGAAGTAAAAGAAATTACAGCTAAAATGTGGTTGTGGGAATCTGGGTTCTTTATAAATGCTGAAAGTACTTTTTTGTGGACGAGGCGTAGGAGGACTAGGAACAAAAACAACACGCCTGTTCAGGCATACAGTAAAGTCTTAATATTATTTAGCTATATGATGATATAAAATTATTGGCATTTTATATGACATGCAACCAGCTTAATGAGGAACAATTATGTAGATCTTTTTCCCCATACGTGGCATTTACATTCTCTTCATTATTCATGCGTTATATTTCAGTTCCAGACTTCCTCATGAGTCATGCCATGATGCCCGGAAATGACTCCGTCTCATGTTGGCTGAAGTGGAATTAAATCTGAATGCTTCCAAGAAACTTGCGCAGCTGAAAAAGTGCCATGTTACATTTGTTAGCGTGATATCTAAAGCAAATAAGGAGTGAGGCAGAACCCAAACTAAACATAGAGCTGAGAGTTTAATGGTTTAAATCCTTGTTCAGTGGCCCAACAGTGGCCACCTGGCAACTCTGGGATTTATCTGACAACCTTCCGGTAACTAAGCACAGATCCTAAACCGCTGAGCCACTGCCACTCCTCCCACACCAAGAACATGAAGTAGCACCTAAAGATTTTTGTGCAGTAAGTCTGGATTCTAATAATAAAGGATATAGAAAAAAGTGAAAATGTTAGAAATGGTCCATCTAGTGAAGTTGGTCTGCTTATGATTGTTAGAAAAACCTTAAGGACAGGCACAAACCTTCCATCCACACTTTGGATTACAGCCCTAATGACTTCTTCATTGTCTCTTTATCATCTTCAGCTCTTTACTTAGTATAAGAAGCACTGTAATCCTCTCTATTTCAGCCATCTTATAGTCACAAAGTCTGTCTAATAGTAATACCACTCATAAAGTGATACAATTTGTGTAACATATGGCACCATCTTAACAATTTTTATATACATGAGATATCAAATTCCTAATTCCATCACCGTTTTTTTGATCCTCAAAATTGGTTGCAGTCGTTGTTACTTTACTTTACTTTAGTCTGTTCTAACATAGCTCAGCGTTCAAGTATGCGAACTCAACCAGGTCTGCAACAACGCGCTGATGGAAAACATGTGCTGCATTTTTGAGCGATGACTTGATGACTTGCCTCCTTTGCTTCCACCAGAAAAAAAGCTCACCACATTGGAAAACGTGATCTTCAGCTCAGCCTGAACTGGAAAAGCCTTCACATGTAACCCACAGTATCTATCCAAACCTACTGCGATACCCCTCGATGTCTGAACGGCATGGATGATAGATGTTGATCCTGCTTATGAGGCTGCTCTATGGGAACAATTTTTAAAGTAAATAAAAAGCAGAGCTGGGGGATGACTTCCAGATGTCCAACTGGTTGCTTTGGCAGTTATTAGAAAACAAACGATGGCTCCCAAAACTCAATTTGGGAAGAAGTTGTACTGCTGATGTTAGAAACATTGTGTCCGAGAACAACCGAAGTTGGAAGAACATGAAAAACCCAAGCGTGTTGTGGCATAGTCAGCTGGAAAATGGTGGAAATTATTGTGAGCTCCTTTATCATGAGCAAACCAGTCAGCTTTTGCAAACAAACCAGAAACCAATCCTCTGCCCCTCCTCTCTGTATATCAAAGGGAGTGATAAGTTTCTGATTATTCACAGCCAACCATTTAGGATTATAATGTGCGAGAAACAGATGGCTAGCATTGCTGAACATGTAAAGGTGGGTGAAAGGCAAATGGGGGTGTTAAGCCCCTGTTAGACTGATTCACAAGCTCTGCGTGTTTACACAGCTGTTTTCATTTGCCTGAAGATCATGTGGGCTTGTCTCTTTGAGTAGATTAACCATATCTAACTGTCTTTTAATCCACCACATCACCAACAAAAATTCCATGATAGATCATTTTTTGTTCCACATACCCAGATTGAAGACATCAAGAAGTGACGCGTGATCATCAGGAAGGGTGTAGCAGCTCATTAACGAACACCTTTAATGACAGATATGACCATAGCTCTGAGAATCTACCAACATAAAACCAACACTTACCTTCCAGCTAGCAATTTTATGTTAGCAGAACATCTTATAAATGCTATGTTTCTTGGATCTTTGTGTACAATCTGTCAAATTTTCTAGGTGTTCTGAGTTCTTAAATAAGACATATATCTACATTATCGAGTCAGTACAAAAACATCTTAGACTTCCAAACTTTAGTTTTCCAGCACAAAATTAAATGTTACAGAAACATGTTCGAATGTCAGTAAAGAAAGCAGTATATTATGTAAGAGACCACTTTTCAGACAAAAAAAAAAAACATAATGAAGGTTGCTGGGTTTTGATGCAAAAACCCCCCAAAACAGTTCAAGTCTCCAGAAGAACTGTGGCTGGTTCTGCAAGATGCTCACCAAAACTTACCAGCTCATTTCTATGCACAAACTGTATCTTAGACAATTTTTTGGTCCAACATTTTTAGCTATAGGAACGTTAATGCTAATGTTTAATGTTTAATTAATACTTTGTGTAACTAGGAACTTACATACTTTGTTTGTGCAACTGGGTTGTGTGTCAAGGTGGTAAAAATACTAAATTTCTCAAGAAAAGCACACTTTTTTTTATAAGTTAATTGACTTTTAGTTACTGATAGTAAATTAGATGGTAAATCAAGGAACTGATGAACGTGAAAAGAAAGTGAAATAACAGCAACTATGTCTAATCTCTCAAATATTAATTAGCATGAAAAGAACTCTGACTGTACAAATGTAGTGTAAAAGACAAACGTTTTACCAGCAAACAACACAAGTAAAGTACAAATAAATGCTTTGCATTAAGTTACTTCACACCCCCTGTTGTGTGAACACTCTAATAAGATTGTTAAGCTAGCCATTATTACATCAGACATTTTATAACATTGCAGGAAAGTTAATGCCTAACCTTCTTCGAACTTGTCAAATACTTACTGAACAGTCTAGTCACATACTTTGCTAGCTGTTCTTCAAACTAACTTCTTTAAACCCTTAAAATCATGACTAAGAAAGGTGATTGTGCTAGTTGCATTAGCATGACACATGAGTCAGCAGAGCTGGCATAGTTTCTTATTCCTTTCTGCAGAGTCCTGTACTTGGTGATTATGTGTTCTGGATGCTGTTTAAGGAATTATGTCCTTTTCCGCTGCTTATGTGGACATGGGATGTAGCTAGCAATTATCCCAATTCCTTATATCCAGTTTTGCGGACAGAGCAGAAATTTATTCTAACTGATCTACCAATATGTGCCATATACATGATTCAGCATTTATGGAGACATGTTGAGTTTTGCATACAGGGATGTAGGTTAGCAGTGCATCAAGAATGCTAATGATCCCCAATATAACGTTCATACTAGAAGCTAGAATTGCCAAGCAGCACATGGTGCCTTTGGTTGCACTAACTCCTTCACAAGGCTTCTTTCCCCCCAACTATCAACTGAAAGGATTACCAGATTGCAGAGAAAAGAGTTGAACTATATAAGATAAGATAAGGACAGGGAGTGAGGGAAGGTTGTATCAAGAAATTCCTTACAGCTATTCTCCATCATATCTAGCTAGTTATCATGAGGGAGGAGTTTAGGAACTCAGGGTCCTTGAGATGGGCTTACAACAACAACAACAAAAAAACAGGATGAATCAAGAACCCTAAAACAATAATTATTTCCTATAGACTGACCTTTGAAGGCTGTATGTAGAAGAGTGTTTCCAAAAAGGGTTCCAAGTAAAACCTCTTTTAGGAAACCAAGAATCCTTAAGAATCCAGAGAACCAATGAAGAACAGTAACACACATATACACATGTACAGACCTTGTGTAGCTCATCCAGGGTTTCCCTTACTTATACAATATTTACAGGTTCAGGTTGTGACATATATTGAACATTACAGTCACTGTATTTTTAATGTATTATAAAAAATCTTCTGGCAATAATAGCAATACTGTTAGTACATGGGGATTATTTCAACACAAATGATATCTAAATCAAATTTACAATCATCATTTTAAAACTATGAACAGTCCTAAATTACTTATCGTGGAGAATTGGACAGGGATTGAGGGAAGTGAGAGGACTCATCAGGGAGTGTATCCTGATTATTCTTTTTAAATTTCATTTTATTTTATGGCATTTGGCAGACGCCCTTATCCAGAGCGACTTACATTTATCTCTTTTATCTACAATTATTAATACCCCCCCCTCCCCGCTTTTTAAATTTTTTTAAGCAATCTATACTACTTTGATTTCTCTTTCATTTATTTTATTCTTTATTATAAAGATGTCAGTTGAGGTGCCATGGACTGTACCAACATTAAACATAGTTCATATAAATATAGCAGATGTCTGCAAAGTACATATGTTTAGGGATTTTATAGTGTGGTCGTGGTTCTTGTGGATTTCATGAGCTGTAAATGTGGATGAGGATGTTTTTCTTTAACATTCAGCATCTGTTACAGCATGCGCTAAAGTTCATGTGACAAGCAAAACGTCTGAATTTAAGGTCACTGCTAGATAAAAATGATAACATCGATGTGGGGTCAGGGCTTGTGCAAGGTTGCTTTTTATTTTTTACAGTTTCTAATAGAAGACAGTTCCCCAAATATCCTTTACAATAGCATCTGTGTGATGTTAAATATGTTAAATATGATGGAGTGTTCTGTCATAAGAAAATAATCAACAGGCTTGTTTAACTCCTTTAAACTGTTACCACCAAAACGTCGATAATATTACTATAACAGCATGTCCATAAGTGTTTTAATCCTCTTATACTACAGCCATTTTTATTTATTAAAGAACGTATAATACTTTTTATTTGTTTATAGTTACATTTGATGTTGTGAACCATCCATAAAACAAGTTAATTCCTGTTCTTCTTACATTATAGCAGCTATAAACACTCTTTCCCTCATCACTCTTTCTTTTTGTTTCTATTTTGAAGTTAATAAGGCAAAAAGCACAGCTTTTCATGTTACTGAGAAACCCCAGAGCCCTACGTTCTTAAGTTTCCAGTGTCTGAAAACGTTATCTGACTGTTTTAAAATGCTGACATTGGAGATTTGTTTGAGAACTGCTAAACAAACATCTCCTCACAGAAGCCTTCGCCATTACAATGACACAATAATAATAATAAAAAACTGTTTATTGAGTGTCTAAGTTATTACGATAGAAACAAAAACTTATTAGCACGAAAGCATTAATATAAACCTGAATGAAACAGTGCTGTGTTATTAGAATTAAGTTTTATAACATATTAAAATTTCAAAAGCAGTGCTACTGATGATTCTGAATTTAGCCATACTGTTTGCACCTTTTGAATTATTGTACAAATGTAATGGTTCAGTCTGCTTTCAGATGACAGTGATAGATCAGGTATCTTCTGTTGTCTGACTGACTGAGAAAAAAAAAAAAAAAATGATTAGCATCTCACCGAACTAAGTTTTACTATTGAATTCTTTCCTAAAGGACTTTGACATAACTGTAGTGTAAATGAAACAAACTGGGTGTGAAATCCCATACCAAAACAAAAATCACTCTGAAAGTCTGACAAAAACTCAGAGAGTGTTTTGGAAATGCAGTAAATGAAGTCATCTAAACACTTTAACATTGTGTGCTTTTTGGAATTGTAATGAGACTGTGTTGCAAATCATGGACCCATCTCGAGTCCCTCTGCACCAGACCGGTTTATGTGGAAATGTCTGCATGGGTTAGTAAGTTTTGGGCCAAGGCAGGTTTGATGGTGTTACCGTATGGAAAACAGCACTGTGCTGCCATGTGTTTTGACTAGAGACATCTGCCGTCAAGTAGAACACTCATCTTGTATTTAAGTTATAAAATTACATTTAAATCGAGTAACACATGTCTTGTTATTAATTTGCCTTTTGTTCTTTTGGCTGAAAGTGAAGAACGTGTTCTTGATCAATACACTCTTTAAATAGAAATCATGGAAGGAACTAGAAAACCGGGGCTCATGTATAATACTCTGGTTTTGGGGAAACACTTGGAAAAACCATCCATCCATCTTCTATAGCACTTATCCTACAGCGTCTTGGGGAACCTGGAGCCCATCCTAGGGAGCATCGGGCACAAGGCGTGGTACAGTCTGGATGGGGTGCTTAGCAATACCTTTATAAGTTATTCAGAACATTGTGGTGTGGTGTGTTATTCATGCTTATTGGGCGTATTAGCTTTTATTAAAATGCATTTAAAATGAAATAAGTTGATGTTTCTAATCTGATAAGTACAACTGCCACTTGTGATCCTAACCATATTTAACCTAACTTCATCAGTGGCACATGTGAGGATCTACATTTATTTTTTCCCATTCACATCTATTTAACCATGGACCATAATAGAACTGTTTTTCATATAATCCAGTTTACTGTATTCTCATTTATTGCTAATGTGCTATGAGGCAAAAGAGACATAAAGAGAAACCTAAAACATCTCTCCAAAGGAGGACATTCGTCACTTTGTTAGTAAGCTTGTTCTCGAGTTATCTGCCCTGCAGGAAGTTGACCGGTATTTCCTGTGGGCAGAGGGATGTTTAATGTCTGGGTCTGAACAGGGACAATTTCCCATGTGCTTTTTTTTCTTTTTCCTCATAGTGCAAGGTAATAAAAATGTAACATAATTCTACATTGTACGAAAGCAATATTTTGCATTATTAATTTTCATCAAGGATGAAGTTAGCTTGCAAGATCTTATTTTGATTCCTTCAACCCTTGCCAATGAATTGAAATAATAGTTTTTACACATGAGCATTACAGCTTATCAATTTTCCTTTATTTATTGACATTATTTCTTGTATAGTTATATATTGTTATTATAATGTTGTTCATAACTAGTGCATAATATGCATTATGCTTATAATAAATGCTTGATCTTGAAATAAAGTTTATAGAAGATATACACTAAGGCTACATTGTGTGCACAACTTCCTTTACTCATAATGGACATTCATGAACTTTGATTTTTGACAAAAGTTGAAAAACCTTCTGTTGAAATAAAAAAAAAAAATGTTAGAGTTAGAGAGGTAATCCCTTCCGTCCGGAATAAGCTTCTCACACAACACGCCAAACCAGCTGCTTATGACTATTAGGAAAAGTATGCATAAGCTTAAAAGAATACACTGTTTCTAGATCATAAAAACAATCAAGCATGATCCTCAGCAGCACGATTTTCACATTTTTAAACATTGTTCCATGCACGATGGACTACACTGAGTAGTTTTATGAATTACTGCAAATGATAAGGTTTCCAATTTGGATGAAGGCATGTCCTATCATTTTACCTTGTTTCCAGATTGCAACATTAGTTCAGCGACATGACCTTGTAGATCAAATGAAAACACAGAGCTGTTACTTGCCGCCTACAACATTCCCAGCATGCAGGTGCTTTTTTTTTTTTTTTTGTATGATTTAATTTCCACAGTTGAATCATGGGACCAAAAGCTCCAATGTTCACTGTCCAAAACGGTATTTAAAAATTTTGTCAACAATGTCATTCAAAGTGTGGACTTTTTCTATAAGACAGTGAAAAAGCAACTTCAGATTCGTGTTGCCATACATTGCCTTCTACATATAACTTCTGTAAAATACAGAAAAAGTGGAGAGGCCTCTTTTTGTTACTATGCGTCATGTAATATCGGAGAAGGACTAGAAACTACATTTCCCATCAGCCATTGCACCATGTCACATGTCTCAATTCACCTGTTTCACGTTTAGCTCATTAGCAGTTGTGTGTATACAGCCAAGTTCAGCACTGCACTGTTGTCTTGCATTGCTTGTTCTGTCCCTATGTATCACGTTATGCACGTCTTTGTTCCATGTAAGTCTTGTGTTGTGCTTTGTTTGTTACTTTATTAAACGTTTCACTTATATTCTGCAAGAACAAATAAATAGATGCAGCAGATTTTTTTCAGCATGCAAAAGGCCAATTTAGAAAGGGAAAAACTGAGGTGGGAGAAGGAAGGGAGATTCTGCCTGATCAAGGCCAATTGGGAATGACTCGACATGATGTACTCCCTCAGGGAGTAGCTTGAGAAGAAGCCTTCCAGCCAGGCTGAAAACATCTCCCACCCTCCCTGCCCCACCAAGGACATCGATCTTCCTCCCTCCCCCACTGTGGATCTCGTTCAGCCTGCCGAGTCAATGGAGAATGTTGTTCAGCCTCCCTGCTCGACTGAGGACGCCGCTCTGTCTCCTTCTTCAGCTGAAGACATTGCTCCGCCTCACAGTGGGGCCAAGAGCTCCCTTTTATTTCCCTGCTCTGCCGCGGACGTCACTACGCCAGGCTCCACTTCAGACATCGCGCTGCCTTCCTACTCCACTAAGGACGTAGCACTGCCATCCTGCTCAGCTGAGGACGTAGTGCTGCCATCCTGCTCGGCTGAGGACGTAGCACTGCCATCCTGCTCGGCTGAGGACGTAGGGCTGCCATCCTGCTCGGCTGAGGACGTAGCACTGCCATCCTGCTCGGCTGAGGACGTAGTGCTGCCATCCTGCTTGGCTGAGGACGTTGCTCTGCCTTCATGCTCTGCTGAAGACATCGCACCTTTTCTTTGCTTTGCGCTATAGGTCGCTCCCCCTTCCTGCTCCACGGAGGATATCACTCAACCCTCATGCTTCACGGAGAGCATTACGCTCCCTCTGGCCTCGCAGAGAACTTCGCTCCCCCTTCTGGCCTCGTCGAGAGTGTTGCTCCCCTCTCTAGCTTCATGGTGAATGTCGCTCCCCCCTTGGGCTCTGCCTTGAGCTTTGTTCTCTCTGCCATCACTCCGAGCTCAAGCCAGGCTGGGGATATCATGTCATCTCTCTGCGGTGCAGAAGAGACAGACCTATTTCTGAACCTCAGTGAAGACGTCAAGTGTTCTCTATCCAGCCCTGTGAGGGCTGACACACAATGGAACTCTGACATGCATAGGGACATCTGGTCTGGGGATCCAGGACCCCCTCCTGAATTAATTACGCGCTTGGGGAGCCGTGTGTTAAGGGGGAGGGGGGTTCTGTCTGTAATATCGGAGAAGGGCTAGAAACTACGTTTCCCATCAGCCATTGCACCATGGCACAATTCACCTGTTTCACATTTATCTCAATAGCGTGTGTGTGTGTGTGTGTGTGTGTGTGTGTATGTGTGTGTATAGCCACGTTCAGGACTGCACTGTTGTCTTGCATTGCTTGTTCTGTCCGCATGTATCACGTTATGCTTGTCTTTGTTCCATGTAAGTCTTGTGTTGTGCTTTGTTTGTTACTTTATTAAACCTTTCACTTATATTCTGCATTTGCATCTACCTTTAATTTGAATCGTGACACTGTGCATCAGAACAGAATACCTTTTATTAAGCAGTCAACCTCTATAAACTCTGTTAAAAAAAGATTTGAAAATATATATATTTTAAATATAGCATTTGATCATTTTGGTATTTATATTTAATTTGGTATTTATTCTTTATTACTATATTATTTATCATTTTATTTTATGCTAATTTTGTATATTCATATGATACATTATTGTTATAATTATAATTATTATGATATATATATATATATATATATATATATATATATATATATATATATATATATATATATATATATATATAATATTACAATATAACAATACGTTATTATTAAGCTTAAACCAAATCCTGACTAAATTTACATATCAACGTATTAATGTTATACCTTTTAAATAAGTTTTAAAGATCCACTGCATTACTTTTCCCAGGTAAAAGAGACAAAAGGTGTAAAAGGGTACCACTCCAGTGACATGCAGTCCAGTTTAATCCCTGCATAATGTTTACTTGACCATGGCTTGTATAAAATTTGAAAATTTCACATAAGTGCCCTACCTCCACTCCCTAAAAAATTGACATCATTGGACCATGGCAGAGCTTCATGGCATGCTCAGGCTTCTTAAGAGGCCCCTTGAGAGTGCTGTGCACTTCCTTAGCCTTCAGAACATATACCTTGTGTTTGAAATGTTAAAACCAGAGGGCTCGGGCCTCGGCTTGTTCAAAATCTCTTTCTTTTTGTCTTTGTATATGCATTCTGTGAGCAAACAGCCACAAGTATCATGTGCTTTTCAAGGTAGAGAGGGACAAAGAAGTGCTAATGAAGTGAAGGGGAATCTGGTCAGCTTGGAGTAAATATTTATGAAAGACCTCCTCGTTTTGGGGCTGAGCCTGCAGGCGTAAGCAAAAGAGTTGTGGCAAAACAGCTGTGGGGACTCTGTGAGCTGTCACGTACTGACTTATTAAACAGAGAGGGTAAAAATCGTGAGAGTGGAAAAAGCACTGCAGGAAATAAGGACTCTGTTTATATCGGTCAGCTGGAAAGAAATATGTTTTATGAAAATCTAGACTGGACACATTGTATAAATGTGAATGCTTTCTTCATTGTTGTTTCTTTTGTTTTTAAGAACTGCTGTAATCATAAAGACCTGTGATCATCCTGTGCTCATTTCAGCACAAACTTAGTACTGCTTGTCTTTACTCTCCTACACCTGTATATTGTACTGATTTATAATCCCACTAACCACTGTCACTCAGAAGAGGAGTCTGGTTTGAGTCTGGTTTCTCTCAAAATTTTCTCCTTATGTTGCCTTAGGGAGATTTTCCTTGTCCCCGTCACCTCTGGCATGCTAATTAAGGAACCGGAATGTACGTCTGGATTTCTGTAAAACTTCTTTGTGACCATATCTACTGTTAAAAGCACTAAAGAAATTAAATAACATGTAATCAATTTTATTGGATGTTCCTATCAGGTATTTTATGTGGTTATTTTCAGACAAAAAAATACGACACAGTGAAACCTTTTTCTTGGCATATCCCAGCTTGTTGGGAAACTAAGGTCAGAGCACAGGGTCAGCCATGATACAGTACCCCTGTAGCAGAGAGGTCTTGCTCAAGGGCACAACAGTAGTAGCTTGACAGTGCTGCGGCTTGAACCCCTGACCTTCTGATCGGTTAACTAGAGCCTTAAAAGTTGAGCCTCCTTTTTATTTAAAAAATAAATTAATAAAAAAAAAAAATTAAAAATGCTACTGGAAGCAGAAAACATAAAATAAAATTTTGTTCATGGCATTTTTCTCATGGCACTTGGACAATTCATCCTCTAATATCTGTACCATATTTAAAGGGCAACAGTACAGGCTATGTAAATATTAATACAACCCAGTAGATAATAGAATTAATTATTTTTGGTTTATATTCAGCATCAACAGACAAAAGAGGTAATCAAATATTAAAGTGCTTATGAGACTGAAATGCATAAGTATTAAGACAACATTTTAAAACCTAAAATAACATTTATGTTCTCAAATAAGGGATGCCGTTTGAATAAATGTTTCTTAGATGTGAGGTGTACAAAAGTCTCTTATTCCCTTGTGCCTAAGCTTTTTTTTCTTTGAAGGTAGACTCTTACTGTGCTTGTATACATTCATTCTTGACATACTTAGTAGGCCTGAACTAATACGTCAGGGATAATAAGCTTTCTCAGAGCATATAAACAAATGTCGTGGTCTCAAGCGTGAAGCATAAACAGCTTACAGAGAGAGAAATGTTGTTGATCTGGGATGAGCAAACGCCACGATGCAGATTGTCTATACATTCTTGGAAGATGCATGTGCATGCTTCACATGAGAGGATATGGAAAACAAATGTTTGGATATCACCAAGACTCCCATGCACGATATGGCTGCAGATGAGACTGTGAGGATAGTCTAAAACATTTCAGACGAGTGTGTTTGTGCAGATGGATTAGATTGAGTTTTAGCTTTTGTAGTTTGGAGTTTTCTCATGAGTAAAAATACCAGCGGTATAATTTTTATGAGACAAAAGTGGGAAGTAAAAGTGAAGTGAATTTGTGTGTCTTCCCAGCGACTGACTTTTTAATGTTCATTTGAATGATAAAACTGGGCAAACAACCTGTAATTATGTTGGACTTCTGAAAAAGTTAGGGCATTGTGATCACGACCAGAAAAGCAGCAAAATTGCCACAGATGGCAGAAGAATAACCACTTGAAGATCTATGGTGTGCTTTAATCTTCATCCTGGTGTTTATTTAGAAATTCTGTAATGATACCATAGATTACATGTTATCTTGACTCAGTGTTGGAATAACTATAATTTATTTGAGAAAAAAAGGCACCAGTCGTCTGGTTATAGGGCACCCAGACTATAGTCTACATAACCGCAGTGGCCTACAATAGACTGAGACTTTTCAGCACTTTCTTTCCGATTTTTCTCCAATTTTTCTGTCCAAAATTCAATTTATTAGACCTCAAAACTGGACCCACAACCATGTCATGTTTTTGAGAGTCAAGGAGACTCTTTGCCACATATTTTACCCAATCACAGTTCAGCTGACCTTGAAAACTGTTTGGTTCCAGATGCTTGTGTGCTTTTTAGCCCTTAAAGTGTGTCTCTAATGAGCATAGCCACCATATGTGCTTTATTTCAGAGCAACGCATATCCTGTTTATTGCAAAGTTCAAGGCGTAGCAGATCCTACACTGATTCCTCTCAGAGTAAAAGTAAAGCTGACAAGAGTGGGACAGTGGAAAGAAGTCTGTCCACTAACTGGTAGAGAACTTCTGTCTTCAGGGAGTCTCAGATCACATTCAGGGAGGCTCTGGGAACTGCAAATTAAGAATGAAAGCCTGCAATGTGTCCAGAATGCGATGGGGACATGGGTCATGCATATTTAGCTTGACAAAATATATTATAATATCTGTGTATTTATAGCTAGAATATATTGAACAGTAGATGTCTGGTAGGCCTGGCAAAACCATGTTTATTTATGTGAGTAGATGTGTCAAATGTACATTACTGACAGAAAAACCCAATTTTACATCATTATAGGCTTTTTGCCAGAATTCATTTGCAGTGACATCTAACAGGATATGCATAAGCAATATAGTAAAGGCAAAAATATGTAATACAAGGTTTCTGGTACAACAACAGAAATGATTCCTTATCTCTGAGTGGAAAGAATGGCATTACCTCAGTGTCATTTAGGATAATACTAGCTGATACTAATCATTTTGAATGATACTTGTTGGTATTAGTGAGTATTCTATCTGCCTGTGACACTGCAACCTTGTAACATAAGGTAGAAGTCTTGAAAGTCTTGAAGTACTAAAAGTACAGTAGCTGGGGTTAGGAATGGGCAAATCACTAAAATTGGAAGAAAATGGGATTCAAAACCAGAAAAGTAAAACAATATGCAGAAATTTTAACAAGCTACATGGATTGGGTGGCTATTTCAGGTACATCACCCCCTTGGAGGAGATTATTAGACTGGGATAAAATGGGGTTATTGTCTTTGAGCAGGTTATTCTGACAGCCTTTGTAAAACCTGTTACCCTCTCTATGGTTAATGTCTCATTTCCGACAGCACGTTGATTTTCTTTCCTTGCTAATTTTTCTTTCCACAGTGCTAACCATGTAGTTACCTACCACCTTGCTTGTTTTAAAACACTTTTTTTATCATACTGAAAATGCTTAACTTATCTGTCAATTTGAAATGACTCTTCCATACAGACCAGGCCCTAGTTTCCTTAAAGCAATGTACTGTTAAATTCATCTTAAATGGTAGAGACTGTTCATTGTGATGCTCATGCTACAATTTATGTAGTGAGGTTTTTGGGAAATTTAGGCTTGGTTATATCTGGGTACTTTTTGGCAAATAAGATTTTTGCCAGAATTCAGTTGCAGTGACATCTAACAGGATATACATATGCAATATAGTCCTGGGCAGGCATCTGAAAATCAAGACTAACTACTATCCTAGAAATGGTAATCAGGTCCATTTTCATTTAGGATTGGCTACTACACCTCAACATGTATCCTGTTTCCAAACCAGCGGGACATGTAAGGCTTCTTAAACCTCAGAGATGTCCAATTTCTGTGTCTTAATCAGCACTTTAACCTCTGAGAAACCAGCCTGTCTTGACCAAGGAGACGGAGGTTTTGGTATAATCACAGGCTTTAAAACCACATGAGCATTTGCTGTGCACGGGAGTGTGGATGACTGAGCATCTCATTCATACAAGTCTCATCTCTGATAAAAACAAAAGACAAAACAAACAAAAAAAAAAAACAAGGGAATGTGTCTCAAAGAGGGAACATAAAGAGGTGAGTGGGTCAAGAACAAGTCTGTGAGTCCGATTATGTCAGGTCAAAGTTTTGACTGGTACACGATGTAGGAAAATATGCACATGTTTAGTTAGGAATACCATTTAAGAGTTCCTCAAGTGCTGAGGAATAGTGAATAATAATGAATAGTTTGAAATATTTATGATATGGAAACACTCAGCTGTACTATTCTGCAAAGAACCTTTAAAGGTTTTCTCAGCCCTTGCAGAAGTATAGACATAGTCGACTCTTCTCTCTTCCTATACTCTTAAAAATTCTTAAAAAGTTCTTTAGAGCAATGCCATAGGATAACTATTTGGACCAGTCAGAACAAACTTTTGAATAATTTCATACCTTAAATGTTTACGCTTTGTTAACCAATGCAGTGAAAGGTTCTTTTGGGAACCTAACAATGTTTTTCAAGGCCAGTGGTTCTCAAAATATCAGAATAATATAATCAATAAACAATAATTTTTGAATAGTTGGATTAGTTTAATAAAACAAAAATCTGTACTGAGGAGTCTATTTTACAGCTAAAAGTTATACCTGGCTACAAAAAGTTTGAGAACTCCTGGTCTAGCCAATTGCTCTGTACAACAGTTTCTGGCACCTTTATTTTGAAGTGTATTGTACATTCTTAGATAAAATGTTCCACAAAGCTTCTTCTTCTTTTTTTTTTTTTTTTTTTTTTTTTCTTTTTTTTTTTTTTTTTTTTTTTTGATATTTAAGGGTTCTTTGATTCCTAGAGCTTTCGTTCTCTTTTGAAATATGAACCTTATTTCTAAAAGTGTAGCATTTTGCCCGAGCGGTTGCTGCATAATCAAATCAAATTAAAACTAAACATCTGCTATAGTGTGGACAAAAAAATGAAAGGCTCAGTGAGCAATAAATGTGCTTCATCTCTCTTGGAAACATGTCTATAGCTGTAGTTGGAAAAGCAAAATCTGTTAAATGAGTCACTGTTTCCATAGGCTCATTTTCTAAACCTTTAGAAACTGGGGCCAAAGAGAAATCCCTGAACACAGTACATGAGCATTCCCATCCTAGATGGGAAAAACACATAAAGCAATACTTTTGTTCCCCCTAGCCTTATGCAACTGCCTAATATGTTTCACCATTTATCCCCTTAGGTTCTGCGTGTTTTGGTGGAATTGCATGAAGCTGGAATAGCACTGGATTGTGTTATCTCAGGAAGCTAGAGTGTGAGGGTGTGGGAGTTTACACAGCAGTATAAATCAAATCCCAAGTGTGTTCCCTTTTAAATTTGTAGTTCAAATAGGTTAAATTTTTGATAAGCTGAGCGCATATCAAAAATTTAACCTGTTTGAACCACATTTTTTTTTTTACAGTTAATTTATTAGACAGTCACTACCAAAGAATTGTGACTGAGCATCATTGCCATAAATTAAGTGTTAAATCTTTTTTGTATGCGATTTTCAGGGGAAGTGACCGAGGGCTTCATTTCTTTAGATTGGACTCAAGCCCTGGACTGACACAGGATTAATTCGGAGCATAAGCAACAGTTAAATGGGCATATCAGCAAGCTGGAAAATCACCATCAGGAGAATCGCTTAAAGGGTCATGCGCCCACTGCCGTCAGTGCGTTTGGACACGTCGGTTAAAACTGCAGGGTCTGCAATGAATTAGGGGTAAAAAAAAAAAAAAAAAAGGAGATTTCTCAGAAGCCCACTGGTGTGGTTTTCAGAACTGGCTTGTGAACTGCACTTCTCTCCACATAAATTTCTTATGCTCCTCAAACTCCTCTCAAAATACACCCTATAGTGAGACAATATGTTCCAACTTTTTTGTTTTAGTTGTCTACTTCTCTGCTTGGTTTTCATTCTGTGCCTTTAAAAAAAATGACCCTAAATGTACATTATCATTTGTTGTTTGATTTTAAGTCTTAGTCTACCTATATGGCACCATTGTCTTTTGGTTAGTGCTTGCATTTCAAAGTAGACATCTGCCGCCCCCATACAAAAAAAAAAAAAAAAGACAGGAAATTAGAGTACACCAACATTTATGAGTCTTTAATCTGGTCTTGGAAAAAAATTCTGACCTTTCATTAATAAAAACAAGGATTTAGTCACAGAACCACTGACTCATGTGAAAACACTATAAATCATTCAGGTCAGATTTAAATATAAAACTGGTAGGGTAAGTTCCTACCAGTTCTGTGTGTTTGTGCATATCCTTCCTGTGGGGTACTTTTGGAGCATATGGTCCTTCTCAAATACAGCAGATCTCCCTATGGAATTTGGCATGACTCATGCAACATCACAAAAACCCTTCGGAGCAAAAAGGAATTTAAGCGAGTCCACCACTTTTACACGTACAAATTAGCCTTTCATTGCAAAACAGTGCTTTATACAGCCATTTCCTGGATTTTCACTCACGGTATCTCCTGCCCTGGTTGTCTCTTGCCCAGGAGCACTTAAATATGATTTAATAATAAGTACCTGTAGCTTTATGAGTTATATGACTGTTTGTTCTAGTTCCCAGAGGGACTGAGAGGTATGCCTTTCTTATCAGAGAGAGCCTAGAGGGCTTTAAAAAAGTGCTGTGTTTAGTAAAAAAAAAAAAAGTGGCTTCACTGGAAGTAATTTACATTTTATTGGATTGGGGGTTGATCAACTCGTGTATTAGCAGCATGTTATGCTAATTTATGAACTGGTGCAAAAGAAGCACAATGCTGCGCAGTGTGCCAGAGCACCTTCCCGGACAGGGATGGCGGTGGCGGTGGTGACCATAACAGTATGCACAGTAGTATAACCTTATATTCATCTCCATACATACATTTTTATAATTAAAAAAATAATCTGCTATTCTGACAACAATAGATTGTGGACAGACCAAAAGTGTAACTGTACTTCTACATCCTTTCATTGAAATAGCTGTACTTTTTAACAAGTGTCATCAGAAACAATTATTCATTGCTGCTGTCTCTCATCCAGTGAGCCTGGAGCTGCAGATGAGATGCACATTTCTGTGGTAAAGGTACCAGTAAAGGTAGAACAGGAAGCTCATGGATGCCACCTGCTGTTTATATATTAGCTGTGGTCATTTTATCATTTAATTAAATTTAAGGTGTTTGAGATGTTTATATAGGGCACCAGATTCAGCAAATCTGTATTATTTATAGTCGCATATTCTAATACTGCAGAAATAAGCATTTTAATATAGCGTTGTGTGTTACTGGGATTTCAGATTGCTATCTAATACACAATGTAGCAAAATAGTAATACATTATTATTAAAAACCCTATGAACTCTTCAAAAATGGTTACTTGGATCATGCTCTTATGAATCAGTTTCAGTCTGTGGAGAAAATTAGGGTACATCTACCCTTTACCATTTCCCAGAAAACTTTTTCCAGTAATTATTTTTTCTCACTTTGGTTTGGCTTTAAGAAAATGATACAGAAAGAATATGTGCCTGTCCGATCGATATAAAAACAACGTTTCATGCTAAACTACATACTTTTGAAGCAATAGAAAATCTGATGACCTCAGATGGTCGTTTCTTTTGTGCAGGAGATGAGCTCAGCTGCTTTGAGGACGGGCAGGTCTACACCAACCGAGACGTGTGGAAACCTGAGCCATGCCGGATCTGTGTGTGTGACAGTGGCACCATCCTGTGCGATGATGTGCAGTGTGATGAGGTGATCAATTGTGAGAAGGTCATCATTCCTGATGGTGAATGCTGCCCAGTGTGCCAGAGCACCTTCCCGGACAGAGATGGCGGTGGCGGTGGTGACCATAACAGTATGCACAGTATTACAACTTGAAATTAGTAATAAGATAAGCATGCATCTATCACAGTTCTCAAATTGGGGACTGTGGACATCCAGGCGTCTGTGATTTTGAAAAAAAAAAAAAAAAAAAAAAAATATATATATATATATATATATATATATATATATATATATATATATATAAACATTGAGTTCTAAGAGTTATTAGTTGGTTTGACTGTTCAATTGAACTGAATGGGTTTAATACAAATCTCAATGGAGTGCTATAGACAATGTCAACTTGTGTTTCTGTGGGTGGAAATTTCTTTATTTATTTTACACTTAAAAAGGTCCTTGGCTGAAAAAAATGTGCGAGTCCCCATCTGTTACTATAATTGAATATGATTTGATTTGATTAATGAACATGACAGACTGACCTACTTTGTGTCATGTTTTCATTTTCAGGCAGAGTGTATAAGGTAAGCTTTTTTTGTTTTCCTGGAATCATCCTTAGCGATCAACAAATTTTGCAAAGCTGTTCTGTCCTGTTTTGTGTATTGTAACCGAGTCATCTTTCTTTTCAGGGTCAGAAGGGTGAACCTGGAGATGTACCAATTGTATGTATGATTTTGAATTATATATCACATCAACTGCATGCATAAGCTGATGTGTTGTGACATAATGTGATGTCACATTGTAAACAATATCATAATATATGTGATATCTTACAGATAACGGGACTTCCAGGACGACAAGGACCTATGGTAAGCTGTCATTAAAAAATATTAATCGATGTCCCATGGAGAGAACTATTGTAGATGGCACATGATAACTTACTTTCATACTTTTGCCGTACGTTACCGGTATCTTTAGTTCTCTGGAACACCAGATGGCACTAGAGCACATGACAACTTTATTTTCTCCAAACAAATAGATTTTCTGCTCTCTAGCAAATTAACTTGCCCATTTATGAACGATCATAAATTATAACGGACTAATCCACAGAAAACATCATAACAGCCTTTTTTTTTTGTTATTAATTTGCCTTACTGATATGTCATTGACAGGGACCACCAGGTTCCCCAGGATTCAGGGGAGATCAGGGACCCAAAGGAAGACCTGTAAGAAACAACAGAAACATTTCTCGCACTAATCCAGGCCATAACTAATATGGGCACATGTGAATGCAAAAAATATATATATATTTTTTTAATCATTCCTTGGTTGTAGGGTGTAAGAGGTCCACCTGGATACGATGGAGAGCCTGGCATTCCTGGACAACCAGGAGAACCCGGTCCACCAGGCCATCCTCCTGGAGTGAGTACTATATTATATACAGTAAATAATACAATAAGTGTTTGCTTGCTTTTTTGATTAAAAAAAAAAGTCCATTCAGAGCTGATGTTAACATGGAAGTTTATTAAAAGGTCTTTTTGGAAACTTTCATTACCACATGTGAAAAATTGTGGGAAAATTTGAGCAAGGCTTCTAAAAGCTTTAAATTAAGCCAGCATGCTAACCCATGCCTTTGAGAGAGTACAGCAGACTAATTCAATTATTTAAAATAAGTGTGGCCAATATGCCAACATAACATAAATGCCATGATTAATACTGTTTTCTGTCACTGTGATGTCACTGGTATTATCAATAATTTAATAAACCTTAATTTAAATAGACATTTAAATATAATTTAAGTAATATGTTTTATGAAACTTAAATGTGTTTATTGTTCGTTGTTTATTATGTGTTTTTTATGTGCTGCATATTTTGCCATTTTGCCCATCATAAAATTCAGCTACATTACATAAATGTGTATTTTCTAATTTCCTGCATTTTTTGTTTGCTTGTTTATTTGATCAATTGTTTGTTGACTTATCTAGGGCCAGCTGTCCTCTCAAATGGCAGAAGGATTCGGAGGTGATAAAGCAGCAGGCCAGCATGCCATGATTCCTGGACAAAGGGTATAAAGCAGCGATTCAAACTCTTAAGTCTTAAACAACGTGAAATTTCCCTTGTCTAAAAAAGCAGGTACAGGGCTAGAAAGGAAAATTGACAAGAATGTTAATATTGTGAGCTCATCTAAACAATCTTATTTGACCTTGAGAAATATTATTTATGTTATCTTCTCCAAAGGACCAGTCACATGTCCTCCTAGAGCAGATCAGGCCTTGTTCAGTAGCTGACAACTTTGAGCAAACCCATGTTGTCCAAGTAAATAGCTGAGTTACTTTTTGGTATGTTTTTTAAATGATATTTTTAGGGGGAGGCAGGTGCAAGAGGACCACCTGGGCCCAATGGTCTAGCAGTAAGTCTGAAGCATGCAAAACAAAACAAATATATCAACAAAATATCATCAAAATATCAATGAATTATTAGGTTTTCAAGTTTACAATTTCTATTAACTCCAATTCTCCTTGTCTTCTTGTTTAGGGGCCACCAGGACCTCAGGGAGCCCCTGGTGAACCTGGAGACACAGGACCTATGGTAAGAACTGTCAAATAGAAACTGGCAGTCAGCGTTCTTTCCGCTCACATTCATTTTGTGTTTCAGATTGCGTCCATAATTAGTAAATAAAGTGACAGGCCAAGCCATCCATAAAAAAAAAAAAAGCTTTTAGAGTGGTTTTATACATCCAAATAAAATGTCTTTAAATGTAAAATGTCTTAAACATCTTGACACTGCTGTTACAGTGGTGTCAAGATGTTTAAGACATTTTACATTTAAAGACATTTTATTTGGATGTATAAAACCACTCTCAAGTCTTACAGTTGTAAGAGAACTTTCAGTAACTGTTTCACCTCAAATCCCCCAGCCAGACCACCGTGGAGGCAAAAATCATTGTCTATACTGTAGATCTTCAATCTTTTTGTTGTGACAAGCAGGGGCTACACCTGAATCCACTTGTCTAATCAATATATCTTGGTCTTCTCACAAGTATTAGATATGGATTTTATTCAGCTGTTATGAAAACCGGCAGCTACACAAACTCCCTGAGGTTAAGCTTGAAGAAGATTGCTTTAGAGCATCACTGCTTCTCAGTTCATTTTACAATGAACGTAGAGATATAGGTCTAGCTCTGTTGTCCTGGGTCAATATTTTTGATCAAGAAATTAGAGCTTGGCCTGAGACTGGTGAATTATACATGGCCTCTATAGTGTTAGTTTGTTATTGGGTAGAATTTCCTTCTGTCATCAAACAATTTAACACATTTGCATGAAAAAAAATAATAAATTTGTCTCTTGCTGCTTGGTACACTGATCAGTCTATCACTTTGTAAAGAGTGTGTCTTTACTGTTGACCAGGATATCCTGCTTACAGGTGGTATATCAAACATGTAGTGATAAGGTCCTTAAGCAAAATCAGCAGCTTTTATGGATATATATTTTAGATCATATATTGATTTAGTGTCACCAGAGTTTTATAAAATAATGTTTTATACAACAGCACAAAAACCTCACTAAATAATCATAAAATGTTCTGTTACATTCTCTATTCTACAGAAAGAGAAAGAGAGGTCAGTTTTTTTGTCCACCATCTTGTAATTGATGTACCGAAAGATGATTAACATGCTTCTTTCATATCATGGCACAGATAACAGCATCTCTTAGTCTGAAGTTTGAAAACTGCAGGAATATTTTATCAACTCAAGGCCTTAATGCTAAAGTGCTAAAGGAGTTAACTGCATAAAATTTCACCAATTCTTCAATAAGTTTGACAGAATGAAAACCGCTATTACACTCCATGCCATCAATCACTCAGACCTAAGGAGAGGATATTTATAATAATAATAATAATAATAATAATAATAATAATAATAATAATAATAATAATAAAACTGCTTACAATATGAAGAATGTGTCAGTGATTCCACAGATCTCAGAAAGGTTCTTGTTGAACTCTAGGGTCCTGCTGGTCAGCGGGGACCTGAAGGTCCTCCAGGAAAGCCTGGGGAAGATGTGAGTGGAATATTTACATAACATTTTGTGTCCTACACATGTGCCTGTATATGGCTATAATTTAAATGATTTGTTGATGCGTAACATTAGAGAATGTAAAGAATGTCGGGTACAACTAAAAATCACCTTATCTTGTCTAGGGAGAAGCGGGGACATCAGGAAGTACAGGAGAGACAGGATTCCCAGGATCTGCAGTACAGTTTAAACCATCTGTCATATCTACATTAAGGCATTACTGTTGAAGGGATATTTATAACTATATACAGGCATTAATCTTTTTTTATTATCTCTGGGTTTAGGGAGCAAGAGGTTTTCCTGGGACACCTGGTCCTCCAGGTCTGAAGGGTCACAGAGTGAGTAAAATGTTTGGATATCATCAAATCACTCAAGCCATTGCTTTACCTTTAATGTATGATCACAACAGCTTCTCCAAAAAAAAAAAAAATAATACAATATAAAAAAGCTTTCTGTTCCTCTTAAGTGAGTTTAATAACTCAATTTGAAAGTTACTAGTTAATAAAAACATGGGTGATTCCATGATTGGGGTGCCAATGCCTTGACATTTTAAATATATGTAGTGTTCCTTTTTTTACGTTTGCCTGTCCCAGCCCATTAATAACTATACATTACTTTGAAATATAATTATTAAAATCTAATTTTTACGTTAATGTGTGTCCAAACCATCTCAGGTTTGAAACATACTTTTCCATGAGTTGTCCATTATATGTTATGAAAAATGTACATTTTATTTTCACTCAACCGTGCTACCTGAACGCATTCACCCCTATGAAATATTTGGAAATTTCCAGGTCAGATATTCGGCGGAAAGTAGCCTCATCCAATTTCCTGGAGATCGTGAGAAGAAGATTACTGGAATCCTTTCTTTCTTATAATCAATAATATTGTGACTGACAAGGTCACTCAAACGTACAAACCTGCTACCCAAGTTATAGACTGAAAGTAAATTATTGATTAAAAATGATCATTTTAATAATTTAGAATGCCCTTAACGTCTTCATGCCATTAACACGGGTGCAGTGAGGCACACTTTATACATTTGGTAATTCTATACTATAAATAAATAAATAAATAAACAAACTCAAGAATGTTACTCATTTAAGAGCAAAATGCTGCGACTTTCAGCCAATGCAAGTGTGTAAAAATGAGATGGGTTAACACATTTTTTGAATGGTTAAAAAGCATGCTTTCTTTAATTCAATGTTGAAAATTCAGGGTTAAAAGGTTTACAAGGGCTGAATTCCACTGCAATCATAGAATCACCCAGATAAATGTTCCAGGAAAGATCTATACATTTTTACACATGCAGAATGTATACATTTATGAAACCAGATGAACACTAACTACAGCTTTTTATTCTTTTAACAAATTAAGTCGATCACCAGTTTTGCCATTTGTTTTTCATTGAGTTACATCTGAGGAACCAATTCAATTGCACAGCATGACGTGCAGCCTAGTGGTGGAACTAAGGAAACTAAGCTTGCTCAAAAAATTTAAGGTAAATCATCTGTAAGACAGATTTTTCTATTATAATGATGTCCTTTCTGTTTTACAGGGACACCAAGGTCCAGAAGGTCTAAAGGGAGAACGTGGAGCAGTTGGATCAAAGGTATAATTTGTCATTAGGTGTCTTCATTCACTGTCATGTTCAAACATGTTTCTGGCACTTACATGGTTTGGCTGAGAGAACAGCAACTTGATTATGTTTGATTATGTTACGGTCTAATAAATCGCAGGATATTTGCTCAGCATTCCTCCATTAACATTTCATTTGTTTGTCCCTCAGGGTGAATCTGGCGGAACGGGTCCAATGGGAGTTCCCGGTCCCATGGTAAGCCAAGCTTATCGCACAATTTTTCCACAGAAGAAGTGAATCTATTAGCAGTGCAGAACACCAGTAGCTCTTTCATTTCATGACCAGTTTAAAAATGACAGATAAAGTATCTTTTATATCTCAAATGCAGGGTCCGAGAGGAATGCCAGGAGAGAGAGGACGCCCAGGGCCAAGTGGTGCACCTGTGAGTATAACAACAAAAACATGACAGTGCATAAAAAGTAAACAAAACAAAAAAACCCAAAATAATTACTCACAGCTAGTCATGCTTATCATCTTGTGCTAACAAAGAGTTATTAACACAACTCTTTGTCAGTTCTAATAATAAAAACAATGAAATCATTACTCAACGCTAGCAATTTTTTAGCATCCTACAGTGTTTGTGTTATCATAACCATGCTTATTTCATTTAAAAAAAAATAAACTTCTAGTTCAAGTTAGCATCTATTCTAGAACTGTTTATGTTTGGACAGTAGACATTATTCATAATAATACGCTATTCATTTTTGTACTTTAGGGTACACGTGGTGCTCAAGGAAATGTTGGGAAACCAGGTCCAATGGTAAGACATTGTGGATTTACTAACAGATTTACGAGAGCAAAAAAGAAAGGCCTTGAATTTTGAAATTGATCTTTCAATCTTCAACATTGTTTAGGGTCCTTTGGGACTTAGCGGCTCTGCAGGCTATCCAGGAGCACCAGGTATGAAGGTAAGCAATGAGCATTAACTGTAATTCTTTATTCTAAACAGAAATATAACAAGACATCCTCAAACAATTATGTGCTTTTATATCTTAACTAAATCTTAGTCACCACCCATTCCCCCATCTCAGCCCCACCCCAACACACACACACACACACACACACACACACACACACACACACACACACACACACACACAAACACAAATTTGTATACACTAATGGTGTAATGCAATGCCAGTATCAGTAACTGTATGCTTTCCACCACCTCCCCTACACCACCCATATTCTTATTTAGGTATATTTCACACTAACTGTTCCTCAGTGGTGGAATGCACTTCCAATCTCAATCCGGACCGCAGAATCTCTCACCATCTTCAAAAAACAACTAAAGACCCACCTCTTCAATGAACACCTAACAAACTCATAATAAAAAAATAAAATAAAAAAAAAATTGCACTTACACCTCTACTCTGCACTTTGCTTCTTCTGGAATTCAATTAATAGATCTCGTATGATAGCACTTCTTATATTGTTCTCTGCTTGATATCGCTTTGCTTGTATCTTTCTCATTTATAAGTCGTTTTGGATAAAAGCGTCTGCTAAGTGAATAAATGTAAATGTAAATGTATGCCAAGAATATTATAAGCATAATTTTAATAATAAGCACCAAATTAATGAATAAAAACAATGCATTTAAAAATTGTGATTCTAAATAGTCTTTTTCTTGTTTGTTTAACAGGGTCAACCAGGACCAACAGGAGTTAGAGGCCCTGAAGGACCACAGGGACCAAGAGGAGAGTCTGGCCCACAAGGCAGACCTGGACCAATTGGCTTGCAAGTTCGTATTCAGTCAAAAGTTCATTTTGTTCTGCTCACAAAAGCAGGCTGATCTCATGTATTAACAACATCTTACTTTTTATGATGTCTCTCTATGTCATTTTGAACATTATAGGGCCCAATGGGTACTGATGGAGGTCCAGGCACCAAAGGCCCAGTGGTATGAACTAGACCATTTATGATTACAGTTATGTGGTGTGTCCGGAATAAAGCTATAAATTAAAGCCTACAGAAACAAACCCTAAAAGTTTGTTGGTTTCCTTCAGGGAACTGTTGGACCACAGGGGCCTATTGGTTTGCCCGGTCCACATGGTCCTCCAGGACCTCAGGGAAGCACTGGTCAGCCTGGTATCAAAGGTCAACTTGTAAGTGGTACTTTATATTTAAAATTGTAATTCATAAATTATGTATCAAACATTATAAAATTCAGTAATGCAACAATAGAAGCTTTTAATAAATATATAAAGAAGGTCTGCAACCATTCAGATTCACAGCTGCTTTTTGTCAAATGAATTCTTAAATGAGGTTTAAAGTTAGGTTTTAGAGTCTTTTTGACGTTTCTGAACATCAGTGGGATTTGGACTTCATTGCAGATTATATTTTCAGTTAACCTATACCTCTGTTTAGGGAGATGTCGGTGTTCCTGGGTTTAAAGGAGAAGCTGGACCTAAAGGAGAACAAGTAAGTTATAGTTAAAAGACTTGATTTTAGTTTGGAATAGACTGATAAAGTGTGAGATCTGAATAAATCTCGCACATATAATAATATCAAGAGGCTTCAGATTTAAGAATGTATGGACTTCATATTTTAGGGTCCACCAGGAGCACAGGGATCGATTGGGCCTCAAGGAGAAGAGGGAAAGCGTGGGCTTAGAGGAGATCCTGGATCTGTAGGTCCACCTGGGCCTGTTGGTGAGAGAGTGAGTCAGACTTTCTCTTTGTTTTTTATCACATGTTAAGAATGACCATTGGCCAGATAAAATGACATTTTATGTTTTTTTTCATTAATATTTCAGGGGGCTCCTGGAAATCGTGGTTTCCCTGGTCAAGATGGATTACAAGGAGCCAAAGTAAGTAGATAATCAAAAGAATGATACAATACAATTATTCAATACTTCACCACAAAAAATATTAATATTTTCAATCAATTTTGACCGAAGGGTGCAGTAGGTGAGCGTGGAATATCAGGAGTTTCTGGGCCCAAAGGTTCTACTGGTGATCCGGGCCGAACAGGTGAACCAGGTCTCCCAGGCGCAAGGGTAAAATCAACAAACATTCTTATTTTTGATAAATTTTTGATTACTATGCCCTTTTTGATTATTTTGTTGATGACATATTGGTTTTCTGTTTTTCTGTAGGGTTTGACTGGAACTCCTGGGGTTCAGGGTGCTGAGGGAAAGCCAGGACCTCTAGTAAGTTTTGCCAAACTTTCACAGCCATAAATTGCTTGACTTTTCCTTGATTATTGTTAAATGTCCCTTTTGGGATAATGAGGTCTGTAGCTTTCATTACATTTTGATGTTTCTCAACAAAAAACTGTTATAGCTAAGCCTGATATAACTGTGCCAAAACATAGCTTGCTGTGCTCCTTGTAGGGTCCAACAGGTGAAGATGGACGTCCAGGACCTCCAGGGTCTATTGGAACCAAAGGTCCAGAAGGATCAATGGGACTCCCAGGCCCCAGGGGCTTCAGTGTGAGTCAACTTATCAAGATCCT
Source organism: Ictalurus punctatus (assembly GCF_001660625.3). Lineage (NCBI taxonomy): Eukaryota > Metazoa > Chordata > Actinopteri > Siluriformes > Ictaluridae > Ictalurus > Ictalurus punctatus. The sequence continues at coordinate 7,041,958 of NC_030421.2, read as the reverse complement.
TCTACATTTATACATAATTATTACCTAATAAACTAAATTTTTGGACTGTTCTGACATTCCCTAAGAAATCTAATATTGCATTATGGCATATTGCATTCAGGGGGATCCAGGTAAACCAGGTGAACAAGGCTCTCCAGGACCTCCAGGGCAGCGGGTGAGTACCATCAATAATAATAATAATACCATTACAAAGCATAACAAATCATGTTTGATGCACTCATCATGTAATCTTGGCTTTTATGTAGGGTCTACCTGGAAAGGAAGGGGAGGTTGGGCCACTTGGTCCCACTGGTCCTCCAGTAAGTTTGTCACTTTGCATTCTGATCCTATATTTCTTTCAATCCTGAATTACAATGATGTCAAAACCAGCAATAACAGTCCTGGATGCTTTACTTCAATATTACAGGGACCAGCAGGTGACAGAGGAGAACAGGGGCCTCCTGGAATGCATGGCTTCCAGGTAAGGTTAATAGTAACTACTTCATAATAAAGGTTGAAACATAGAATTTCAAGATGTTGCATAGATAAATTTATATTGCTCATTATGTAATCCACTTTAATGTTGTTCCTCAGGGTTTGCCTGGACCAGCAGGCCCAGTTGGAGAGGGAGGGAAACCAGGTGATCAGGTAAGGTTATGTGATTACATGAATGAAATAAAATATCAAATTCACATGATCTAACTGTCTCAGTTATTTAAGAGCCAATTCCAGCACAGCTTCTATTAAAAAAAATCAATAAGAAACATTTGTTTCCTTCTTTTAGGGTATTCATGGTGAGGGAGGCCCTGTGGGACCACTTGGACCAAGGGTGAGCTATGGTTTCCTCTTTAATTCTCACTGTATCTATGTTGTATAAAATTTTCATCTCTATTCCTAATCTCTATTCTGATTTGTGCTGACTCAAAATAACAGTCTAGCAGGTCTGACATATGTCAGCGATAGTCTTTCACATCTTAGGTATATTGTAGTGTGCAATCTTTTGTTTGGGTGATTTAATCAGAAACAAAGCTAAAACAATACATCAGATATACATATACTGTATATATGCCAGAGAGAGAGAGAGTATATACATGCAAATATATTAACCATACATGCATATGTGCGACAGGGAGAGCGTGGAACTCCAGGAGAGAGAGGGGAGCTTGGGTCTCCTGGATTGCAAGGACCCAAGGGTATCCCTGGAGCACCTGGATCAGACGGGCCAAAGGTAAATCTGTCTATAATAGTATTATACCTTGAGTTTTAAAATCCAACTGGCTGAGTTGCATTTGAGGACACTTAGGCTGTTGTTCTGTCCATAGTTCTGTTGCCCATGCTGCTTAGAAACCAGAGCTTACTGTTAGCAGACATCATTACACGGTGTAAAAATAGTTTATTGAGAATATTATTTAAAAAATGAATGATTTTATAATATTATTTTTGCCACCATTTCATAAAAATAATAAGCTGTTTTGTGTTGTGCGTGAGCTGAGATGAAAATCACTGTAAAAACAAAACCTCTTGCAGTTTAATTTTCTTAATTCCTTCATTTTCCCTCAAAAGATTAATACAATTTCATCTTGCATCATGCTTTGTTGGACTCAGATATTACTCATCATTGCATTCAAAAGTGAAATAATCCCACAACCAAACATAGCGTGCTAATGCATTGTTCACAGGGAAGTCCCGGGCCTGCTGGTACTGTTGGTGATCTGGGTCCTCCAGGTCTTCAAGGAATGCCTGGAGAAAGGGGAATCTCTGGCCCTCCTGGTCCTAAAGGTGATCGAGTAAGTAAAACAACAAGATGACTCACAGTTGTGTGTGTTATGTGCAAATGTATAACATGTTTCACTTCAATTTAACAGGGTTCAGTAGGAGAAAAAGGTTCAGAGGGTACTTCTGGAAATGATGGCGCAAGAGTAAGATTAATCAGATTATTCCTCCATGTATATATCTCAAATTATTCTGTCCTGATAGTTTATGGTTATTTAAGAATTCCCTGCAATGTATATAGCAAAGAAGTTTAGATGGAAAAAAAAATACAAGAAGCAAGGACAACTGGGAAGTACTGCTTGACTTCTTGAGCACATAGAATCTGACATAAAGGCAGATGTGGATGCTGGCACAGTTTGCATGTTGACTGAACAATGGTAAAGGAATTCTTTAGGAGGCTTGTATTAGCTTGCCCGACCATTGATAGAGTGTTTACTTTCTTAGGTCATTTACCTTTGCATGAATGCATGAAATGACGATTACATAATATAACTGTCTTTAACAGGGACTGCCAGGACCACTTGGCCCTGCAGGACCTCCTGGCCCGAGTGGTGAAAAGGTATACAGACCTGATGTACCAGAGATTCTCAACTTTACTATATTCAAACCCATCAGAATCTAATACATGCTTTTTACAGGGAGAACCTGGCCCTAAAGGACCACCTGGGCCTCATGGATCAAGAGCAATGCCGGTGTGTCAAAGATTTGGCTTTAAATATTATAATTAATGCTCCTGTTGCATAAATTATGACCACGTACTTCATGGTAAATATTGTATCTATATTTTAGGGATCTCGTGGTGAGCCCGGGCCTACGGGTGCTGTAGGTTTTCCTGGACCACCTGTAAGTTGATTAGAAAAATTCATCTTTTAATGCTAAAATCATACTCTGGAGCACAGCCAGTATTGATTCCACACAACACATGAATGAGTAATTGACTAGTCAGTAAAATAAACAGACTAGGCAGTAAATTAACACATTTATTCTTTTCTTGTCAATTTTCAGGGTCCTGATGGTCAGCCTGGAGTGAAAGGAGAACCAGGAGAGCCAGGACAAAAAGGAGATGCTGGATCTCCTGGACATCAGGGATTGTCCGGACCTCCAGGCCCTATGGTAGGTTAAAAAAAAAATCGACAAAATAAATAGATATGTATTAAAGCCCATTCTTCTCTGAATGTGACCATGCTTAAATGTGTGTTTATAGGGTCCAGTTGGTGTGGCTGGACCAAAGGGTGGTAGAGGGACACAAGGAGCTCCTGTAAGTATACATATACATGAGAAAACATGTTCTAAGGACTTCTCATCCTTGGGGAATGAAGGTCACTAATGATATACTCCAATCATTAGCTTTTGTGCTACAAATTTTCAACAATTATATTTAATTTTCCAGGGACCAACTGGTTTTCCTGGATCCCCTGGAAAAGTCGGTCCACCAGGTCCAACTGTGAGTATGACAACAAAAACATTGTTTGTTTAAAATACAAATAATGCATAAATACTGAGCGAATCTGTCTGCCATTTAGGGGTCTCTTGGTCAGCCTGGTCCTGTTGGTCCTCCTGGAAAAGAGGGTCCATCTGGACTTCGTGGGGATCATGGACCACCGGGACGCCAAGGAGAAAGAGGCCAAGCTGGGCCTGCTGGAAGCCCTGGAGACAAGGGGGACCCTGGCGAGGATGGACCCACTGTGAGTCTCTGATAAAACTAATGATAACTAAATGCTAATGATTAATCAAAAATAGTAATATTAAGTTTTCAGTATATGTAGCTGATGCTAATTGGACTCCACTAGATTGTACTCAAATTAGTTCCAGTAGCATTTTAGTCAATTATCATGTAAAATCTTCTGTTTAGGGCCCTGATGGTCCACCAGGTCCAGCTGGAACAACAGGACAAAGAGGAATTGTTGGTCTTCCTGGACAGAGAGGAGAGCGTGGAATGTTAGGGCTACCTGGGCCAGCTGTAAGTATCCTATACATACTGAACAGCAATAAATATGTAAATGTATCACTTTTCATACTAATGATAAATGCACTGCTATACATGGTGCTGAAAAGATTTTAAACTGTTATAAACCATTAAGCAAAGTACAAGTGACAAGTGTATGTGGTCATACAATGAGATGTGTGACTCTGGTACAGCTCATTATTTTTTCAAAAGTAAGATGTTGAACAATAAATTCTAGAATTCAGACTAAATTTACACCTTTTCATATTAAACTTTAAATTAAAATGTGGAGTTTTACAGTAATCAGAAACTAGATGTTTTCTCATGTCCCTGTGATGTACATTCCATTTCTATGAAGTATATATGTATAACCATAAAAAAATATTTATGAAGAAGAATTTTTTAAAATTGTTTAATATATTTATGAACAGAAATTAATCACATTTAAAATTAATGAAATAGTTTCAAGTATTTATAAAGTGAAATAAATACAATTTAAAATTCATTTGATTTTTAGATTTAATAGTTTAATGAGATTTAATAGTTTGCATTATGTAATTATTTCATTTATTTTATTACAATTTAGCAAGTATCAAGTAGCAGAAAAAATAATTAAAAGTAAGAAAAGATATTTATTTATATTTTTTGTTTGTTTATTTGCTTTAAATATCATAGGTATTGCACATAGGTTTCATTTTAAATCCTTCAAACTGTTATGCAAATGCACATAATGGGATGGCCTTTTTTGTGCTAGCGTAGCCATATATATTTTTGTTGATGGTTAATTTGGTTAATTTATACAACTGAAATTAACCAACATCACCTTTGAATATCGTACAACATACCCTTTATGATGAAACAAAAAAAGTATTTAAACCTTATGGCAAGATAACATTTCTTATCCTTTAGAAGTAATGACCTGTATATACAATCTAGATTACATGATGATAGGGAATGGGATCTCATGCTCTTGCCTGCCTCACTTGTATATTTTAATGTACCTATATTTTGAAGGGTCCTCCAGGTAAAGCAGGAACTTCAGGATCTCCAGGAGACAAAGGACCTCCTGGGCCAGTTGGAGCACCAGGTGCTAACGGACCTCGGGGTGATGCAGGTCCTGATGTAAGTTTAATCTTTATTCTCATAGGTGTAAAATGCTTATGTGGCAAATACTGCCAGAAAGCTTGATTATGCTAGTGGCAAACAGAATATCGCATTCGCACGATTCAAACAAATCAGCAACATTAGCATATTTGAGCAATCAAAATTAGAGCCATTGGTAAATAAACAGACTATAGTGGTGAAAAACTTTTTTATTGTGTGTGTGTGTGTGTATGTGTGTGTGTGTTATATATATATATATATATATATATATATATATATATATATATATATATATATATATATATATATATATATATATAAAAGGTATATAAGGTTTATGTGCTTTATCAATTTACACATAAAATTGACAGATCAGTCACTTGGAAAAACAAAGTACACCCCCACATTTCTCACACCTTCAAATCCATAAAAAAAATTTAGGTGCCAGTGATTAGAACCTGCTTAGGGAGTGCAGGTGGAACCTGTCTTATTTATACCCCTCTCATATCTAGTGTCTGGTGTTCCCTTTGTTCTTGAGATGTGTGGTGTCATCATGCCAAGATCTACAGATATCTGTTAGGCCTTCAGAAATAAGATTGTGGATGCCTATGAGTCTGGCAAGGGATTTAAAAAGATCTCTAAATTATTTGAAACACATCATTCCACTGTAAGGAAAATCATCTACAAGTGGCACAGATTTCAAGCGACTGCCAATTTGTCCAGGACTGGCCATCCCAGCAAATTCAGCCCAAGAGCAGACCATCTGATGATTAAGTCTCCAAGAACCCCAAAATTCAGTCACAGGATCTGCTAGTAAGTCTTGCAACTCTTGATGTCAAAATGCATGCTTCTACAATCAGAAAGAGCTTGCATAAATTTGACCTGCGTGCCAGGAAAAAGCCTTTGCAAGACTACAATTTGCCAATGAGCATATAGGCTAATCAAAGATCGCGTCGTTTGGCCACAGTGACAACAGACATGTTTGGCACAGATCAAAGACAGCTTTTCAGGAGAAGCACCTCATACCAACTGTGAATCACGTTGGTGGAAATATTATGGTTTGAGGTTGCTTCGCTGCCTCATGGACTGGGCAGCTTAAATTTATTGATTCAACTATGAATTCTACATAATATCAAAGAGTGCTTGAAGATAATGTGAAGCCGTCTGTCCAAAAATTGAAGTCGAACCGAAAGTGGACCTTTCAGCAGGATAATGATCCTAAGCACATGAGCAAATCCACCAAGGAATGACTCAAAAAGAAGAAATGAAGGGTTATGGAATGGCCTTGTCAAAGCGTGTATTTGAATCCCATTGAAATGTTGTGGGGGGATTTGAACAGGGCAGTACATGCAAGAAAACCCTCAAACTTCTTGCAACTGAAAGAATACTGCGTGGAGGAGGTGTCAAAAATTCCAGCAAGCCGATGTCAGAAACTGGTGGACAATTATGCAAAACTTTTACAAGAAGTTTTTTTCTGTTAAAGGGGGCTATAATAGCTTCTGAGGACCAGGGTGTACTTACTTTTTCCACAGAAGATATCTGGATATATAGATCTATTGATATTTTTGTTGAATAAATGATTGCTAAAGCTATTTTTTTTTCTTTTGGTTTGGTTCAAGTATATCACCTTTATTAATAGGCACCCTTTCAAAGATGATCAAATGCTTGCTTGTCCAAATATGTCAAAAAAGCCAACAATTTCCATGGGGTGTACTTATTTTTTCACATGAACGTATATATAGAATATAGTTATAGTGTTATTTGTATAAAAAGGAAGATAATATTATGTAACATGGGGAAAGTGTAGTTTTATTCTAAGAACTTTTCTTAATGACTGTGAAGTTGTTTTAAACCTTGTAACATCTAATGCAGCATGTGCTAGTTCCAATATCCAGCATAATGTTCTCCAGTTGGAACAACATATAATCAGGTAACCACTGAAAAGCCCTTATTTCAAAACTTCACTCACTGTAAGATAAAGGCCACGATTTCCTGTAGATACTACAGGGCCTAAAATGTGAGGACAAACAAGAACATGGGCTACTGAAATGCTGCAGAGTAGCATGATGTACTAGTTCTTCCAGACTTTAGAAATAAGTAATAGTCTCAGCAGACTGGCAGGACAAATGACCATCCAAGATTTGTTCAGCTTCTCCAGACCTAGAACAAATAGGGCATCTTTGAGATAATCTGGAGAGCATTATCAGGACATGACATCGCTGCTCACCTGCATTTCTTTATTCTTCAGTATATTGTTCAGATTAGCAAATTTTCATAAAAACTTGAAGATGGTCTTTTTGTGAGTTTGCAAGCTGTCTTGGTCTTGTTTCAAGTTATTAAGCCCTAAATGGTGTATTGATAAATGGTTTTCTTCAAAGATATACTAACCAAACGTTGTCCTAAAAGAAAATGCTGTGGATTTTACCCTTGATGTAATTAACAAGGTAGTAAGGAGACAGAGGAAAAGAAATAGAACACAACCCTTAACTCATTGTCCTTTTGACTAACAGGGACCTGCTGGAGCTGATGGTCCACCAGGAAAGGAAGGTGTCATAGGTGAACGGGTAAGATCTGAAGCTTTGCTAAGAACATACGATACAGAACTGGATCTTTCCATTTGGATCACATTTGAATTTTCAAGCGTCTATACATAAATATACCTGCTTCTCTAGGGTGACCGTGGTGATTCAGGACCAGAGGGACTAACTGGGCCAAGGGGAGCTCCTGGTCCTCCTGGCCCTGTTGGTACTACTGGAGGCCCTGGAAAGAGAGGAGATGTGGTATGCCATATCTTTTCTTTTCAGTATTCCAAAAATGTTATGTTAATGTTAATTTCATGAGTGTGCTATACAGTATATTCTGAATGCAAACCCTTTATATTTATACAAAATTTCTTGACAGGGTTCAAGAGGACCCGTTGGACCTCCAGGTCCAGCTGGAAAGAGGGGACTCCCGGTAATCTTAAAAATGTTCTGATACGTGATCATATCTGCTACAGTGTAGCCTTTTTTTCTTTCTTTTTTTTTTAGAATGACTGCATGACATTAAATTGATCTTTCATTACGACAGGGACCTCAAGGACCAAGAGGAGATAAAGGAGAGTTGGGTGATCATGGAGAAAGAGGACAGAAGGGACATAGAGGATACACAGGTCTTCAGGGGCTTCCTGGATCACCTGTAATTTTTTTTCCAACTCACATCTCCACCAACATTTCTCCGGCCAAAACTTATTAATAAAAAGAATATATATGCATACTATAAAAGTCTGATAAAGTTCAGGCTAACGTAGTTTGATCTCTGTGGAAAATTGAAAAAAATTAATGCTCTATATTCAGGGTACCACTGGTGACCAAGGGCCATCCGGGATTGTTGGCCCAAGTGGTCAACGAGTAAGTGCATTTTCCCTATTTACTATCTGACTTGCAAGTTTACAGGTTGATTATGCTAATGATACACTCTAAAAAGATGGTATGCATTTAATGATGTATTCACTATTTAAATGGAATTCACTGTAGGGACCTCCAGGACCAATAGGACCACCAGGTAAAGAAGGTTACATTGGACAGCCTGGGCCAATGGGACCCCCTGGATCAAGAGGAATAAGTGGAGACATTGGACCAGAGGTACGTACATCACATTTCACTGTATTTTAGACAATAGAAAAATGTCTAGATTTGCTTTGAATGGTAAATTATCAAGTGCATATGAGGCTAGGAGAGTTCTTGTTGTAGATGTGACTCATAGAAAATAATGAAAGAAAAAAAAATGCTGTAAAATTATGTTACTGTACCATAACATGCACAAACTACTACTGATCAACCTGTTTTCATTATGCTTGAGAAAACCATTTGAGAGAATAAATCGAACTTTGGAAATTCAAAGCATAATTAGATGGAGATTTGTCCATAACACTCATACAAACTTATGCCCAGCATAAATTTCTCCTAGCCCATGTGACAATATTGCATATATTGTACAATATTACTGTAGATCAGGTTCTTAATAAAAGTACTATGTATAGTTAATTATTCGTTTTTATCTTTCAGGGACCTCCTGGAGAGCCAGGTCCTCCAGGTCTACCTGGATCCCCTGGACCACCAATTGCTGCAATGGAGGATATGTTTGGAGGCCCTCAGGATTACGATGCTGGTCCTCCTCCTCCTGAATTCCCTGAAGATGAGGCTCTACCCAAATCTAATTTAACAGACATGTTCCAAGCTGACCCAGGAGTCCAGGCCACCCTTAAGGCTCTCAGCAGCCAAATCGAAAGCATGCGCAGCCCTGATGGTAGTAAGAAACACCCTGCTCGCACTTGTGAGGACCTTAAGCAGTGCTATCCACTGAAAAAGAGTGGTAAGTCAACCACTGGACCAGTCACTGTACTGTCAAACTGTTGAACATTTTTTATTTTTTTTAATAATAATAACCAAAAATGAAAGGTCTCATGGTGCAAGTTCCCATATATATTATATTATAAATAAGACCAGTAATTGATAAAAAAAAAAAAGCCTTATTGTGTGATGTACAGGTGAATACTGGGTGGATCCAAACCAAGGAAGTTCAGAGGATGCCATTAAAGTATACTGTAATATGGAGACTGGAGAAACGTGCATCTCAGCAGAACCTTCCAGCATACCTCGCAAATCATGGTGGAGTACTCCAGGAAACAAACCAGTGTGGTTTGGAGCCATGAATGGTGGAACTTATGTGAGTACACGTTTATAGTAAACAGTTTACCGTTTACTGTCTTATAAGGCTACAGAAATATTCAGATTTGTGTTTCATTTTTTGTAAACTGTAGTAAATACAGTATATATCAAGAAAAAAAAGTTTATTTCACAGTTTTTGTCTACTCATCCCCACCACATTATCTGAAATGTAGCAAATTTGAAGAAGGCTTAAGCTCCTCCCTCTTGGCACAGTCACATCATGCCATATTTCACAGAGAAGCTTGATTTCTGAAATATATGTCAGTTTATGTATCATTTTCATATGCACATCAATTTCCTTTATAATCCTTATAAACTACACTAAGTAGAGTGGAAACACATGAAATTAGATTGTGTAACCCCCCCCCCCCCCCCCCCCCACCACCACCACCATATATATATATCTATAATAAAAAATAAATAAAACAATAAAAAAATTTTGTTTCTTGATGAAAAACATTTATTACATTTTACACAGTCATTCCCAACCCTAATGAGAAGGATATTACCGAGAAATTTTCCCAATATGTTGATTAGTGTTGGATTTATTTAGAATATTATGACATTCCAATAAACATTTCTCGTAAAAGCATTTTCACAGTGAAATACATATTTGAGTTTTAATACCATGAACAGACAAGTTCAAGGTTATTAGGACTGCAAAAACTTTGCTTAATTAAGTCTGCAAATGTATGTGTATTTAATTTGACAAATTGCATTTGCATGCATAAATGTACATAAAAAAAAGTTTAAATGCAAAAAAAAAAAAAAAACCCACAAAAAAACAATAGTAAGAATTTCAGCAATTAACTGGCAAAGACTATGATTATGATATTTATTTTTTAAACAATACCAATTTCACCTGTAGTGTCTTGCCTTAATTAAAAAGATCAGTGTATTAGATTGTAAACTGCAGATAATAGGCAGTAAATTGAACAAACATTACTGGCCTGCTTATACTATTAAAGCAAAATGATGTTATGATATCATATTTCCACAAACTACTGTCTGAAAATCCTTTGTTTCTCTTTAGTTCACTTATGGAAACAAAGACCAGCCAGCTAACTCAGTCACTGTCCAGATGACCTTCATTCGGTTGCTTTCCAAGGAAGCCTCACAGACCATCACATACCACTGCAAGAACGCTGTGGGTTACAAAGATGAAGCAACTGGCAACCTGAAGAAAGCAGTCATTCTCAAGGCCTCCAATGACTTAGAGCTCAAAGCTGAGGGAAATAATCGTTTCAGATACACTGTGCTGGAGGACAGCTGTTCTGTAAGTTTAGCCGGGGTATTTTTTTAAGGGACCAAATGTAGGCATTGGTTTTCAGTCACCATGACATCATTACGAGTGTAGAGTGTATAGTCAGATTTGAGTAAAGTACACACAGTGAGGAGTTAACACCAGAATTGCATATATAGTCATTTGGAATCATATACAGATGTGCGACTCTGACAGATGCACGCAGAGACAAACTTTACTACTCCAGTCTTGAATGGAAATCAAATTCGAATGACTGAATAATGAGCAGTATTAGTCAAGTGCCACTGTCTGACTAATAGTTGTAATAACAGTTGACAATTCAATCCAAATCCCATTTTATTTGTATAGTGCTATTAACAATAGGCATTGTCATAAAGCAGCATTACAAAAATCTGGATGTAGATTTAGATTTCTAAGCCAGAGACAACAGTTAAGAGGAAAAACTCACTGAGATGATGTGAGGAAGAAACCTTAGGCAGACACAAAAGGGAACTCATTCTCCTTTTGAAGCGCTGAGCTGCAAACTGTAAGAAAAAAGTTTGAGCGCTATGCTATTATTTTGACTTAATATCTGTCTATTTCAACTTAATAGTTTGTTATTTCAAGTTATTATCTAATTTGGAATGTTTTGACACATGAAAAGTAAATTCATGGATTTATTTTACAGTAGTAGTCATAACCTATTCACAATACATTCGTCTTACTGGTAGCTTGTAGGGTGATACATTTTAGGTATCACAAAAATAGTGATTACTCAAAATAAGAAAGAGAAATTCAATCTCAAAATAACATCTTTCGGATGAGACGTTAAACGGAGGTCCTGGTTCTCTGTGGTCATTAAAAATCCCAGGACAATTTTCGTAAAGAGTAGGGGTGTAACCCCGGTGTCCTGGTGAAATTCCCCCATTGGCCATTATCGATCACGGCCCCCTAATAATCTTACTAGGATTACTAGGTTACTGTGAGACACACCTTCTGGACACTGGCGTTTGGTGGTGTGTTTCTGATGCTCTCTCTCTATGGTGTGAACTAGGCACAAGTGCAGAGGTACCTTAGCTCTCGCACAGAGAAAGAGGCTGTAATGTCATGCTACATGGTATTTCCCTGTCTTCAGGTTGCTTTGAGTCTAGTCAGAAATAATTCTGATTATATTGGAATATGATTAAATATATGAATCTATGGCAATCTAAACTTTTTATGTGTCTAGTATGTATAATATTTCAGGTTTGTCTGTGTGAGATTCTCCTTATCGCGATATCTCAAGAACAAGTGGTTGAAAGTTTATAGGATTTATATGGAATTATCATTGTACCCACCAGATGACCTGATTAGATTTTGGAATTGATTCAAACAGGGCCAAAGACATAGCAAGGTCTAAGAGTATATGAGGAGTACAAATTAGTAACAAGAAGGACTAGACTTGTTGACAACAGTGGCAACTAGTTCTGTGAGTTTTAATTGTCACTTGTTTTTATGCTGTGTCATATTGCATCCATCCATCCATCCATCCATCCATCCATCTATCTAGCTATTTAACTCTGAATACAGGCCCGAGGGAATTATAAACTGAATTATCCAATTTCTGAAAAAATATTTAGCACTCAGAGTCAGCAATGTGTCTCACTGATTAAGTGCTCTTTCTTCTTTCTTACTCTCTTTTCACAGCAAGCAAACAGTAACTGGGGAAAGACTGTTTTTGAGTACAGGACACAGAAAACGGCGCGGTTACCAATCGTGGATATTGCCACTGTAGACGTTGGTCGCCCGGATCAGGAGTTTGGCATCGATATTGGGCCTGTTTGTTTTTTGTAAAAAAAAATGAGCAAAGATGCATTGAAGAGAATCCTGAGACTCTTGAACTGACTGCTGACAAGCTCAGCCTTGTACATAACGTACTGTGGACTGTTCCGGCCCTGTAGCAGGATATTTATTGCGCCTTTCCAATAACTGGCCCTTATTAGTGAGTTTTTAATTAAACTATTAAAATAAAAAAAAATTGCATTTGTTTGGCTCCATTTGGCTTGACTGAGATAGATGAGTGAACTCCAGTCCATCAACTGCTGTTTGAGACTGTGACATCCATTCCAGCAATTTGAAAGGCTAGACCAGTTTAGAAATGAAACACATTTAAATATTTTTGTGATAGTTTTTTTTTTTTCTACTTTTGTTTTTAAACAAATCACATGGTGCTATAGAGGAAAATGTGTTTCGGTGAAATGCTTTATGGCATTATGAGTGGTTTCTCCTGAAAACTGTTCTTAAAACTGATATCTCTATTCTGTTACATTTGCATTGTATGACATTTGAATGCAACTGACCATTAAATACTGAATACATCGAGTCATTAGCGTAAGCTACCTCGTCTTTACAAACTGGGACAAGTCACTGGTGCCATGTAATGTCACAACACTTCTCCCAGGAAAAGAAAAAAGGTACAGAGCAGGGTGAGGAGGTGCAAATAAAATCTCTTCAACACTGACAAACTCAGCGTCTCATTAAAAACCTGATTATTTTTTATTGTTTGTTTACTATTATGAATCTCAGTTTCATCTAAAAGTTTCATGGGTCGTTCTTGTGTCATATTTTATGTTCTGGGTTTTAACCACACTGGATTCATTGGGGATCCACTACTGCAGAACTTGAGCATGTTTTGTAAATACAGTAATATATAGATATCATCTAAGCATAAAGTAGAGTACCCATAATTTCTAAAGCATATTCCACATTACCAGCTTTGCACTTTCCTTTTGTTTTCTGTAAAAAAATAAAAAATAAAAAAAAAAGTCTCTAAAAATGTTGCTAGAGTATCTTAGAAAATACAATACAAAAATTATTTGGCTGGCTGAAAAAACAAAACATATATATATATATATATATATATATATATATATATATATATATATATATATATATATATATATATATATATATATATATATATTATAAAATGAATTTTCCTTCATGTATATTGCTTTGCAAATTAAAACATACACAGTAGTAAGGCCAACGGTCCTTTCTGTTGTTAAGATTATTTTTTTTAAAAATATATGCATTCAAGGTTGTGTCTATTATTCCTTTTCATTTCTCTTTTCCTTTGATGCATGACATTTTTTAGCACAATAAACTGAATTGTACATTCATATGATTGACGCATTTGGTACATATTTGAGAATTAATATGGTGCATCATCTCATTTCTGAGATGTTTTCTTTAAGTTTTTCTTCAAATACTGAAAAAAATCAATTCTTAAGAAATTCATCCATATTCAAAGATAAGTAATCAAAAATGTTCTCGCTTATAAACACTCACAACATTTCTAATGTACTCCTAAAATACATTATTCAGCAATGTCTTTGTGTTGTACTGTGTAAAATCTGAACTATATTAATGAAATATTAGTGTTGACTATTTTGTGACTACTATTTTAACTTTGTTATTTAATATATGTTTTGTATACACTAATAAGAAATAATTGATTGGGGGGGATACGTCCACAAAGAAGCATAATATATAAAAAGAATTTCCTAAAAGAAAAAAAAAGTATTTCCCAGATCATTCCAGTGGGATGGGCAATCCAAGATGACTCCAGCTCGTTTCATTACGTGGTCGCTGAGGAAGATGAGGTTTAATGAAGAATTCACCAGACGCACAACTACTTCTCGATTCAAATCTGAAAGACGGGACTGATGCAAACAAGTTCAAACGCTGAAAATGTGATGATTGCAAAAAAGCAGAAACTCAGGATTATTGTGCAATTTTGTGAAGTATTTTTTGCCATGCCACATCAAAAAAAATAAACCCTTCAACATTCACACCTGGATAAATATCTGCTTTCTGATAAACTGCCTCATGAACTGTGCCGTGGATGGTCGGTTAACAAAATAGGCAAAAACATCAGACCTCACATATTACTGTCTTTAATGACTACAACAGCAAAGGCTAAAATATTGCATACAAAGTAAAAAAATACAATCAAATCAAAAAAAAAAAAAAAAAGGAAAGAGAACAGGTAAATATATGGACAGAATACTTTTTTTCTCAAAGTGCTTCCTGGTGCAAGAATATACTAAAATAGATAATAATACCAAATTAAAATGCAGTACAAGTACACATTCTTACACAAACAATCCAGCTACAGAGTTATAAAATCCATCAAAAATATTAATGTCCAGTTAAGAAAATATTACAATGATTCTGATGAATAACAAGGGGGAAAAATGAAATGAAACGTAATCTAGAGTTAGCAAAGGGTAAGATTGATATTCCAGTATTTGTAAGTGTATTAATTAAGATGATGCTGCATGCTGTCATGAAGTGGACGTTTGTCTGATGTGAGAACAAATTAAAAGATCAACATCTGTGTAAAATAAGATCGACATCATGGTGTGCCATATGAAACCCTTCCTCTCAGGTTGTACCATCGGTTTTACTATCTACATCTATCAGTGCCCACACACACACACACACACACACACACACACACACACACACACACACACACACACACACACACACACACACACACACACACACACACACACACACACACACACACACACACACACACACACACACACAGAGAGACAGTCCTCCATGCCCTTGTTACAGTTCATACAAAAATAGCAATCTGGCATTCTGCTTCTCAATATACTTTCTTTTTGTAAACCAAATACCAAACGCAAATACATACAAATCTCAGGGAGAACACACTGACAACTTGACTGTAGACCCAAAATTTTGGCACTTTATTACAAATGGGTGAACAGTTAAGTTAACAAAGAAATGTCTTCCTGGCATCAGCAGCGACCGTCGAGTGGATCAAGGGAAAAAACAGTGCCCTCTACTGTTAGTCCCATTTTGAACCCCTCCTGAAAAAACAAACAAACAAACAAACAAAAAGAAAAACAATGCAATGAGTATGAGTAAACAGTCAGTAAAGTCAAAGCTATACAAACATAATGGTTAGATTTTTTTTTTTTTAATGTAAATGATGTGACAATGGGCAAATGAACAAAAACATTTAATTTGACATTTTATATTTAATTAAAAGTTTCTTAACACAGGAATCAATCAATTAAAAAAAAAAAAAAAAAAAAAAAAAAACCTAAACTAAAAATACAAACAGTTTGCTGAAGACAAGCGGACTAAGGACATGGATTACTGGAACCATGTCCTGTGGTCTGATGAGACCACGATAAACTTATTTGGTTCAGATGGTGTCAAGCGTGTGTGGCGGCAAACAGGTGAGGAGTACAAAGACAAGTGTGTCTTGCCTACAGTCAAACATGGTGGTGGGAGTGTCATGGTCTGGGGCTGCATGAGTGCTGCCGGCACTGGGGAGCTACAGTTCACTGAGGGAACCATGAATGCCAACATGTACTGTGACATACTGAAGCAGAGCATGATCCCCTCCCTTCGGACACTGGGCCGCAGGGCGGTATTCCAGCATGATAACGACCCCAAACACACCTCCAAGACGACCACTGCCTTGCTAAAGAAGCTGAGGGTGAAGGTGATGGACTGGCCAATCATGTCTCCAGACCTAAACCCTATTGAGCATCTGTGGGGCATCCTCAAACAGAAGGTGGAGGAGCACAAGGTCTCGAACATCCACCAGCTCTGTGATGTCGTCATGGAGGAGTGGAAGAGGACTCCAGGGGCAACCTGTGAAGCTCTGGTGAACTCCATGCCCAAGAGGGTTAAGGCAGTGCTGGAAAATAATGGTGGCCACACAAAATATTGACACTTTGGGCCCAATTTGGACATTTTCACTTAGGGGTGTACTCACTTTTGTTGCCAGCGTTTTAGACATTAATGGCTGTGTGTTGAGTTATTTTGAGGGGACAGTGAATTTACACTGTTACACAAGCTGTACACTCACTACTTTACATTGTAGCACAGTGTCATTTCTTCAGTGTTGTCACATGAAAATATATAATCAAATATTTACAAAAATGTGAGGGGTGTACTCACTTTTGTGAGATACTGTAACTTTTAATACAAGTGTTTCACATTCAAGCCTTTTCAGCACTGACATCAAACAGACAGAAAGATGATAGTGGGTTTTTTTTTTTGTTTTTTTTTTTTGTTTTTTTAAATCTGCATAAACTGTATAGACAAAGAAACACTTGAATGACTTCTATGAAAATGTTCAGGGCAGTTTGACAGCAGTGAATGAATTATGAATTTAAATGTGAGAATGAGACAATACAAACCATCTCTGCCTCTGTCAGCAATAAGAGGAAAGACACAGAAAACAGAGGTGTAAAATACGGCTAGTATTAGAATAAAAAAATTGTAGAAATACTGATAAACCTATTGCAATGGAGCATTTTGATATTTAATCATTATTATTGTTATTATTATTTTCTAAATGAGCAGAGCAGACAGGATATTACAGGTTATATCACAATCTTACTGTTTTGCTAATATTTTTTCCCTGTACATCTAAGCAGATTATTTCTCATATACATTCACATAACAGACTTTTTTGTTTCATGTTGTTCAGATTGCTGTGCACTGGTTGTCAATAAGCATGTCCTGAAATATTTCACTTTGTCTCATTGTGGCGAACTCGCAACTACACTTCCCAGAATGCGGTGCCAACTACAGACATGGCTGACGAGAACTACACTTCCCGACCATGCACGCGCTCACGTTCGCCGGAGTACTGAGTGCTAACTGTGCTGCATCATAGGTTATAAAAGGCCTCGTTAAGTTCAGTGCCTCGCAAAGTAAACACCCAGCAGCTTTTCCTCTGACGTTCACCAAGCTTTTGTTTATGTTTTGGATTTTTACGCTTTTTTTTGGTCGTTTTTGCCTGTATTTGGATTACGTTTCCCTGCTTATCCCATTCTGGATTGTTCGCCCAACCTACTGCTCACTTCCGGCTTCCGGCTGATCCCCGCACTCCATAGATATGTCTTTATGGGCATCATTTCTCACTTACTCAATATTTTCACAATATTGTGAATATTTACTCTCTCTCTCTCTCTCTCTCTCTCTCTCTCTCTATATATATATATATATATATATATATATATATATATATATATATATATATATATATATATATATATATATTTAATTTAATACAATTTTATTTTTATTTTATCTAAGAATGAATATATAGTAAAATCCAGAAGACATTTGTCACATTGGGTTCTCCATTCAACCACCATTGACTTCAAAGTATGATTTAAACCCTTCAGTGTTGTAAGACGGCGCCCCCTTTTGGTGACTTTAAGGTGCTGTTTATCTGGTAACACACAACTGATTACAATCAGCAAATGTTGATGTGATGGTCAATTACATATGAAGCAAATGTGTAAGACTTGTATCATCTATATGAGTTGGTAAATCACGCTGGATAGGCTAGGTTGAAGAATAACAGAACAGCCATTACAATATCTCTGGATATTAATTTCTTAAATTTCCCAGTGGTGAGAATCGACAGTGAGTCTAATGTTATGCAGGAACAAGCAAATTTAGCCAGCTAACACTGTAGTGAACTATTCCCAAGCCCTATTGACCACAACAAACAAACAAATGAGTGGGCATTAACAAGATTTAGAGGCAAACACTGAATTTCTTCAGTTCTTCAGCCCAATAGTCCCCAGCTAACAGTGGTGGCTCAATGGTTAAGTCTCTGTGCTACTGATCAGAAGGTTGAGGGTTCAAGCCCCAGTGGTGCCAAGCTGTTGGGCCTTTGAGCAACCCTCTCTGAAAATTTGTTGTATGTATTTTGTATCCTAACAAGCTGGGATATGCAAATAAAATCATTTCAGTGTGCTGTAATGTATATGTAACAAATAAAAGCTTCTTCTTCTAATGGTATGCCTCCAAATAACAAATTAGCCACTGTTAAGTAGGGTGATTTTGTATGCTCTTCCACAAAATGAATTCCGTTGCGTTCAATGGAACGCACTAGTGAATAGCCACTTGACTTGAATAGGCACTCTATAATTTAACCAAACTCTCTAAGCTCAAACATCATAAACCTGTATGATAAATGTGCTGCTAGGTATTTCATTAAAAACACTCATCCTTCTCTCTGATTTTCTCACCTTCCGATCCTGCCATTTTTGGAATCCCGATTTAGGTTTATTTTTGCCAGACATTTTCTTGTCAAGCGGCAGCTCAACTAAGCGCTTCACCCTCAATCGTACAAACCACGGACAGTGGACAAAACCATTATTTTGGAGGGAGGTAATGGTTGGGAAAATATGGAACCCCATAACTGTCATCATATTTCACCACACTAGGGTGCATGTGTCATAAGATGTAGCCTAATGTTATGATATCTATGACTTTTTTTTTGCACCTTGCCTTTTATGTCCAATGGGGATCCTACTCAGGCCATGTACAGACAGTGGGCACCACATTGTATCATTTTCTATGGATATAGATTAGCATTTTGCCCCACCCTAGATTGCCACCCCTATAAAGGCACTGGTTCTAATCTAGCCACTGCATTATAAAAGGTCAGGCTATTACTGAATAATTAATAGCAGTTACTGAATGATATGCTTTCAAATTGAAGAACTGGACATTAATATGAGACTTAAAGGAATTAAACAGATACCTAAAATCAAAGACAACAGAGTTTTGTTCAGTACAGACAGTGTTCAGGCCAAGAGCAGGATTATATTCATACATCACAGCAGGGCCACAGCAGGATCTACACAGCTGGGACAACACACTCAAATTAATTACAGTGAGAGTGGAAAAAGTCATGTCCTCATAACGATCCCTGACTCAGCTTTGGAGAAACGCTAGGAGAGATTGATATGAATGGAAATGACCGATGGGAGTCTGTACTCTGTGCCAGTGCCAGCACATACCGTCTGCTCCAGCAGCTGCCTATGTACAGCAGGCCATTTGTTTAAATGATTTCTTTGCCCATCAATTATTCGTCCATAATTCAGAGACATGCAGTCACCTGCATCTCATCCAGCCGCGACTGGACGTCTGGGGGAAAGTCGGCACCACCGCAAGTGAAAGGGTCAAAGGGCTCGGCACCAAACAGGTCCCTCCCTAAAGGAAACAACATGGACATAATGCCATCAACAACGCTGACTAAGTTGATATAGGCATAATAAATCAATACCAGGGTTATGAACTACAAATATAAAATCAGAGACCATATTTAATGTTTGAGAAGAGAGTCACGCTTTATACAGTGAGTACTGAGCAACTAATGTCCAGGATTGGGCTGGTCAGGCTTGAAGGGCCATAAAAAGATGATATTGGTTGATTTTCATAAACTGAGACCTGCCTTTATTTTATTTCTAAATATAATATAAATAATAAAAATATAAATATATTTTGTTTCATGGCTTGTGATTGAACACAACTTGTGATTGATATTTTCTTAAGTTAAATGTTCAGACTTATTTAGGATTTATTTATGAGGTTATGAGCTGACTTTTTGGTTTAAACTCCTTTCGCTGATATGTTTTATCTTCACTTTGGTTAACAGCTTCCTACATTACCCACAATGCCGTTTGACTACTGCTGATAGTGGCACGAGTAGGATTTCTCCCTCAGTACATCTAAACCTATAGAGAGCGATGCAGCAGTGCTTTAGTCCTTAGGCTCGTCTAGCTCTTTCACCTCCTCATATGTACACTGTGCTCACTCTGATCAGCTTCCAAAGCGTCATACTAATACCACCGTCAATGTTGGTCATCGCTAAGATCACTAACTAGCCGAGATAAGTCTCTGCCGTACCTCAGCACCACTGCTGGTCACTACGTCTGCACGGGATTTCTCATTCATATGATGTTAAATGTAGTTGGAAAATGGTGAGTGAGAAAAGAAGCTCTTAGTTTTTTTGTTTTTAGGAGCTAACAACCAAAGAATTAGCACTAGAATCTCTAAACACATCACAAATATTCCAGTCTAAACATATTTAATGTGTTTCAGGGCAGAGGTTTCGTTTAAGAGACTTTCACTAGCCATGAAAATGTCTTTATGCTCACTGGACGTGTTACATTTGCGCTTTAGAAAATATAAAATGAACAACGTTTTAACTAAACTTCAATCAGAAAAGGATGAAAAACTAATGCCATGTAATCAGCACGACGCTATGACTGTAATACATTAGTGAGATGATTTAATCTGTTGACTGCAGTTTTAATCAGTAACGTATAATGGACCACATCGGAGAAAATAACCTTCCCAACCTTTATCGTGAATACTGATAGAGCTCCAGCTGATGGAAATATGGTTCTAACTGAACACATTAAGACTTTGAGGATGCTTTATTGGTCACTCGATCTGTTTATCAAACACGATTAAATCAGAAGGATGAAGAAGTAGGGAAATAGTCTTTAGTAGTCCAGATAGCAATTACACCGGATTTCATCATACATGGAAAAATTTAATGCAATCCCATTCACAACTGCACTGTCAGTGCGAGATTCTTCAGAATATCTTAATATAGAATATTTTTTCTCCTATTGTATTAAGATCATTTGGTTATACAGAGTCTAGAGGCCAGCTGATCCTAAATGTCGACCAGGTTACACTTTTATTGTTAACGGTTCAAAACACCATGAATGATAAATGAATAAAAGAAAGACAGATTTGATTATTTGATGATTAAATGATCTCAATTAGAAGAAACTGACTGATCTCTGTCGGTCTTGCTGGAGGTGGAGGAGGTGAAGAATTACTAGCTGGGAGTGGAACCAGAGGTGCCACTGGAGAAAACGGAACCATGTCGAAAATATCCGTGGGAACTTTGGAGTTGTTACCCCCCTGCCAAAAAGATAAGCAACGGCAAGATCAATAACTTCTATATTTATAGCACTCTATAGTACAGTATTTGCAGTTTTCTTGCGTATTAACCACATCTGTTCAGATTTTATTATAAATGTTTCATCAAATAAAATAAAACAGTTGTTTCGTAACCCTTTAATTAACTGAGCCACATACTGTATATATACATATACAGTATAACCTTATCTGTGTGCATTAAACAGGTAGAAATATTATAGTGTAATATACAGTGTCCTTCAGTACTATAGGCACGCTTGACAAAAAATGAGCAAAAGTTCTGCTAAATTACCAGGATATTTCAGTTCAAAATCTGGTTGCCTCTGCCAGGAGGTTAACGTATAGCCATATATACTGTAGCTTTAAATAAGATAATGAGGCAATGTTGAACAGGGAAGTCCGCATGCGCGAACCTAAGAATATAAACAAGCTTAAATTGTTTGGCATGAAGGAGTGGACTCATCGGCTGGCTATAAAGCCTGTGCACAGGGGCACTGCCATGCTGGAATAGATTTGGACCTCTTTATTCCATGGGAAGTGGTAGCACAGTGGTTAACACATTGGGCTGTTGATCAGAAGGTCATGAGTTCAAACCAAACTACCACTGTTTGGCCCTTGAGCAAGGCCCTCAACTGCTCAGATTTATAAATTAAATAAAATGTAAGATGATCTGGATAAAGGGTGTGTGCCAAATGCTGTAACTGTAACGAAGGACACTTTCCACATATGGTTGGGTGTCCACATACTTTTGGTCATGCAGTGCATAAACAGATCAAAAGTGTCATGTTTTTCAATTAATAATAATAAAAAAAAATGTAACTGCTGAAAAATTGCTGTATTGAAAATAGTCAACTACAGCAAGGTAACTGTAACTCCACTTCTTAACACGCTGAATCACACCATCCTGTCGTTGATTATATTTCAAAGGGATAAGCCCTGTCGTGCTTCATTCTTGGTATACACTTCCTTTCCATAGGAAACATGCTCAATATTTGTAAAAATGTTATTAAGTGGATAAACCTATAAATAAAAGTGTTTCTGTGCTATAATTGTTTTTTGAAACACTGACTTGGAATTATGCATGATGATAAGATAATGCTCGTGCATACAATTACAATAGTATAGAAAAGAGGAAAAAAGAGAAGAAAATAAGTGACAGAGGAAGAGAAATAAAATGTTTGGCTTTGTTTTGGCTGTTACTTTTGGCCGAGGGACCCCTGCTCCAGTGAGAGGCTTTGGCAGAGCAGGTTTGGCGGGAGGAGGAGTCAAAACTCCAGCCGATAAGCTGGAGTCAGGAGAGCTCATTGGCGTTAGTGTGACAGAAGAGATTTCTAGACAGGAGAAGGAGGTCAGATTGTGACACCAGAAGAGAGACGAGGGTCTCTGCAGCATGTACGCCTCGTTAGTAGAGTTAATGTGAAGCAACTGCAGGAAAAGAGATCAGATAGCTCAGAGATTTTAAGAAGCAGTTACTACACAGCATTTTCTCTCTCTCCCACACTCACACTCACACACACACACACACACTCCATGCAGTCCTTACAGGAGGAACCGGAGCGATAAGCAGTTGTTCCTCAAGCGTTTGCAACTGTTTTTTCAATTCAGAGTTTTCTGTCTCCAGCTCCTGAATCTGTGTGGAGAAGAGTGAAGTCAATTTTTTTTGTTGTTGTTTTACCTTTTTTAAAATTATTATTATTATTATTATTATTATTATTATTATTATTATTATTATTATTATTATAAAAAAGCAATTTTCAGGCTAGGTGCTGGTTGAAGACTTGAAGTGCTGTCATTACAGTGGATGTGTATGAGGAAAAAGGAAAAAGCTACAACATCTTCAATCTTACTCTTTTCTGCAAGCTTGCTATCTGTTTCCTCGTCTCCACGTCTTTCCCTCCCGACTCCAAGAACTTTTTGTATGCCAGATCAAACGCCTGGCCAATAGTCAAAGTGATCTCTTCTGCCTAAAGAAGCACAAGGAAGACACGGGCATTTTTGGTTGTCTTAATACAGTGCAGCACTTTTCTACATATTAATCCTGCTTATTAATATTGGCATAATATAAAAATCTGTCATTTTTCAAACAGCTGCCGGTGACTTGAGTTCAAACGTTACATCAATATTTACTCTTTTCGTCCAAGGTCACCTCTGAGGTTGCCAGATTGTTCTTCAATAGAGTGTTTCAATAGAGTTTAGACCACAGCCGTTAAACATAAGCACCCAAAAAAAAAGGGAGAGTAAATTTATTAATGTAAGAAATTGCATTTTTCTCCTTTTCTGTCAAATGTCATACAGTAGAACATAAAAAAAAAAGAAAAACAAATATGAAGATGTGAATGAGAAGATGCCAAGCACTGTATAAATAACCATAAAAATATATACAGCACAAAACTGGAATAAATTCCAGTACAACAACTGCCTAGATCTCTTAAAAAAAAAAATCATTAAAAAAATAAAAATAAAATAAAACGTTTATAGTTACATCTGAGGTCTGGATACCAATCTGTGCAATTGAAGTAATAAATCCTCACTTCATGTGCTTACGTCAGCACTGAAAACAGCCATATAGAACTAAAATCACACCTTAGCTCCCCATCCATTTCACAGTTCAAGTGATTCGCAGCAATCACAACAATGAGCGATGAGCGTGTATCATCTTACACATTTTTCACTGTCGAACACGTAGCAGAGATGTTTGTTAGATTCGGAGTCTTTGCAGATAAACGTGAATATCCTTTTGTCTGTTTTATCGTCTGCGCAGAAGGATATCCGGTGCAACTGGCAATTGTGCTGCACTTCCTGGGAAGAGAAGACGTAGTTCATTTAATAATATATGAGAGTCAAATAAGTGACGTACTGTATGTCCACCTGAAACGCCATGTTACTGAGAAACGGGACAGCGTAAAGTCTTCCCATGTCAAACTGTTGATTAAGAAGAAAAGGGTGTAACAGGCAGTTCGTAACATTCAGAGGTAAAGCGGTGCATTTTCCATCAAAGGAAAGTCTTTAGGGAAGAGCATTTTTGCTTTTTCCGTCTTATCAACTTCAAGAAAGTCATTTGATGAGAAGTGCTATAGCGTTAGTGATAACAAGAACCAATTTGTTTTTGCAGACATTCAACAACATAAATGGGTGAAAGTACTATGAGCTATGCTTTATTTTTATTTTATTTTTTTTATGTTAGCTTCAGCAAATTGCTGTTGTATAAGAAGAATAAAACACTACAGGACATGCTGTTATTGGAAAATAATCCACCTCAGGTATGGTAACCGTAATGAGTAGAGTCAGGCCACATCACATCGCTAATTTTTTTCCTCTAACAGTGCACCCTCAAGTGTTTTATCCTTCACAGAATAGATTTTCAAATCACTCACCACTGGGCTCATTGCTCGACATTTCAAATGTGTAGTGCAATAAGAGCATCGTGTTTTAAACTCAGCTGAAGTTTAGTTCAGGTTTGTGGAGTGCTGTAGGTTGTACAGCAGTGAATTGATCGGGTGTTGTTCGGTGTTATGGCTATAACAGAAGGAAGGATGCTGCAGCATGAGGCACATAGCTGTACTGGAGAAAAGCGATTATTCAGAAAGGAGGAGGGGTGAAAGCAGAAGATGGATTACCCGACAGCAAACATCAATACAACAGCAGCGCATATTCTATTAAAAGATGAAAACACACCAGCTGTTTCTGTATCAGATATAAAACACCCTGAGCATCTGCATCCTGATCCATTTGAGACCACTGTACATCATATAGACAATAACTGTGTCTGAATTTAATTTGGTACTGCGCTAGGTTCTGCAGGGTGATGAAAGAGGTATCTGAAGGATTTTACAATTCTTCCTCTTACATTACATTAAAAAAAAAAACTTCTTTTAGATATCTGCAGGATAAATCTAAAAGAGTTGATACGGACAATCTTATTATCGAGTGAGGCAGCATTCAGATGAGTCCTGCAGATAAGTATCACAGAGTGACAGTAAATAAAAATCGATATGAATGCTCACTTCCTGGCCACATAGGTCTTTACATCTGAGAGAGAGAGAGAGAGAGAGAGAGAGAGAGAGAGAGAGAGAAACTACAATGCATATACAGACTGATTATGAACACACCTTTGTTTTGGGATCTAGTATCTTCACTCCGTAGATTGAGATTTGTAACTCCACTTTGGGGATCTTCTGTCCCTCTGACTTCTTTATGTGTCTTTGAAACTGCACACATCAAAATGTATTTAGAACAGAGCAAGACTCAGAGCAAAACAGATTTTGCAGCTCGGATATTAAACTAACAATCTGTACAACCCTGGCATTTATGTATTTATTTGCTAGTTTGTTTTCTGCCCAACCATCAGTATGAGCTACTATATATATATATATATATATATATATATATATATATATATATATATATATATATATATATACACTACAGTATATGGCCAAATGTATGTGGACACCTTATCATAATATCTGTATGTGATGTGATTCTAACACGCCAACTTTAGCAAGCCACGTCTTCATGGACCTGGCTTTGTGCACAGGGGCATTGCACGCTCCAAAATCTACCGGAAAGCCTTCCCAGAAAAGTGGAGGCTACTATTATAACAGCAAAGGAGGGACTAAATCTGGAATGCGATGCTCCAAAAGCACACATTGTCGATTTTTTGATGGAAAAAAAATGTAGGAACGAGCAACAGAGCTCATCTGATGCTGTAACATTGTTTGCAGGTGGGTGAATTAGCCGGTTAACCGTAGAACAAAATGAAGAGCTTTTGGTCGGCAACTTGCCCCACAGTTATGGAACAGTCTTCCTATTAGTGTTCGGGACTCAGACACAGTCTCAGTGTTTAAGTCTAAGCTTAAAACGTATTTGTTTAGTCAAGCCTACCCTGACTAGATTCTGTTCTACTACTTCGCAGTCATAATTATCTTTTTTCTCCCTCTCTCCTTTCGCCGAGCCCCACACGAATTTATGGAGATACTAGAGATCCAGATCCTTTCTGCCTCTGGATGGAGCTCAAATCTTCTTTAATTCCAGACTGCTGGGACTACGGCTGCTCCTAACGCCATACAGACTTCATATAAATCCATAATTAACTTTTTCACACTAAACTGTTGTTACCCAGATGAGGACGGGTTCCCTTCTGAGTCGGGTTCCTCTCAAGGTTTCTTCCTCTTAAAACATCTTAGGGAGTTTTTCCTTGCCACCGTCGCCACTCAGTGGCTTGCTCAGTTGGGATAAATTCGCACCTTTAATATCTGTATACCATGTTGATATTTCTGTAAAGCTGCTTTGAGACAATGTCTATTGTAAAAAGCGCTATACAAATAAAATTGAATTGAATTGAATTGAATTGAACTTGCATTTCTGTTGACAAGACAGACATGAAGAGCATTTGGAATTTATGGTTGTTTTATATTTAAGTCGATGTTCGGATATGGCTAAGGAGTTCCGGGGTGAACCATGAGGAGGAATGGTCACCGGATGGTACCAGCCTAGTTTTAATAGGGGCTTGATCTTCAATAGCACCCGAGATAGTTATAGTTAATCTGTGAGGACAGGTAAGGTTCAGTGAATCATCAATAGAGCAGAGAAACAAACAGGGTCAACAGCATTAAGGTTACGATACAATATCTACAGTGGTATGCTGATACTAAACTCAATACATTTATGGTCAGATATAGCTAACCTTGAGTCAGATGAACAGACATTATTGAGGTTAGAAGTGCAGATTAAATCAAGTGTATGACCATGTTTGTGGGTTTATCCATCCATCTATCCATCACTCAGTGATTGGTCTGTACTGTAAAGCTGCTGTTCAGATTAGTGTATATAAGAGGGAAATAACAGAAGCACATCTGCAGTTATTACACACCATTTACTGAGGCTGATGAGGGAACTCTGAGAACACAGAGAACAGGGTGCACTACTGGCACCACTGTTCACTCAGATAAACAAGTTTCAGGACTGCTATTCTTGGCCGTGTACGCACACGGTCAGTGTAAGGATAAGGTCTTAAACAGTCATTAAGCACTCACTAACCTTGAGTTTTCGAACTGCATCTCTCACCACCTCTGTTCCTTTGGGCTGATCGACCTCCGTGTTCCCCAGAAACTGAGGACATAACAAATACAGAAGTAAACAACGTGAGAAGATGACAACGTACAAGAGCAGCAGCGCAGTATGAGACCGGGGAAGTGTAAAGTCGGTATTAGAGCAACAAGACAATGTGAATGTTCTTTAAACTGTTCTAACAGATCGTTAAATAAATAATAGACCAGACACACAAGATTTTCACAAAGAAAAAAAACACTATACAAAGGGAATGCCACATTATATATATATATATATATATATATATATATATATATATATATATATATATATATATATATATATATATATATATCACAGCGCAGCCCTAGCTGCAAACATTCTACTCTCAATTAGAATTTCTAAGTTATAAAAAAAGAAGCTTTAATACACCTTTGATAACTACGTCAAAGTGTGAAGCTCTGTCATTCTGCTTACTGTGCAACAACACACTGCGTAACAGATCTGAAAGCAGTCAAACCAGCAGTGCTGCCGATGGTGTTAAACACTGTCTAGACAAAATGTTCGACTGAAACACACTCGCAGCCTCCTCACTGCACTTCCTGGGCTTGTGTCATAGTGCCTCACGTTTTTCCTGCCCATGCTGGGGTTTAGTTCAAACACCGGTAATTACAAAACCTAATGTCCCTTCCAATGTGTGTAATTTCAGCCTGTTCAGCTGCTCTCTGAGCCATCCGCTAAGTTGCTGAAGATGAATAAATGTGATTCTACACTCCCGTCTCCAAGCTTTCTTATTACAGTATGCCATGATACAGAAATCAGAACAGAAATGAGTACTACTACTAACACCACCAAGAACAACAATACTTCTAAAAGTAATACAACTAACACTTATAGTAATTTACTAATACTACAACTAATAGTAATTATATTTTACTTCTGGAGCAGTCTTACAGCATTTAATAGCTCTGACAAATTGTATTCAGATACTGTGATATTCAGAAAACTACATTAAATCTCAGTCAATAATAATAATAATAATAGTGTCTGAGCAGTTCCCTTGTGTGGCCACTGTGAGCTGCTGTTGTGCTCCTCAGAAAGCCACTCAACCACCAGAAAGCGTATCACAAATTATCCTCACCACTGAACCACAAGGCCAAGAGCGTTGCAAAAATGGCCCAGTTTCCCTCCCAGGATGATTCACACATTCAGCCATAAATCCTTTTTTTTGTGAGCCTACTTTGTGATAAAATATGGATTAAAGATTGAATTAAAATGACAAAGGAATTACAAGGAAGACTACATCTACAACTAAATGCATAAAGCAAAATGAAAAGTCAATTAAAATAACAGCACTAATTGTTAGATGTTTTTGGTAGTAGTAACAGCAAGTTCCCGAGTTTTAAAGCTTAATCAAATAATTTCATCACTTACGCTCTGCAGTGCAGGAGCTAATGATCACAAACCTGGATTTGAAACACAGCCTATCTAGTATACAGAGCTACAGGGTTTTGTAAACTCGACAAATGTATACTGAGGCCGGTTTTAAACAGGCAGCCAGCACAGTGATGCTCAAACGGGTGTAATATAACACTCTCTTCCTGGGTGCAGCTGTAATTCGTCTCCTGCGTGTTTTGGTACTTTGCTGAAAAATAGTCTGTGACCAACATTAGAGTATGAGTTACAGCAGATTATTTAATGGAGTGAGTCATATTAAAATTTGTCTGTAGCCCATGTGGTCTAATGATAAGTATAATTAGTGCGGTTTGAAGAATTGGACTGCAATGTGGTAAACACTTTTAGACTATAACTTAGAGGAATAAAAATGACTATTTCACCGATCTGGAAAGAACTGTGAAAGGAAGTTATATGTATATAATATAATCCAGTTTGCATTCATTTTAAAGCTATAGTCCACAGGATTTTTTGTTTGTTCTGGGGCTGCTGTGAGTCACAATATAAATCATGTAATCCTGTATGACACATCCATTATTTCTATTTACATGTCAAATGCCAGTTCAGATATGTTAAACATCATCGTGCTCCAGATTTAGAGATGAAAGAAGTCTAAATACATGGTGACTGCAAGGAACCACAGCCAATCAGGAGAGAGTGCGGTGTTCTACTACAACAGGAAAATAGATTAATGCATGCTGGAGTTTTAGATTTACTTGCTGAACAGGTAAGGCATTTAATTATTCTGTAATTTGGGTGAGCTCTAGTGAATGACAGTCAACTAAAAGAGAACACGGATCAGGAAGTAAAAATACACACATCAGAAGCGAGCAGAGGTGTTTTCTTCTCTACACCGATGTCTATATAGTTATAATCTAGCTAGATTGTGTCAGTGTCAGTGATTTGTGGAGCATCTTCAATGTGCAGGCAGATTACAGAGGAGAAATCAATAAGTTTTGATCTTTCAATTAATACTCTGTTACGATCACATTGATGTGCACAATAATTTTTTTTGTTGTTGTTTTTTAATGGAAGTGGATAGTTATATATCAGAGTGACAAATACTTGGAAAGCATCCCAAATTGCATACTACCATACTAAAGAGTTTGTCAGTGGACCATTAGTGATTATCACTTTTATTATATTAGTATGTGTGGTTTTCCTGTGTGTGGAAACTTTGTGTGTGAACATATTTCTGATGCTGATTTTAGAACTGAACTAGACAACGTTCAGAAGAAATGCTCTTCTGTTATTAGCATGCAAAGGCATATTTCTACCAGACGGGGTGAAATTCAATAATCTTCCATCCAACAGCTTTATACACTGTGTGATGAATCTCAAATGCTTTTTTTGGCCGCAGGCATTTGGGATTCTATAATTGAGAAGTCTAAACGATGAGATCATGACAAGGCTAATGACGATTATAGTTCACTCTGAAGGTCATGCTGATTGATGTGTCATATTCCAGACAGCAGGGATAAACCCACTGTGCTGCTCGGGGTGGACGACATTTTGTTCCACATCACTGATCACTACTGGACCTGAAAGACTGTCGGTCTGTCCAACCAAATTATCCATCCATGCATCTATCAACACTAACCCTAACCCTATCTTCCCATCTCCAAATATCTAATAATTGTTTGGAATCGAATAAGCATTTCGATCTCACCATAACACATGGGGTTTAAAATCTATTCCTGTTCATCTATCACCTGAGACAATGTGGCAGACAACAATTCCAGCCTCCTGATGAGAGAGAAGCTTTGGCAGCTCAACTCCAGCTGGCATATATTCCTGTTTCTGGCTTCAATAAGACATCTGAGAAGAGCTACGCCGGAGTGAAAGGCTCTCATCCCCTAACAGCAGGTGTAGCCGAGAAGAAAACAAAATAGACAGCTTCCTGTACAGATGTGGTGAGCAGCCAAGGAAGGAGATATAACTAAAAAAAAAGAATACTGTTTGTTTAAAAAGCTCCTAGCATCGGGCTGAGGGAGGGAGTGTTTGTGTGTGTGTGTGTGTGTATGTGTGTGTGTGCGTGTGCGTGTGTGTGCGTGTGTGCGCGGACATGTGTATGGATCGATCCATTCATTTGTTTTGGTTCTGGATGATATTTTGCTTTTTTTTATCGGTTTATCTGTACTTCTCAAATAACAAACAGATAAGAAAGTGCTTTAATTTAGCAGCGCAGCTATGCATCCACGTTACAGCAGAACAGTGTGTGAAACACAACGAAGAGCCTCAAAATGAGAAAATGGTAATAAATGCAGATAAGCGCCTGCTGTGATTCAGTGCTACAGCAATGCTGAGATATAAAGCCAAATATCTGAGGGTCTTCGATAAATACAGCATTTCTTAATAAAAATAAGATGTCTTGCTTAGCTGTCTAGGGTACACAACTTAATAACTGATCTGAACCGTGTGTAAGTAAAAATTTGCAAATGAACAAACAAACATCTAAATGCACCACTGAAGATCAGTGCACAAAATATCTATCTATCTACTCAGTCATTTTTATGTATTTATACATTTTTATTTATTTATTGCATATTTATAAATACATTTGATTGAGTGACTGATTGACTGACTGAGTGACTGACTGAGTGACTGACTGATTGACTGACTGACTGACAGACTGACTGTCTGATTGATTGATTGACTGACTGACATTGACTGACATTGACTGACTGACTGACTGTCTGATTGATTGACTGACTGACTGTCTGATTGACTGACTGACATTGATTGACTGACTGAGTGACTGACTAATTGACTGACTGACTGACCTGATTGATTGACTGACTGACCTGATTGAATGACTGATTGATTGATTGACTGACCTGATTGATTGACTGACTGACTGACTGACCTGACTGACTGACTGATTGAATGACTGATTGACTGACTGATTGACTGACCTGATTGATTGACTGACTGACTGACTGACCTGATTGACTGACTGACTGACTGACCTGATTGATTGACTGACTGAGTGACTGACCTGATTGACTGACTTACTGACTGACTGACTGGGGAAAAAATTCAAGATGTTCTCAACCTTTCCACATCAATTTCTTGAAATTTCTACACTTGTACGTTAAAAAACTTGAAATGTGATATGCATTAGAGGGGCTATGTTTACGTGCAGAAATATTTAACCACACATTGCATTGGATTCAGAGTTGCGTTCCATGTATAGTGAAATCCTCAGAATTAACTACACATTTATGTGTTGCTTGGACAGATACGTTCTATTATTTAGTTATTTACGATTATGACTTCATACAATATTTCAGCCTGAAACGAACTTCGGATTGTAAAAACTCCGACAAATGATTCATCGCCATATTAAATATATCACACTGAAATAAATATTTGACAAAGTCCACAAGAGGGCAGAAAAAATATGCATAGTGCTTGGAGGCAACACTTAAGACAATACATCTCTGAAGGACCACATTAATTATGAATTATTATGAATCATTAAAAGAGTTATGACCTACACTTCAGTTTGATTTCTCGTTAAAGTCTCATTAAACTAAAATAAACTCTCATTAAAACAAGAACTAAAGTAGTAGGAGTGTGAAAGGTTTCCTGGAGAACTTGCTAAAGTTCTTGTATCACTACAGAAGTTTCTATGATGGTTTTTTTTTTAGTAGAAATGTGGTGTAATAGTTTACTACTCAGTAGAATGTAAATATAAACATTTTAGATAACGCTGAATAAAAAAAAAGGTAAAGCAGCATTTTATAAAAAAACTAGGCCTAAGGCTTTTGCACAGACTTTCGCAAAAGACCAGGTGATATTTTTCTCTTCAGCTGTTCGGTTTGTGCGATCTTCTGCCCAATGTAGCATCTGACTCTGGACTTCTGCAGTTGTAGCCAATTTGCCTCAATGTTTGATGTGTTCATCTGAGGCATCTGAGATGCCTTTCTGCTCACCACAGTTGTAATGAGTAACCATATGCTTTCTGAACAAGTCTGGCCATTCTCCACATCAAACATCTCTCATCAACAAGGCATTTTGTCCACAGAACAACCTCTCACTGGATGTGTATTTGTTTTTCGCACCATTTTGTGTAAACTCTAGAGAATGTTGTGCATAAAACTTCATCAGCAGTTTCTGAAATACTCAAACCAGCCCATCTGGCACCAACAGCCACAACCACATGGTGAAAGACACAGAGATGACTTTTTTTCGCCCCATTGTGATGATATGCTTCGCGCTGTGTCACATCATATGTTCCTAAGTGAACTGTGAGCAGGTAATGTCAAAAATCTGAATAGGGCAACCAGAAATTCAAGCACATGCACAATGCAACTCTAAATAAACATGGGTGTATATTTTGAACTAAAGTTGACAACTCTAAATACATCCCATAGCATCGCGTGTTGTTTCCCTCCAAATGAGTATCCCTGTTTCCAGTCTTCCCAGACCTGTCCAAGAACCCTATTTTGTTTTCCTTTTTTTAAATCACATTAATATATGGACATTTTAGCCTTAAATATATAGTCTGATGGTAAAAAGATAAATGATGTGCAATAAAATGGTTAAGACAGTCCATAAAAAAAAGACTGTGTCAATGGGTTCACAAAAAAAAAAAAAAGCAAACAAAGCACACCCCATTGCTTTATAAACTGTAATTTTACCCATGACAGAGAAAGTCCTTAATACATACCTTGGCATTGTAGGCAATAAAATGCTTGGCCAGGGCCTCGGGCGTATGCATCCATGATTTATCTAGAAAGAGATCAAGCATCATTAAGTGGAGGAGCTTAAAATAGAATATGCTGCAAATGAAGAAGGCATCTCACAATTCAGAGTGTAAATCAATTTCTAACACAAGGTCAGGAAGGTGGACAATGTCTCCTAATTCAGTTAATGAGACTAAATGCCAAAATCAATAATACATAAAAGGTTTATTACAATTATTGGCAGGATGTGAGCAGATACAGGCTGGGAAAACCTCTATTGAATTCTCTAATAAAAGGGACTGTTTGGCATGAGACAAGAAAAAAAAAATTCTCACACACAAGCTTTGAATACAATGAAAGATGAGCAATTACAGTCATACATCACATCTTTTTCATGTATTCAAATGTATCAGTGATCCCCACTGAGAGGGTGCAGCTTCAATCCGTGGAGAAGCCAAAAAAACCACAACGGCTACAGCACACACAGTCTAAATACGAACAGGTCATCGGATATTCAGAGGATAAACAGTGCCAAAGCCAACATGTTTTAAAGAACAGGACTGGATTATAATCAGAGAGGTGAACGAATGCTGATAAAAGCTGAACGCAGCCCACTGAGAGGAGTAAAAGGACGTGCTGTGTGCTGCCAGATGACACACATCTCCCCTGTGGAATACATAATCTTTGTGTTGATTTAACACACGCTCTGGAATAACGATCACTGGAAATGGCTTTATATCCCACTGCTTCAGTCAAAAGTTATACACAGTAGAATCAAAATTCACAAATATTCTCTTGTTAAACGACTGATGCTCATTCGTCCTGATGTTCTCTCGCTCACTTTCTGCTGCTGAAGATGGTTCCACATATTGCACTCCAAAAACAGTTTATTCCCAAGTCGGACCTGGATACTGTAGATTTACACCTAAGAACTGTTGCTGTAATCATAAAGACTATCCTATGCTCATCCCAGGACTCTTATTCACAATCTACTCATACTGAACATCCTGTAATCAAGTGCTTTAAAGTAATTGGAAAACCGTCTATCCACCATCGTTCAATGGACTAACTTTAGGTTTTCAAAACTGAATGAAGAAGAAAAAAATAAATAGACAGACATTAGCAATACTGGCAGTAGAAATACAGACGACTATGTGTAATTGGAAATCTTTCCCTAGAGATTAAGATGGTATTCAATAACTTGAAGTCACTCCTGACTTGACATTCAGAATGCATGTTATTAACGTCAATAAGACTTTTTATGGCGTCTTAGTGATAATGTCGCCAACATCCTAGCACACAAGACATGCGTGCAAACCTTTATGAGCAATGAAACAGGCAGATCACATCCTGATTATAGGTATACGGTCCCCTCCAAATGTATCGGAACAGCAAGGCCAAATTCTATTGTATTCAATAGACATTTGGGTTTGAGATCAAAAGACGAATTTCAGCTTTCATTTACATCTCGTATTTAGATCTAGATGTGTTAAACAAATTAGAACATGGCACCTTTTTTTTTTTAATCCACCCTTTTTTTTTTCAAGTGATCAGAAATATTGGAACATGTGATTGATAGGTGTTTCTTGCTGCCCAGGTGTGCCCTATTAAATTGATTATTTAAAGAATTAATAACTACTCTTGGTTTGAGCCCAGGGTTTTGCCTGTGAAGACTGTATGTGTTGTTAAAAAGGATAAATCAACATGAAGACCAGAGAGCTGTCTATGGGAGAAAAGCAAGTTATTGTTGTGGATAAAAATGACATGAAATAAACATGAGGGAGACCTAGTATCCAGTAAAGGGGAGAAGAAGAAATGACGGGCACCAAGACACACAGAAGCGGTGTTAGGCAGATATTGACGAATTGGATTCACACTTTAAGATCTTTAAGAGTACTACACTATGGTTTATTAGTCAAAAAGTCAAAAAGAAGTATAAGAGCTGAGGAGTGATAACACACACACACGCTCTCGTACAGTCAAGGGCGGTCATGTAGACATAACACACACACACACACACACACACACACACATAACATTATAACTTTATAAGAATAATAAAAAGGAGTATTAAGATATTATAAGGATAATATCTTATAATAATAGAAAACTCTTTATAAAATAAAGAGTAGTAGGATATGTAGGACAGTAGTAGGGTAATATAATGATATTATGAAGTAGGAAGTACAGTAAACCATTTTGCAAGCAGTATAACTATATATAAAATAGAGATATAGAGCAAATATGAAAATAAATTATAAACTAGAAATACAGAAAAATGTAACTTACTCATAATTCAGATGGTGAAGATTCTTGTCTCGCAAGGAAGGCCTTAATTTGAAGAGAAAACCATGAGGAGCCATTTATAAGGGTAGCTGAGTCAAGCTGCCCCCCGCGAGATAACAATGAGACCAAGGTCACTCTAAATTGTTTTGTCTCTCCACTTTTGAACCTAAGGTTAACTTGGAAAGTCCTTTTTCAGAGCCTAATGGTAACTTGGAAAGTCTTTTTTCAGAGCCTAATGGTAAATTTGATAAGCCCTTTTCAGAACCTAATGGTAATGTAGATGAGCTCTTTTTTAACCCTATTGGTATTGATATCATAGTCTTTCTGAAATATATTGGTTATCTACTGTGTAAATACAGTATAAATACTGGAGCTTGAGCTCCGGGTGTCAGATCACTTCTGAGAATTCTCATCGGTGTGGAGCTCGTGTGGTGGAGCAGAACAAATAAATCTGGACCCTTGCTTCTTCTCACTTACGGCTGGTGTCTTTTTTTCTATCTCCAACTGGGTTCAGAGGTAGATGTGAGTATTTGCTTCTATGTTGAATTTTAAGTGTTTTTGGGTAATAGGCTAAATTTGAGCCAGCACTATTTTGAAGCTTAGGAAAGAGGAAAAGTCTATCAGAGGCATTGCACAAACATTGGGCATAGGCAATACTTCATCATGCAGCGAGACAATGATCCAAAACACACTCAAAAAACTTAACAAAGGACTTTATCAGGGGGAAAAAGTTAAAGGGTTTAGACTGGACAAGTCAATCAGCAGATCTTAACTCAGTTGAGCAGCATTTGATCTCCTGAAGAGGGGACTGAATGAAGAAACCCCCCGAAACGAACAACAACCGAACGAGGCTGTGGTAAAAGCCTGGAAAAGCATCACAAAAGAAGAAACCAACAATCTGCTGATGTCACTGAGTCACAAGCTTGATGCAGTTATTGCAAGCAAGCCGTATGCAATCAAATATTAAGTGTTATTTACTTTCATTTACTTCAAGACTTATCTGTTCCCATCCATTTGCTCACCTAAAATGTTTTAAGTTGTTTAACACATCTAGATATAAATACTAGGAAATAAAAAACTTTCATCACATATCCATCTTTTGATCTCAAACCCAGAAGTCTTTGGTGTATAGCATAAACAAATGAACTGGCCTTGCCGATCCAATAGATTCAGAGGGGATGGTATACACACACACACACTCTCACACACACCCCAGAAAGAAGGAGTGTATCAATTCTATAATATTGCTTAGATCTCTGACAATCTCGTATAAACAGTATGTTCGTGTTCTAGTATATTTCCAGTAATTTATTTACAAAGTGACATTATAGCTATAAACTCCATCACCCCTGAACAATTTCAGGAAAAAGTGCTGATGCTGGACGCTCCTTCCTTCAGAAGGGGGAGTGGTGATTTGACGGTTAAGGCTCTGGGTTACTGATCGGAAGGTTGTGGGTTAATGCCCCGGCACTGCCAAGCTGCCACTGTTGGGCCCTTGAGCAAGGCCCTTAACCCTCTCTACTCCAGGGATGCTGTATCATGGCTGACCCTGCGCTCTGACCCCAACTTCCTGACATGCTGGGGTATGCGAAGAAAAGAATTTCACTCTGCTGTAATGTGATCAATAAAGACTATAATTTCTGTGAGTTTTCCTTCAGAAATCTTTATCATATCAAAAATTTTAATCAGTTCATGCACCATTTCTGTCATACAAGTCCCTGTGAATGAGCTGTTACTATAGAAGCGATCTCATCTTAGAAGTCCATTGTTGCTGGTGTTATAGACAATAAAATCACCTTCTCACTAATCAGATTAGAGAATTAAACAGCACACGGGTATAAATATTTCATAGTGGTTATTTACAAAATCCTCCACCAGAAGTCACAATGGTCACATATTCCTGGTCACGTATTCCAGGAGGCTGAAAAGCTCAACCTGCAGAGTGTCAAAAGCATAAATGAGTGTCAGTGGACTATAACTGACAGACAGATTCACTGCACATGTCTCACAGACAGCTCGGAGAGATCATAGAGCGGTAAAATGTGACAAATGATCCAAAAGAAGCTGCTACAAGACGGCCTTAGTGTCGGAGGTTTCCTTTCTGCGTTACAGTCT
The DNA here is from genome assembly GCF_001660625.3 of Ictalurus punctatus. Taxonomy (NCBI): domain Eukaryota; kingdom Metazoa; phylum Chordata; class Actinopteri; order Siluriformes; family Ictaluridae; genus Ictalurus; species Ictalurus punctatus. The sequence goes on along the minus strand of NC_030421.2, from coordinate 7,003,804 downwards.
CACACAGACTATCAAACCTACGTCTACCTTTAACAATAAGAAAGAACAAGAGGTTTGCCTTCATGGTGAGATGACGGCTTTCGGTTTAAGTAAGTGTGTTTGCAATAGTTTGAGATCCATGAGAGCAGGGGATTTTTGTGGATTTTTTTTTTTTGAAGAAAAGATCAAAAGGTTAAGCAATAGAGACAAATTTTCACAGCCTTCTTTGCTCATATTTAATAAGGGTGCCAATATTAGTGGAGGGCACTGTATGTCTCTTTATTTAAACAGTAAGCACTTTTCTCTGTTTTGATGATGCTGTTACAGTGCAGGAGCATCACGTTTTTTTTTCAACAAACAGAATTGATTAGACTCGTATCTGTTTCATTACGACATACCACAACAACCAACAACCTGAACAGTGAGACATAATAAAAATCACACTCAGCTAGCAATGTTTTAGCCACGTTTGGGCAGGCTAACTCTATTTACCACCACATTTCTTAAATCTTTGCAGGCAGAAAGCTAAGGCAAGGTTAGAAATGACCTAAATAAAACATTTCCATGCCATTTTAGTATATTTACGTATATACTAGTATATTTACGCTTTCTTAAAGTAGAGATGTCAAAATATATTATCGGCAAAACAAACTTTCAGCTGTCTGCATGAATTCACAGTGACAGTCGATGGATGATTTCCATCTGCACAGACTCTGCAACATTCAGCACCAAACCATGGAGCTAGGCCAATTCTACTTTGTATGCGAGCGAAATTAGAAATCGTTGCAGCCTGAAGTCTTAAATACTTCTGCCAATATTCAAAGCATGCTGTGTTCGATTTCCTTTAAACTGCCTACCCAGCAGTAAACTGTAAAAAGTAATCAAAAGGGTGGTTGATTTTTTTTTTTCTTTATAGTGAAAGATAGATGGAACTTTTCAAAGTCACATCGTCGGCCATGAAATTTAATTAAGTAAACGCCACCCACTGTTTTGGTGATGGAACACTGACAATGATGGAGTGTTTAAATTGTTAATTACATACACAGGGAAAAGGAGGAATACCTTTCGCCTGAAAACTTCAAGAAAAGACTCCTATTCTTGGCATATGTTTGAGTGATTTTTGGATACTCCAATGTTAAAATGCAGAGCATCTACACAAAGAGTGTAAATGTTGTCAGGCCTGATACAATCTTTTTACTATCCAATGGTCTTCGAGTGGGAGGCATGGTGGCTTGGTGGCTAGCACCTGGCCTCTGCCCTATGTGGGCAGAGATTGCAAGTTCTCCCTGTGCTTCAGGGGTTTCCTCCAGGTACTCCGGTTTCCTCCCCCAGTCCAAAGACATGCAGTGTAGGCTGACTGGCATTTCCAGATTGTCCGTAGTGTGTCAGTGTATGTACAGTTGTGCCTTACAATGGGTTGGTAACCAATAAATGGTGTCCCCTGCCGTGTGTCCCAAGTTCCCTAGGATAGACTCCAGGCTCCCTGTGACCATGTGTAGGATAAGCGGTATAGTAAATGGATGGATGGATGGATAAATGTGGCGCATCCCAACGTTTTAAAAACCTCTGCTCTAATGGACCAGAGCAATACTCTGAGCCTGTGCAGAACATCAGAAAACATTGGCATTAAAATCATGAGATGGAGCTCAATTAGATCTAAAGTAGTTAAAGAGCCTCTGTAGCATCAGTGCCTAATTTCTCATTCCAGCATGTTTATCTGTTGAACTCTGAATGACAAAATGCGATATTATGGCAGCATTATGAAAAACTTCGGAATGATCTACTGCAACAAGGCTGGTATTATGATGCAGCTCATCTACCCCTGAGTATCAATCTCAGTTTTGAAGATGCTATTTGTGCTGATGGCCAGAAAGAATGAGCTTGAAGCTATATATATATATATATATATATATATATATATATATATATATATATGTGTGTGTGTGTGTGTGTGTGTGTGTGTGTGTGTGTGTGTGTGTGTGTGTATATATGTGTGTATATATATATATATATATATATATTATATATACACACACACACACACAGTCATGTGAAAAAATAAGTACACCCCATGGAAATTGTTGGCTTTTTTGACATGTTTGGACAAGCAAACATTTGAACAAAACCACAAGGAAAATCTGCGTTTTTTAATCATTTATTCAACAGAAATATCAATAGATGACATTCTTCTGTGGAAAAGGTAAGTACACCCTTGGCCTCAGAAGCTAGTATTGTCCCCTTTAGCAAAAAAAAAAACTTCTTGTAGGCATTTTGCATAATTGTCCACCTGTTTCTGACATTAGCTTGTTGGAATTTTTTACCACTACTAGGGTTCTCTTGCATGTACTGCCCATTTCAAATCCCCCCACAACATTACAATGTTATTCAAATCCAGGCTTTGACTCTGCCATTCCATAACCCTCCATAACCCTCCATTTCTTCTTTTTGAGCCATTCCTTGGTGGATTTGCTAGTGTGCTTAGGATCATCATCCTGTTGAAAAGTCCCCTTTCAGTTCAACTTCAACATCCGGATAGATGGCCTCAAGCACTCTTTGATATGATGCAGAATTCATAGTTGAATCAATGAATGCAATCTGTCTAGTCCCTGAGGCAGCAAAGTAACCCCGAACCATAACATTTACACCACCATGCTCACAGTTGGTATGAGGTGCTTCTCCTGTAGGTCTTCAGTTTGCACCAAACATGTCTGCTGTTACTGTGGCCAAACAACTCTATCTTTGAGTCGTCTGTCCAGAGCACATTATTCCAAAAGTCCTAGTCTTTGCAATCTCTTTCTGATTGTAGAAGCATGCACTTTGACACCAAAAGTTGCAATACTTACTAGCAGATACCGTGATGAAATTTTGGGGTTCTTAGAGACTTCTTCTTGCATCAGACGATCTGCTCTTAGGCTGAATTTGCTGAGACGGCCAGTCCTGGACAAATTGGCAGTCGCTTGAAATCTGTGCCATTTGTAGATTATTTTCCTTACAATATTTATTTATGTGTTTCAAATAATTTGGAGATCTTTTTAAATCCCTTGTCAGACTCATAGGCATCCACAACCTTATTTCTGAAGGCCTTACATAACTCTTTAGATCTTGGCGTGATGAGACCACACACCTTAATAGCAAAGGGAACACCAGACACTAGATATGAGAGGGGTATAAATAAGACAGGTTCCACCTGCACTCCCTAAGCAGGTTCTAATCACTGCCACCCAATCTTGAACTACTGATTCAAATTTTATGGATTTGAAGGTGTGATAAATGTAGGTACTTACTTTTTCCATGTGACTGATCTGTTTTTAGTTCATTTAAATTGTGGAAATTACTACAAAATGTCAATTTTATGTGTCATTTAATAGAGTGCATCAACTTTATCAGTAGGCGTTGTTTCCAAGAGGATAAAATGTTTGCTTGTCAAAATATGTCAAACAAAAAACAACAATTTCCATGGGGTACATCTCAATGTTGAGATGCTGCTATTCATACAGAATCCTGATTGAGGCAATTTCAGATGCTAAACGTCTTGGACTTGGAGATTTGAAAATGGGCCACTTGGGCCACATTAAAGGCTACTGTAGCTTGTTACTATAATTATCGTCATTGTGGTTAGTCATCATAGTTTATCTTGACTCCCTCACCGTGTTTTGCTTAATGCTATAACACAGAAAATCCATGGCATACGCTTAAAGCAAAAAATACTCCTGAACATCTGACATAATAGTAAGAGCCGTTATTAAATCAAAGACCTCCCATAATGACACTAATGGTTTTAAAGGAACACTAGATTGTCACTAATTACACTGGCTCTCCATCGTTACTTTGCTCTGTAGTCATAAAAGACAAAACTGTGACTGCTTGCATTAACTGAATACTTTTCAACTGTGAAACATCCAAGCACGTCTGGGCCTTTTTATGTAAGCTTTAGAGTTTATTATGCTCTACATCCCTGGCACTGTGGCGATTCAACATTCTGTCTGTTAATTGGATGCACAGCTCTTGTATGCCATTTTTCAAAGAGTCTGTGGCCAATTAATCCTTTTTGTGATCAGAGAAACAGCTTTTTCACTTCCCCTGACGCTCCCAGCAGGCTGAGGGACCAGCTATCAAAATTATCAACAACAATTAAAGCCCTTCATCGGAATTTCGGAACAAAATGAGTACAGAAATCTGAAGTTTCTTTGACTTAATGAGGCACAAAGCAAGGCGTGTTGTGTGTAAGATGTGTGTGTGTGTGTGTGTGTGTGTGTGTGAGAGAGAGAGAGAGAGAGAGAGAGAGAGAGAGAGAGAGAGAGAGATAAAGGCGGTATTAAGAAACATTTTCAGGGCAGGGACTGTATTTATTTATTTATTTTGATCGATGCTGAGTTGCTTAAATGGAGACACAAGAGCTGATATATTAGGAAATGCTAAACAAATAAACAAATAAGTAAAAGTATGCTTAAGCACACATTTCTCAAGCACACAAAGGGCACAAATATACAGATAGACACGTCACGAAATTATTTCAAGAACATATACGTTAAATGTAAATATTTCTTAAGGCCCGTTTACACCAAGCATGATAACTACATTAGTGTCCACACCAACGCACGATATTGGTCTGTTTATTCTGAGCGTGCGCTGTAGTTATATCGTCTGCTGCTTTAAATGCTCGAGCTCTTTAAAGCATGATGGATTCTGATTGGTTGTCATTGTTTTTATCGTTCATCAGCTGGAAAAAATTCGTTCTGAAAGTGATTCCAACGATATCGTGTCTCTGTGCCGTTATCGTTATCGTTGTGGTGTGGACTCTGCTATTCTTTTAGATTTAGAACGATTTTTAGAACTAAATCTTTACTGTGATTGTTACAGTCATCATAATTGGTGTGAACAGGCCTTTATAGGAATGCAGCTGAGAAGCATCAACACTAAAAGCAGCTTCACTGCTTCTGGTGTGTTTTGAGGGATTGTCATGGAGGATATTCACTTAGACAATACGACATATAAGAAGGAGCTTGTAGGTTTACCACTTCAAAAAGAAAAGTTATAAACGGGTTATAAATCTCCTTGTTATAGTATGTTAGATTTTGTGACAATGGCCACTTACCAGAATACATTACTAAATGGTTACTAGCTAGCTAGCTAAGGAAATTCAAAATGGATTTAGACTGCAAACTGGTTTGCAGCTCAGGTTTATTTGGCGATGACTTAAATTAGTAAGAGGCCAAAATTAAACCCTAAAATGAAATTTGATAACATGCTAACGTTGGATGTAAATGCTTAGCTCCAAACAAATCTATGTAATAATTTTAGAGCAAAATTTTCCAAACAAAACCTGGTTAGCAAACATTAGGAAATGTCTGAAAACATAAAAAGTTAGCTAGGTAATGTTCGCCATCCATCCATACACCTATGATTAGCTGAGAGAAACTGGATTTTAAATCTTTTGCCACTAGAGTTCATTGACATTTTCATTCACAGTATCACGCTGATCACGTGCAGCTTGTGTCCTGTAATCTAAAAAAGTCTTTTTTTGATAATGAGCAGCAATCATCTATAGATTAAAAATAAATGAGTTCATTAACTGCACATTCAAAATATGGTTCAAATCCTCTGACCTTAAAATTCCCGACCTGCTCATTACTCTACATTAATAATTCTGCACAAAGAAGCCAATCTTCTTCAGCTCACCCCCGTTGCTCTACTTCTCAGAGATTTATGCCACTCTAATGCGATATTTAGCTTGATGCGATATTGACCGGCTGTAATGATAAAATGCCACACCATGACTCTGCTGACTTTAGGTGTGCAGATGAAACATTAGAACATCTCGCTTCCAGTGTCGTCTTCCTAATGAGTCCCGCTCATTATCTCCCTCATGGAACTGCGCGCTAATGAATGCATCGTCACATAATGATTAGAGCTTTCTCTTTGGTAAATGTCACTCTTGTTGTGGTCATGAAATGGCAGGCTGGACTTTTGTCTCTCAGTGAAAGGGGTTTGAAGGGCATTTTCATGTCATATTGACCAGGGCGGTGTCATGGTGTGTCTGAGGAAAAAACACGGCTCTGTGTGCAGGCGTCCGAGACAGCCGTGATGTCCGTGCAAGACACCAGTACAGAGTCCACCGCTGGAGTCTCCATTAGTATTTTTCGTACCATTCCTAAGTATCTAAATCCTAATGATTATAATGAGCAGACTTCTAATGCATTGAATAACATTCATTCTTCTTAATAAATTGTATGTAATGTAACATAACTGAAAATGAAAACATTATTCAGAATGAACAAATACAAATGTGACTATTTGTATACACTACTACTATTGCTACACACTATTCATTTTCTTTTTGGTTTGAAATGTTTACATGGCATCTGGTTAAGACTAGAGGTTAAAACAGTCCTGCACACGTATATATGTCAAAAATAGAAAGAAAAACGCAAAAAGCAAAAAATAAAAATCCCGTCTGGTTTAGGCCACACCCACTTGGGGTTTAAATCCAAATATAGAACCAGTTACAGATTCTTGGTGCACTAAACGGATACAAATACAGATTGTGGTAATGTGTTACTCTCATACTGTTGATGTTCAAGACCTTAGCCAAAATCTGCTGAGTCATTATTTAAACCATAAAAAAGTAATGTTGTGCACCCTGCAACCTTTATTCATGATTTTCTTTTTATTCGCATCTGGTAACTCTGGAAACTGATCCTACAAACAGGAAGATGTTTGGGAAAACATGTTCGTTCATCCTCATATGAGGACGTTAATGTCGTGAAACCATGATAAATCAGGCGCATGCCGTCGTACTGAACTAAACTTTCTGTTAAACTTTTTTTTTTTTCCTGAGGAAAAAAACAATAAAGTGCTGTTCTGTGAACATTAGTTAAGTTCAAACAACAGCTGTAGGATCGCTGAAAACAAACTTTATCCAGAAATGATTGAGATTCTTAAAAAAGGTTTTTTTTCCCCCATTTTCTAGCAGTTTCATAATGACCAGTTATATAGAAGGAAATCATATGGTGACCAGATGCCAGTATTATTAAAATAAGGGAAATCTGAGGTGCAAACCGAGAAGAAGGAAAGCTCCCTCATCAGCTTACTCTCTGATTACAGACTTTATTTCATAATAAAAAGTCAGGCAAGGCTAATGAATCTGAACGCGGAAAACGTTAGCGGTTTATACAAAGCCACCTGAGACCCAGACAGAGTTTGGGCTCATCGGATAAATAAGTTATTCATTCATTTGGGAGAGACGGATGAGAACAGGCAGAGGGACATGCGTCAAGCTGTTCGGTGTGGACATGAAGGTGGAGATGGCGGTAAGTGGGGGAAAAAATAACGGATGGGAATGACAGCAAGGTGAATGACAAATGAGAGAGAGAGACTGACAGAGAGGAAAAGGACAAAAAAACATTCTGCATCATGCCTCGTTTTTCCTTTGGTGGGGTTGTAGCACTTTAACACCTCTAGAGTGACTTGTTAGGGTCCCCAGGACTTTCAGAGACGCAGTGATGGAGTGAAAAGGGCATTGAACAGAGCCGACACAATCGCTCACCTTTTTTCCTGTTAAACGGACGGCTCATGCTGGAAAATGGGCAATTTTAAGCTGAACGTACCACTTGAACCTGGAGAAACAAGAACAGACATCTGAAATCAAACGAGGTGCACTGAATTTGCAAAAAAAGGAGCATTTTAACAAATCAGAGCGGGGGGGGGGGGGGGGGTTCCTGACATTAAATCTGCATATGACTATGAGTCATATGACTATATGACTATTTATTATATATATTATATATATATTTATACTATTTATTATAGTCATATATGACTATATGACTATTTATTAGCTCCCCAAAACAACCTGAGCTGAGCATCACAAAAAACAAACAGCAACCAATTGTTACTATTCCTGAGCGCTATTTCACAGATCATTTTACCATCCAGATAACGCATGAAAAGATGAGCAATTACTCTCGGTCTGAAACAAGTCCATTAATCGCTTATCGTTTAATAGACAAGTCTATTCCTTTAACCCACGACAGAAAAAAAAACATTAAATACAGACCCAATATACAGATATAAACAGATGTTTGAGCAAGATTAAGTGCTTATCTTGTTGGTTGAACTCTGCAAACTGTACATCTTTCTCTCGTCACATTTTCCACAGTTATTGATTCACGTATCCTAAGCAACAGTTCAATACTAATTTTCTTGTGAATAAACTGTGCAAGAAGTCAAAGCAGGATGAAAAGAGAGAGGGAGAGAGAGAGAGATATGCCAGTTTGACAGATTAAATCAGTATTATATCCTCCTAGCCTTGAGGAGTCACAGAAAAAAAAAGAGGAGGCTTTATTTAAAACAGTCTAATTTACTCCCATAACACGTTGCTGTAACCAGCTCTCTGTCAACAAGAACAATGTCATTCCTTTATTCATAAATAAATGTGTGTAATAGTGTGTAGTATATTAGTATATTAGACATCTACATTCACCATCCTCTTTAATAGAAACACCTGTACACCTGCTCATTTATGCAGTGATCCAATCAACCAATCAGGTGGCAGCAGAGAAACACTTTAAATCAATGGGGGGGGGGGGGGGGGGGGATTCTCTGTGACTTCAACCATGGCATTGTTGTTGGTACCAGATGGGCTGGTTTGAGTATTTCAGATACTGCTGATCTCCTGGGATTTTCACATAACAGTTTCTAAAGTGTACACAGAATGGTGCAACAAATAACAAACAAACAAACAAACAAACACTGTGTGAGTGACAGTTCTGTAGATGGAAACGCTTTGCTGATCAGAGAGTTCAGAGTAAAATGGCTTGAGATGCCAGGAAGGATATAGGTACCAAAAAATAAACTCTCTTTACAACCATGCGAGCAGAAAAGCATCTCAGCATGAACAAAACAGCAAACCTTGAGGTGGATGAGCTACAACAGCAGAAGACCACATCAAGATCCACTCCTGTCAACCAAAAACAGGAATCTGAGGCTATCATGGGCACAGACTCACCCAAACGGGACAATTGAAGATTAGAAAACAAATCACCTGGTCTTTTCCCAGTCTTCAAATGTCCAGTTTTGGTGAGCCTGTACCCATTCTCATTAACTTCGTCCATATTGTTATGCATTTTAAACTTTGCCAACACTTGGTTTCGTTTTTGTTTTGGAGGGAGACCATAGAAAAGAGCACTTTTAGGAACGTCTCCATACTGAAGAAACAGCAAAAACCTCTTTTCCTACATAATATAGGATATATATATATATATATATATGATCAAGAAGAAAAGGATGGTGAAGAAAAATGATCAGAGATTGTAAGAGATGCCAAAGAGGAACATCATCATCATCCAGATAGTAAAGTTAATAATCAAAAATATGACTTTATATAAACACCAATCTATTTTTAACAGTTTTTTGAGAACAGTCTGGCAAAATGTATTTCCTGAATAAATGACTTCCAAACTTTATAAAAGTACAAAAACTGAATCCACTACATTTCAAACTTTTTAAAGGAACGTGCAAACATAAGCCGAAATCTGCCTAATTAAATGTCAACACAATGCTCACAAACCTCTCAATGACACGTGCATGAGCTACTACGCGACAATGGTTACAAGAAGCTAAAATCCAACATCAGAAAAAAACAATGACTTACAGTTCATCTGGAGGGCAAGATATATCCACTTTATCCACTAGTTTTATGCTTAGTTATGCTTGGCGACTATTAAGCTCCATCTGTAAGTCACTTTGATAAAAGCTTCTGAGAAATGAATAGATAATAATGTAAGAATAGAAGAATGGACTATGCATAATCTTGAACAATGTACACTCAGCAGCTCTGAGGCTACATTCGCATAAATTAGGGAAAAATAGGGGGAGAAAAAAAAGACTTAGCAGTAAAATTAGCAGTATGTATATGGTGTATGCTGTGGTTTCCACAAAGGGCACAGTGTTCCAGTATAAGGAACAGGAACAGGAAAATTACAGTATACTGCAAAATATGGCTTGGAAAGAATGTTTATTACATAAACACAAACCATTACATGTTCAGAAAGGTATTGACAGAACCAACAAGAATATGTTTTTGGGCAAATGTCAGTACAAATGAATAAACGGTGCATAAAGTTAAATGAAAAATGTTCTAATTAAACACCATTTATCTAGCCTCTTTAACATCAAACAATCATTTAAAACCAACAAACTGTGTTGTTCCTTCAACATACAATACCCTCATATAAACATCACTAAGGCCATAAAAACATCAGCGCTCTCAGTGCTATTCGTAAAACCACTGCATCAGTGGCATTCATAGCGCCTTCCCAAATTAGGAAAATTTAAAGTTGTGTTGTCGTGAATTACCTCTCGTCCATTCCACTCGACGTACAAGTGCCCATCTTGATGGATACAATAGTAAGGGAGCTATTGCTGATCCTCTCACATAAAGAAAAGAGTCTTTTAATGGGAGGTAAGGGGGTAAGAGGCAGAAGGGAATCAAGACAAAAGAAGAGGAATGGGCTTATAAATAAATAAGGAAAAAAAATTAAAGGTACACTGGTTAGGGGTTGAGCATCATCGGTGTATTATTTTTAAATAAATTCTGCTTATTATTATTACTATTATTCTGGCTAGGGTATCTATGGCAGCCCATAGATCTGTGTGTAAAAAGTTGTGAAATTTGGCACACAGCTTTAGGACACCTTCAGTTACAAATACACCAAAGTTGGGCCCTAAGCTCCAAAAGCTCTAGCGCCACCAACAGGTCAAAGTTTGGCCAAATTTCCAAGTACGTTTATGACCATACCTTTTGCCAATGTGGCCAAAATTTCAATGCCAATTTCAATTTCCTCCTAATTAAATTTTTTTGGCCATCTTAGATTTTGTTTTAAAAAACGAAATTCGCTACTCCTCCTACGAAAAAAAAGTTGTCCTTGATCACTACATGACCTTAACACATATTATATAGGCTATACCTGTTTTAGGAACTCAATAACTTCGTAAGTAAACAGCGCCTACATTGTTCTGCATTTTAAACTTTGCCAATACCTTGGTTTTGGAGGGAGACGATAGAAAAGAGCACTTTTAGGAATGTCTCCATTCTGAAGAAACAGCACAAAGCCTCTTTTCCTACATAATATAGGATATGTATGGAATCCCCAAAAATCCCCTCTTTTCCTTATGTTGTATAGTAGAAACAAATTGACAAGAATTGACAAAATCAAGGTCCTGGAAAGTGCTGGATCGTGAACCAGTGTCAACCTCAACGAGTCAAGGAGTTCAAATACCTGGTGTCACTGGTCCAGGAAAATAAAGTAGCATCCACACCCAGGATTTATGACAGGATCGGCCAGTCTGCCATAGCCTTTGCCTTGCTAAAGTGGTGCATACAAAAGAAAACAACATGTACATCAAGGCCAAGATGCAGCTCTTCCGAATGCTAATCCTGCCTGTACTGCTGTACGGGATCAAAACGTGGCTGCTGCTCAAGTCAGCACTTGTGGTCAGCACATAGCCTAAGGTCAGAGACTTAACCCTAAACAAGCTAGGAATGTCACCACTGATTACAAGCCTGGAAAAGTATTGTCTGAAATTCAGTGGCACTGACGGCAACATACTACGATGTCACTGTCATCCAGACCAAAAGATCTTATAGACTCCCACCCAATGACCCTTCAATACAAAACACAAATATGGCAGAATAGTGTATGTCAGTATCTTGGGTGTTTACAGATGCATTCTCATAAATGACCAAGTAGAAAGAGATGATGGGACGTTAGCTAACTATTTACCAAAGGAACTGGATGAACCACGTCAGCTACCGGAGCTTCTGGACAGCAGGGCTTCGTGAATATGGGCAGACATGGGAGGCGGGGTCAAAGCGTAAACAAATCAGTGCTTTAGCAGTTTATCTTGTAGCAGCTACAGCCAACTTTTAAACAGGGTCACACTTTCTACAAAGAATTTATCTACAAAGATATTAATCTTTTAGAGTTCTACATCAGGCCATGTTTAGCCTGCACTGTCTTAGTACTTAATAAGCTAAATACAGCCTTTTAATATACTTCATGTAGAGTGCATCACTGGCAAAGTCGGAGCAAAGGGTGCTCTCAGCTGCATCACTTTGTAAATTTTTTATCGCAAATGAATCCAGCGATGGAGTCAGGACATGTTTCTGTGCTCCTGAAGTCCTTCAGGGAATGGTGCAGAGATACAGAGTGCCGCTTGCCAAAACTTATCAGACCGGGTACTAAAACAGAACGGAAAACAAAACTGCCGCCGAGGCTTGTTTACGGCCAATTGAGCTGTCAGAGAGTGCAACGCAGAGTCAACCGGACAAGGACAGAGGCATCTTGACCAAGCAGGTGCATTTATGATGCAAGAGCAATGTGAGGCGTTGTAATAAAACCATGAGGTCACTAAAAAAGGGAGGAGGAATCGATCGCAGCGACATATTCCTGACGCAATTCTGAGGAAGGTGGAAGGGACAGAACACACCAAAAGGCAGCTACTCCATGGAGTTTTCAGTATACAGATTGCCGTCTTTGATAAAAGAGAGAGAAGAAAATATAATGAGCTCTACACAATGCTTGGAAAGAAAAAAACAACAAAATTTTACTTCAAGGTAATATTATTTTGCCACCTGGGTCCTCACCGGGTCCGTGCTGTCAGTCACGCTGATTGACAGAAGCTGCATTTGTGTGTTTTATCACTTCCTGACTGATGAATCACCCTGACCTAGGAAAGCATCAAACCTCCCGCTGGAATCAAACGCGACACGACCGGCCAGCCCTTTTCCCACCATTCTCCAAGACAACACCAAGAAAGACACTTCGGAAAGTTTTAGTGATAAAATACACCGCTGTCTGGAATGCAAATGGATCCAGTGATGGAGTGCAAGACGCAAAACTGCATAAACATAGAAAGCAATGAATGCAGGGAAGGAAAAGTGCAGGTATTACTGCTATACATCACATCTGGAGAATCAAGCATGACTCATTGTTTATCATTAGTCAGCTCATGCATATTAAAAAGTCTAAGAAAAACTGTGCAAACTTTGGAGTGGATGGTTATTTTAGAACAAATCAACACCCGAGAAAGACAAAATACAGAAAGAAGTAAAGCGAAAACTTTTACAATTCTTTGGACAAAGCAGAAAAAGATCAGTTCTTTAACATGACATCCACTGAGGCTGTTTTCCAAGCAGAAATAGACTGTTTTCCAGCTCTGACTTTTGAAATACATTTATTTCATTTTTTAAAGAGCTATATGAGCTCCTTTGACCTTGTGAAATTCAGCAGTCAGGAATAGACAGTTCAGATATAACACAATAATAGCCCCCCCCAAAAAAGGGTGAGCAGAAAACAGCACTAAAAAATTTGCGATGCATAAAAATCCACACCGTTTTGAAGCCATACGTGAATTGACTGAGCCAGAATTGAGCACAAAAACAAGCGTACATGCATGACCGCGCCAGCCGTGTGCTAACAATCCGAACGTCAACAATAATCTTTCAGAAGATTCTTGTGTCCGCTCTGGAATTTGGCTCGTTAAACCTTCGAAGCAAGCTGTTAAAGATGCAACTCCCTACATTCCTCACATGGTCTGGACCCTGCCGTAAACAATGTCCAGGTAGTGTGCAAAAAGAAAAAGAAAGGCAAACTTTCTTACCAACAAGTAGAAAAACAGCACTCGGTACCCTGTGCCAAGGCAAGCCGAACAACGAGGAGACTTTCATAGGAACCCGCAGAAGAATGAGAGACAGGGTGAGGCATTATACACTCCGAGAGAGAGAGAGAGAGAGAGAGAGAGAGAGAGAGAGAGAGAGGGAAGGATAGTGGGGAGGAAGTTCCAATGGTGCTTAATAGTTTTCAGCTGTGGGCCAGATGGGGATGCGTACAGGAGTGCTGTGAGGGGGCTGAGGAGTTTGTGAGAGTGAAAAAAAAAAAAAAGGGTAGAGGAGGTCTATAATCTGTGACAGGGTTTTCAGGTTTGCCGAAAACGTAGAAACTGAATGACGTGTATATATGCATATGAAAAAAGGAATAGTACTGAACAAGGAAAAGTTTCTATGCTCTCATTTTTAAGCACAAATGTAGAATCTTGTCCTTGTTGTTGATCACTATTGTGTAATTTGGTAGGAAAATGCATAGAATAGGAATTAGGGATGGGGAATATGACAAAAATATCATATCACGATTCTTAAAAACAATTCTACGAGACACATTATGTGTCACGATATGTAGGTTTGCTCAAAAACTGCCAGCAACTGCAATCAGTCGTGTTGCATTTAAAAAAAAATGACAAATAATAATAAATATTCGCATAACAGTTATAAATTATTAATAAACCAATTTATAATGCATGTATTTTGATATTTTTTGTACTTAAACGGTAATATTTTTGATAAACATTTCCTTGTAAATATTTAACAATGACAAAGACAAAAATGACAATTTTACAAAAGTACAATAAAATCACATCAGCTGCTTTAATTCAGCTTGTAAGTATAATTATTTTTTTAATTAAAAAAAGATACCATGATAGCTCAAAAAAATAAATAAATAAATAAACTAAGTGTACTGTGACATAATTTATCACAACATTGATATTATATCACCACATCGCCCAGCCCTAATACGAATGTAACTGGATTTTAATGCATTATTCACAATGATCAGATAAACAGGAGGTTTTTTTTTGTTTTGTTTTGTTTTTTTTAAGAACGTTTGATGTTTGAAAAGGTTCACAGGGAGTTCTTATGAGATTAGAGGTGTGCATCTGGACTGGAATCCCAGGTGATGCAATACAAGACATGTGAGCAGGAGGTTTAAACTTTAATGCACAAGCAAACAGTCAGATGTGAACTTCACAGAACAAACAAAGACCACGTTAACACGAATGTACGACAATCCTTGGTAACCGCCTGGTCTGTGTGGTGGTGCTTTAACTTAGGGTACTCGCTTGTTCATATTTTGGGAAATAAATAAATCTCTAGTTGAGTGATGTAGATGAGGTTGAGGAACTGTCAAAAAGAAAAAAATCTTGTTTAGGCCACACAATCTTCTGGTTTAAATCTGAAGACAGATGCAGGTATTTGGAGCAGTAAACAGATACACAAACAGATTCTTGGAGCAATTAACAGACATAGAAACAGATATTTGGAGCAGTAAACAGATGCAGTAAATGGATCCAGTTACAGATAGCGATAAAGATAGGGACATCACACCAATAGAACAGAAGAAAGAACTCAATTCTTAACCTTGTGTTTAAGCTACGTAAACATTTCAAAACTTTCTCACGACTCAGTCAACGGGACACCAAAAAGCCTGTGGTTAGTGAGGAAAAAAAAGGTGGAGGGAGGAAGAGAAATCCCCCGAAATGTGGAAGAAATATGTTCCAACATGTTCCCCAACTCAAATTTCCACTGCAGCTGCAGAACCACTTGAGCACAAACATGAGTGGGTCAGTGGATCTTCTGAGCAAAACATCCTGCAGTTTTAAAATCCTGCACCATTGTCCATATCAGTTCTACGAAGCTTTGGAGCAAAAACAAAAACGTTGGCAGTACCAGTCTACTTTTACACACAGAACAGAGAAATTAGGGGAAGTTCACGATCGGGTTCTGCGTCCACCACGTGCATGGCCTGAGTGGTCTGGGTGGTGGTGTGTTAGTCTTGGCATTGCAGTGATGACGCAGACTTCAGCACATTCTCTCTCTTTATTTTATTTTTCTCAAGTGTTGGTTTTTCCTTTTCCTTTTTTTTTTTTTTTCTTTTTTGGTTTCCATCATCTCCACCCCTCAGTCTTGTGTGAACAGCTGTGTCGACAGAGGGGGAGAGGGAGAAAAATCTCAATTTCTCAAGGTGCTGTGTGGTGGTTAAAAACTACGTGTAAGGCTTCTTCTGAAGTGTATTCGTGACGTCCCACGTACCTGGACATCTTTAGAGCAAGGGCCGTGAAATCATGGACTATCGTCTGGACGTGGGATCGAAAATATTTCAGTGGACCGAACCAATCAGATCAACGTATCACAAAACAAGCTCAGTTTTAACTTTAGTTTGTAAGCAAGTGCAGATCTGTTGTGGCTTAGCCAACCGCATGAATTTATTAGGAGTGGATCTACACCGTGCATTGTATTGTTTGATGCGGGGCTCTTGATAAAAATACGTCAGCGTGTTGAACAATATGTGCAACAGCCTGCATAGTCAAGTAGATTATTAGAATCATGAGAGGCTACAGGGGTTTAAAACAAAACATACTTCTTCTAAGCATGCTGTTTTTCACAAGCCAATACGCTAGCATACTACCCCAGCGCTAACAACACACACACATGCTGCACTCTCTCTCTCTCTCTCTCTCTCTCTCTCTCTCTCTCTCTCTCTCTCTCTCTCTCTCTCTCTCTCTCTCTCTCTCTCTCTCTCTCTCTCTCTCTCTCTCTCTCTCTCTCTCTCTCTCTCTCTCTCTGCTGCTTTAAGACAGAAATTCCCAGTTGATCTAATCTGGGTTAAAGACATGTTCACATTCACAAAGAAAGTAGAAAACTCAGGATTCAAAACACTGAGCTACAGAGAGCTATGCGACTTTTACAGCACTGCTTGCTAACAGCAGAATGTGAAATAAAGAGCTTTGTGCTTTATGAGTCATACTCAGGATGGTTGTGATTTTTAATGCCAAACTGGGCTAGTTGTGCAACAACAAATCAGAAAAAGAGTTAGAACGTATAAAGAGTTATAATCCATATCGTATAAATGGAAACCAAAGGCACATATTAATGCAAGTCATATTTTGGCTGTATTGAAAAGTAATTGAGATTGTAGCGAATTAGAAATGTTTTATACCGTGGCCACCCCTGGCATTTATGTAAATTATTTAACTGAAGACAGATCAATGGGTATAATGGGAGATAAACTAGCTAGCGGGAAAAAGTATGTGTTAATTCAACTCACGTCAAATTCAAACAAACGCGTTTAATCTCTTCAGAGTCTGTGGTGCTAGTAAAATGTGGTAACCTGAAGTAAAACAAAACATTACCACTTCAAATTGTCTTAATGCATGGACATGAACTAATGGTTATGCATTAAAATGAAAGCGTTATAGCCCTTCGGTCACGTTAGTTGTTTATCCGAATTGGATCGTTTAGTTTAATTGAATAACCCTGGGGTTAGAGTTTAACTCAGGAATGCCAAGGGGGAAAAAAATAAAGTTGGACCACGTGTAAATCAGCATTATATAATCTGATCTAAATGCAGGTGATTATCTGGACTGGATGCTGATTAAAAGGAAATATTTATCCAAAACCTTGATGGAAATAGATTGGTTATGTAAGATGGAGGTCTAATTTCCAGAAAATGCAATTGACCTACCTCAAGAGCTTTAAGATTTTCTAAAAAAAAAAAAAAAAAAAAAAAAGCTATGTTTGACGTTTCTACGGACTCTACCAGGCCTTTTTTCATCAGTCAATCTTACATGTCCTGAAAAGCTTCTATTTGTTTTAGAGAGATCCTATTCAGAGTTTTTGTGAAACTATTTGCAAACTTGAAAGACCTTGTCTTTTACTCCTCAAAATCCTTTCTGTTGAACCTCATTGGACCGCAGTTAATATACGAACACCAGACATTCCATTCAAGCATCTTTGTGTTATTAAATCATACAAAAGCCAATGTTATACAGGTTAATTGTTGTAGGAAAGGAGGAGACAAACTGAAGTGTGCTCTAGTCTAAAAGCTTTTGAGTCCTGAGAGGAGACACACAGCTAATATCAAAAAGACTGCAACTAAACAACAGGATAATCCAATAGGTCAGGCTCTGACATTTCCTGCTGAAACAACGAGCAAAGCAATCCAATTACGATTAGACAAAGGTTGGACCACACAGCTGAGAAAGGATAATGTTTCTTTTAATAATCAGAAGATTAAGAGATGTCCAAGTCCTCATGACAGCCTAAAAGGCCAAAGTCCATCACTGTCTTTGCTTTGAGTGAGTAATTTTGTATATACTGTTTAAGGAGACAGGGAAAGAGAATGGGCAAAGAACTCATGGGAGGCCTTGCTACAGTTCAGAAAGAATCTTATTTACATCCATTCAACAAACAAACATATTATAAATGAGTGCAACAACACAGAATTCATAGATTTATAGGTACTTTTTTCTTTAACGCCATTCGGGTCAATGATGTGACGTCATCTTTTTTATGACAACATTTTTTTATACTAAAAAATGTTCAATTGTTTTTAAATGTAGCATGCATTGTATGAACATGTTACTTACAGGTATTAAAAAATAAACAAAGTGCAACTCATTTTTAAAGCATTTCACTGTGCTAGAAATATGTCCAACGAGTAGCCCACACACTCTAAATAAGAGAACGCTTCATGCGAGGAAAGAAAAAAAAAAAGGCACTGCTTTACTGGAAAACAAAAAAGGCAAATGTTTCGGTCATGTGTGACCTTGCAGTGCTGGGTGTAGGAGCCATCTTAAAATAAAAAGTTACATGGGTCACAAGATTTTTTACACACCAAAAAAAAGTAAAACCCAAAATAAAGTGATATATGCTCACCACTTAATCCCCAAAGTTCTCAACAACATCAAACCGACAAATACAGAACCAAACAAAAACAGGACATAACCATTGAATCACAAGACGCAAGATGGTAACCAAATAACAAACACAAAGACAATATCAAAATGGAGAAACCTCATAGATGTATATCTTATTAGGAAAACAGGAGAATTGTAGAGTTGTAGAATTGTTAATATGTGTGGAAAAACAGAAAAGGTCTAGATATGGAATAACATATTCTAACAAAGCATGACAATTGGAGTGCTTCATTTAATCCCTTAGGGTGTATATAGTCCATATAATAAATCCATTTGGATTCACATTGTAAAACCCTTTTGTTCAAATCACCACCTCTTCTTGGACAGGAGGTATTCACCCTCTGAATACAACAAAATTTCATCTCACTCAGGTTAAGGCCAGCATCTACAAACTCTCTGGCAACAGGAGAATGAATATCCGCCCTCAATATGGAACTTCTGTGTTCATTAATGCGGAACTTTTAATTGTCGATTTGTCTTGCCAATGTATTGTAGTCCACATGGACATGTGATCAGGTAGTTAACAGAAACTGATTTGCAAGTCACTCTAATTTCATATGTTCCCCGAGTAGTGGTACTCGTGAATGATTTTGTTTTGGTAGCATTTTCACATGCTGAGCAAATCTTGCATGGGGGGAAAAAAGCCAATCGAATTATCTAAGGTGATATGTTTTTTCTCCTTGATGAAAGTGTCTGAACTAATCAGGTAATCTCTTATACTGTGGCCCCTACAATATGAAAAGAAGGGAGGCTCTTTAAAAATGTTGTTTCCATGTCATCTGCTCTGAGGACATGCCAATGTTTGTTTACGACCGACTTAATTGTCAGACTATGCACAGTGTAGGTGGTGCAACACATATAAGATCTTTTGGATGTCTTGGACTGTGACCCCACTGGTGTAGACCTTACTTTTTCAATCGCTTTCCTCAGCCACTGTTCAGGATATCCTCTATGAAGGAACTGAATGTACATCTTGACAATTTCCTCCTCAAAATCACCACTGTTTGTACATATTCTCTTAATCCAGACAAATTGGCTATAGGGGAGACCTTTCTTCAGAGATAAACATTTGGCATGAAGAAAGCTGTTACGATCTGTAGGTTTTCTGTAGCGAGTTGTGGATAGAGTACTGTCATTAACACAAACGTAAGTATCCAAAAAGCTGATCGTGTCAGAGCTTGTTTCCATATTACACTGAATCGCTGGGACAGGGCCATTTAAATAGCTTTCAAAGTAATCCAAATCGCTGTCCTGTACAATCCAAAAAACAAAACAAAAAAAAAACCATACTACAAATAGCATGTATATATCCATGTAAAGGTAATATATTATTTTAAATATCACGGTCGCACCACATGACCTTTCAGAATCCTAATCCGCCAGTGGCCCATTTGTGTACATAGAATGCACCTAAAAAATTTTTTAATTTTTTTTTTAAATTTCAAAATAATACACAATATATTTCTTTTCTTCTAAATCACTGATTCCCCCACGACCAGCCTATGTTCGGTTACTCCTAATGAGCCACTGATGTAACCTTTGCAGACTAGCCTCATATGCTTTGATAGTCTTATTGATAAATAATGCAAGTCAATAGTGCAATGGCACAATGATGGATGCTAATCCAAATCTATACTGAACTGTACCTTGATGTTTGTTTGACGTCACATAACAGTACCCATTAAAGTAGGAGTTCTCTGGAGAATGTATGCTTGGGACAGAGATGCAAAAAGGGTACTTTCCGGTGTAAGATTCTTTATAGCCCTTCAAGAGGAACAAACCAAACGACCAACCCAAACACTAGATGAAACCTTTTTTCTACAAGTGCAGCAGTCTGTTTAAGTGAAAATATTAATGCAATCTAGTGAATTTTGCCAGCAACACAAGAAAGCTGGCATTTTCTCTTGTTGAATCTTGAATGACTTTTGAAATTAGGCCGGTCATGATCATTACAATGGCAATATCGACTTATCGTACTTATGGATCGTTTTTACTGACCGGCCCATTGTCAAACCCATTGTGTTTCCATGCATGTTTGTTTCCATAAGAATGAATTTCACCAACATTTTAGCCATTCACGCTGCTTCTGTCCTCTTATCTGCTCTAGGGCTGTCGAATTAAAATTCGAACTTCAAATATTCATAAAATTGAAGATAAAAATGCACATTCAAATGCAAAGATTGTGCATTCGCATTTAAGATGAAAAAATTACACGCAAGACATAAAAAATACAATAACAATGTTTTTTTTTGAAGAAGAAAAATCTAGAAAGAATTGTTCTAGTGTTTCAAATAATCCAGTATAATCAATAATGTCGGGGGCTGAGCCACTTCAGCTGCGTGGTCTGAAACTAAACAGTGAATGAACAGCGGTAAACTGACGCGCTTTATTAGCGGGTTAATTAACTCAGCGAAACACATCCTATACATGTATGAGATCAATCAGATATTTACACTAATTAAACCTAATACTACAACTTGGTCCTGCACAAAATGATGCGAATGTACAAGTGAAGTTAAATAAGGTGCTAGGTAGAATAGTAAGTCATGTTGTGAATACTCTCTTTCCATAACAGCATAATAATACACGGACAACTAATAACTAAAGCATAAAGAATTCAAAATATTGTATCATAGTAGTCGCTCACTGTAATGTTATTATTTTAGGAGATCAGGTTTTCACAAGGGCAAATTTTTTTGTTGATACATGTATAAGTTATTATACAGCCCTAATTCCAAAAAAGCTGGGACACCGTGTAAAATGTAAATAGATCTCATAAACTCGTATGTTATTCACAATAGAACATGGAAAACATATCAAATGTTTAAACTGAGGAAATGTCCCATTAAAAAAAAAAAAAAGTGATTTTTAATTTGATGGCCACAACACGTCTCAAAAAAGTTGGGACGGGGGCAACAAAAGGCTGGAAAAGTAAGAACAAGAAAATGAAACAGCTGGAGGAACATTTTGCAACTAATTAGGTTAACTGGGAACAGGTGAGTAACATGAGTGGGTATAAAAAGAATCTTTTAGAGAGGCAGAGTCTCTCAGAGATTGTTAATCCATTTGTATGGAACTCCTTTATGTTCTCCTTCTCGGTTCAGTTCATTTAAGCAGGTGAGATCACAGGGATCATACTCTGAGATCATCTGAATGAGGTGGTCTCAGTTATGCTTTTTCTGATTTCTACGTACACTTAATGGAGATTAAAATTTTTAAAAACCTTTTCTGACCAGTCAATGAAAGTTTTATGGGGATGTTTTCAGCCTTACACACCCCTCAAGCTTTTTTTTTTTTTTTTGGTTCTTAAATTTTGTACAGTGGGGAAACGGAACCAAGCCAAATGATTCCAAAGCATGAATTTCACAGGGATTCTCAAATGACTCAAATGGACAATTTCATTACACATCAGACATAACCCACAAATTAATATTGCACTAGGGAAAATAAAAACATACAATTAAAGACAATGTTAATAAAGATATAAATTTGTGTGTGAGTTTTCTACATGGACCTGAAGGGGTGTAAATGGAAATTCAGTCTATTAGACATTGTTTCCTGCCTTCAAAGCCTCCCACGTCCCTCTCCACCAAAGAGAGTTTGGCCTTCCTGAAGAAATCACAAAAGCACTTTAAAGCTCCGAGCTTCAGCAGCCGTCGCTCTGGGCTAAACATGTGTTTCCAACCACAAAATAATAAAGAACAGGAAACGGAGAACCTAGTGAAGCTGAGAGCTGCCAACAAAATCCTACTGCTGTTTACCTGTATTCAACCCATCTTAAAAAGTGGGAAGTGGGAAGCTCAGCAGTTAAGATGTTGGACTTCTGATCAGAAGGTTGTGAGTTCAAATCCCAGGACTGCCAAGCTGCCACAGTTGGGCCCTTGTAAAAGGCCCTTAACCCTCAACTGCTCAGTTGTATAAAAATGAGATAATTGTAAGTAAATTCTGTAATGTAAAGACAATCTTCTATTAGCTATAGAAGAAGCTGTATCAGAGATTAATGGGTACATTTGTTTTTAAATTTGGGCTCTTACAACTCTTACACACTCTCACTCTTGAACGTCCTGGATATGTCTTCATTTCACAATTAATTTGTAATGCCACTCGAGAACGGATAAGTGTGCGACAGTCTGGAAATAACAGTGCATCACTTCAATTAACCGAATGAGGTGAAGAAGATACAGCATGGGCCCAAGGAAGGAAAAAACAAAACAAAACAAAACAAAAGATGTCCTCTGTGTGTTAACAATCCAGATTTCTTCAGCTTTAAAACCGGATAATTTTCATGTATCACTGAACAGAAACATTGTGGCAGAGTAAGGGCCTGTGATTAACACCGGACATAAACAAGTTAAACATTTCTACAGAACGGGCTAGAGGATTATTAAAGGATTAGCATTATTCTGTGACCATGAAATAAGAAATGTTTAAGTCTACTGAATAAGAATGCAGGAAGAAACCTGCTACTAAATGCTACTACCAATAAAAAGTATACTTTGATAGGAAAACATGAAAACATTATTCAACTAATGTCCCGTTGTATTGTAAAATTGAAAATGCTGTTGTGTTAACAGTTTGTTTAGGCCACGCCTCCTTCACCACAACAGACACAGACACACACACACCAAAGACATGCGTCTTTTACTTGGGCTAAGAGACAACGACACAGAGACCACGCCTGATTTACTGAGACTGACAGACACCAAGGCCACACCTCTTTTACTTCAGCTAAGAGACAACGAGACCAGACCTCCTTCTCTGAGACTGACAGACACCAAGGCCACACCTCTTTTACTTGAGCTAAGAGACCCCAAGGCCACACCTCTTTTACTTGGGCTAAGAGACAATGAGACCAGACCTCCTTCACTGAGACTGACAGACACCAAGGCCATACCTCTTTAACTTGGTCTAAGAGACAACGAGACCAGACTTACTTCTCTGGGCCTGACAGACACCAAGGCCACACCTCTTTTACTTGGTCTAAGAGACACCAGGGCCACACCTCCTTCACTGAGACTGACAGACACCAAGGCCACACCTCTTTAACTTGTTCTAAGAGACACCAGGGCCACACCTCCTTCACTGAGACTGACAGTTACCAAGGCCACACCTCTTTTACTTGGGCTAAGAGACAACTAGACCAGACCTACTTCTCTGGGACTGACAGACACCAAGGCCACACCTCTTTTACTTGGGCTAAGAGACACCAGGGCCACACCTCCTTCACTGAGACTGACAGACACCAAGGCCACACCTCTTTTACTTGGGCTAAGAGACAACAAGACCAGACCTACTTCTCTGGGACCAACAGACACCAAGGCTGGACACAAAGGCCATGCATCCTTCATTAGGACTGACACAGCACATAGAGGCCACACTTTAATTGGGACTGACATTGGGTCCATTTGAACAATGGTCTCTTCTCTCTGTTGCGGTTCTCTCTGAAGTCCAACATAGAGAGAATGAGGAGGAGCTTCTTCCCAAAGGCCAGGACAACACCAAGAACTCTTGGTCTTGGACTTGTGTGCACAACACCCACTACCTCAGCCTGCACATGTTCAAAATATATTCAAAATATAGTCATACTGTAACTGCCACCGATCTTTGTATCCCTCATATTATATTTCTATGGACAGTCGAAAAAAGCATTTCACTGCATGCCATACTGTGTATGGTTGTGTGTGTGTGTGTGAGAGAGAGAGAGAAAATGTTTATTTGACAGGTTCAAAGTTCACACACTCTTTACTAAGACTGAAAGGTGATATGAGAGCCTGACATATACAGAGGCTGGGACTGAAACAGAGGCCATGCCACCTTTACTGGGACTGACAGGCAGTGCCAAATGAAGCTCATTTGATAATTAAAATGTTATGTTATGTGTATTAAAATGTAATGTTTGTACACCAGTAATAAAAACAACTCCGTATGCCATACCAGATAGAACCCAAGTCTATTCAGGCGCCATGTTCGAACAACATCTTCCTGAAACGCGCCGTTTTGAATGAGTTCGTTCATGCAAATATTACACACAGTGCACTGATTGTCATGAATGCATCTTTACACCCGTCGTCCTGCCCTGAATGTCTCTCTGTGTAACAAACAACAGCCCAATACATTCATTAGCCATCGACAGGAACACAAACTGAACTCCACAGAGATTGAGTCCAGTAAGTATGGGTACACAGTCCTGGCCCTGAGCAGTGGAATTAAAGTAGTTAAGCAAGCTCACGGTATGGAGATGGAACAATTCTGTGAGCTGATGCGTTGCGGCGGAGCTTTGATGAGACAGGAACGGGGAAGTTGTAAACACTTTGACAAGAAATCCTAATTGCCAATTAAAGCCAGTTTGCTGAGGACATGAGCAAGGAGAGGCCCACTTTAACTGGCTGCCACATCCTTCACAATTCTTAAAATCATGCTTGTGTGTAAACATTTGGTTCACTGTTTTTTATTTTTTACCACGGGGTGAACAACAAAATGAACAACAACAAAGACCTACAACAGCAACAATAGCAATAACGACACCAGAAATAACAGCAACGACAACAATTACTAACACACCAATAACAGCAGCATCAATATAGCAACAGCAATAGGACCAACAACAACACCACAACCAACAGTAACAACAGGAACAAGAGAATTGTAATATACAACACATACGAACACGTCAAACCATTAGATTCATCCGCACACAGGAGCAGCGCCAAAGCACAACCCACGAAAAGAAAAGAAAAAAAAAACGCTGCAGGTTACAAAGTTCAGTACTGCAGCTTTGAGCAAGGCGTAACATGATTTTTTATTTATTTATTTATTTTTTAACCGTAGTCTGTGCTGTTATACAAAAACGAAAAAAGTGCATTGTTTTTGTATAACGGCATGGTCTCGAGTGTGTTATTCCACTTATACCACAGCGATTTCCCAACTATTAAAATGATTCAATTTATTAATGATCGTCTGACATTTTAACAGTTTATAGTTAGACTTAATGTTGTGGAACATCTGAGAGACATGTTAGTTCCTGTTCTCACTTAGGTTATAGTCATGATAAACAGTCATTCCCTTACCAGCCTCTCTCTATATATATTTTTCTCGCTCCACAATCCACAAGGGACTTTTACAAGTCCCTGTGTATGAGCTGTTAATATAGAAACAATAACGTATTCGAACAAGAATATTAATATTAGTTCATATTACAGTCAGAGCCATACAGTTATACGAAAATAATATACACCTTCTGGCCAATCAGATTTGAGAACTCTACTGTGTCATGGTACAAAAGCTTTTCTTGGGTAGTGCAATTTTTCTACAAAACACTTAAAAATAATCTGTAGCCCCCACAATTAATTTGGTGAAGCCTCCCATGGAGAGAATTGCAGCAAAGTAAGGTCTAACAACATGGGAGACACTTATAGAAGGACTTGGACCAATCTTCAAGCATATCTATATGTTTATACAGAGCTGTGAAAAAGTACATGACTCCGTCTGTTTTTGTGTATATCTCGTACTAAATAGTTTCAGAAATTAATATAAAATCTAAGATAAAACAAAGGCAACCTGAGTAAACACAAAATACAGTTTTTAAATGATAATTTTATTTACTGAAGCAAAAAAGTTATCCAATACCAACTGGGCCTGTGTGAAAATGTATTTGCCCCCATAGTTACTAATTCCCCAAATCTATGAAACTGCATTCATAATGGGGTTCAGCTGGACTAGACACAACCAGGCCTGATTACTGCAAACCCTGTTCAATCAAATCAACACTTAAATAGAACTTTTACAACAGCATGAAGTTGGTTAAAAGGTCTTACCCAGTAACACACTATGCCAAATTTGAAAGAAATTCCAGAAATGACGAGGAAGAAGTGGATTGAAATATATCAGTCTGGGAAGGGGTACAAAGCTATTTCAAAGGACGCCAAACAACCACAGTGAGAGCCATTATCTCCAAATGGAAAAACTCAGCACAGTAGTGAACCTTCCCAGAAGTGGCTGACTTCTTCCGACAAAATTCTTCTAAGGGCACAGAGACAACTCATTCAGCAAGTCACAAAAGAGCCAAGGACAACATCAAAGGACCTACAGGCCTCTCTTGCATCAATAAAAGTCACTGTTCATGACTCTACTATCAGAAAGACACGGGGCAAAAATGGCATCCATGGAAGAGTGGTGAGGTGAAAACCACTGCTAACCCAGAAGAACATTAAAGCTCGTCTGAATTCTGCTGAAACATACCTTGATGAACCTCAAACCTTTTGGGAGAATGTTCTGTGGACTGATGAGCTGAAAGTGGAACTGTGTGGAAGACAGGGGTCCCGTTACACCTGGCTTAAACCAAACACAGAATTCCACAAAAAGAACATCATACCAATCACATCAGGCATGGTGGAGGTAGTGTGATGGTGTGGGGATGCTTTGCTGCTTCAGGACCTGGGCAACTTGTAATATCTGAGGGAACCATGAATTCTGCTCTCTACCAGAAAGTCTGTAAGATGAAACTCAAGCGCAACTAAGTGGATTATGCAGCAAGACAATGATCCAAAGCGTAGGAGTAAGTCATAGTCCTAGAAGTAAGTGAAAGACTGATCTTCAGTTATCAGAAGCATTTGGTTGCAGTTATTGCTGCTAAAGTTGGCACAACCAGATTTTAAAGGGGCAGTACATTTTTCACATGGTTGATTGGTGTTGGATAACTTTTTTTGCTTCAATAATAAATAAATAAAGACTGTATTGTGTGTTTAATCAGGTTGCGTTTGTTTTATGTTGCACTTCATTTGAAGATCTAAAACTATTTAGTATGAGATACACACAAAAAGACGAACAACCATTAGTATCTCTTGTGCTGGAAGCTCTTTGTTTTTTTTTTCTCCATGATGATTGATGATCAAGGGATTTTGCACGTGTGCAAGTTCATATCTGGTTAAAGACAACAACAGGGGGAAAATGAACTTTGTGAATACTGTGATAATAGGGCAAACACTTTTTCTGTTGAGGGATATCTTTTCATAAATCACATTCCAAATCTCAGTCTAAAACCAGACTGCTCCCTTGTGGTATTATGATGGTGGATCTTCATTCTGATAATTGCATCAGACATAATCTAACTAGTGTTTGTAGTGCTCCTGGGATTGACCACCTACTCCAACCCTTCTCTCTTTCGCTATCTCTCTCTCTCTCTCTCTCTCTCTCTCTCTCTCTCTCTCTCTCTATTTCTCTCTGTTCTGCCCACAACCACCTTTTACTTGTTTCTAAAAACAGATGTACAGTTAAAATGTTTATGTACACCTCAAAATTTCGTTTTGAGGTACATAAACAAAAAAGCAAAGTGTAAAGCAACTAAGGCCAAGTTGAAGCAAATTTTAATGAAATTTCAGAAAATCAGACTGAACAAATTTCTACCAATTTCAAAATAACTATGAGGTTGTGGAGCAACAAACTAACAGTTTGATGCAGCTGCAGGATGTGAAATGACCTCAAACGTTTCAGATGTTTCTACAAAAACTCAGTAAAGATGCAGGAACCAGCACAAGGTGAAAAAAGGGCAAAAATGTTCGTATGTTTTATGCATTATTACCCCAAATAATGCTTTAGTAACATTAAAAGATGAGTGCTCTGTTTCACCAATGGATAAGGTGTGCATTTTATGCTATTTTCAACAAGCAGAGGATCAACGTGCCCATTCTCAGGCAAATATTAAATGCTGAGGAATTTTACTGTGGTCATAAACTCTTCTTTTTGCTGTCTGGTCAATAATCAGACATGGATTACGTTTTGCTGAGACTGAAATAATTTAAAACACATTAACACTACAATCAGTGTGGGGGGAAAAAAAAAAGAAACACACAAGGCCAAAAGTGCTGACTGGACTCACACACTCCTCATTGCTATGATAGCACTCACTCTAAACCTTGTTTCATCCACACACATAACTATGGATCTATACCTCTCACCAACTATGGACTATATAAAACGAAGATATAAAAGATAAAAGACTCTACAGTTTAGATATACAAACAGATTATCAGGAATCTTCAATTAATCAGAAGTAATTTATTTAGATTGGAAAACCTGCTTTGGATTGAAATATTTGATACGTCAATACATACAAATTTTAAATGAACAGGAATCTTGGTTAAAATGACAACCGAGTCTAATAAATGATCTGCTGATGTGAGTTATAGAAAGCAACTTCGCAGTGGCCCGAGACATAAAATGCACACGTAAGCTTTATGTATGAGGAAGGTCAAATGGAAAACTAGTGTTTAAAAAAAGAAAGATGACTAATTGCATATTTTAGTAAGAAAAAAAAAAGCCAGTCTCGGAGGATTTAATAAAAGGCCGAACAGGATTTTCATGGAGGGCAAAGCCACCAAAAGTCAGTGGGGGAAAAAATGCTGATTCAACTGTACATTTAGAGAACAGCAAGTCCACTTCTGATGGATTGCCAGACACTTACGATGAATCATTCTTCTTGTTTCACTTGAGATATAGAACAGTCATATAGCTTCATGTTACAAAATCAAGGAAAAGTTAGCATGGCATAAATCTCCCAAAGTAAGATTGTACAGAAGTTGCCAGTTGTAAGAATATTAAAGAAAAGATACGAGATATAATGAACCAACGAAAACAGAAACACTGGGATTATAACATTGTGTCTGACGTTTTCAGCACTTCATCCATAATATTTAAGTGAGATTTTATTCGAAATACTTTTAAGTAGAAATGGCACCCAGTATCTTTACTGGTCCGGTAGAGGCACAAAATGATGGATCAGATATCGGATCCAAATGGCATAGATTAGAATTGGATTTACATACAAAGAGACTTTTGTTAGGACTGATTTTATTATATTCATATTTTATGCTTTATTATATTTATAATCTTTACGATGCAAGCAATTTTTATGTGAAAAAGATGAACTATGACGCGCTTCAGTTAAAATAGGACATAACAGTTTAAATAGGACATTTTAAAGTTTAGTAGTTTTTAATGAAAAGAGTGTCGGATGGGGGTCGATAGTGGCTGGTATTCAAGGTTTCTAAGGTTATTAAATCTAACCTTAAACCATTCCTACTTTTATGCCATATTGTTATCATGTTCCAGTGTTGCACATCTTTAATCAACGCAATAGTTTTATGCTTTATTTCTCCTGCAGCACCCGTCAGATCGTGGAAACTAATCAGTTCATTGTAAAAGTAAAGCTTGTGCATGTGAAAGTTGTTGAATCTTACAGTGTGGTAAGTTGTTCTGTAGTGTTCTGTCGGATTCACTCAGAGAAACTCAGATGTTTAATGTACTAAGTCCAGCGGTAATCTCAAAAACAAATATGGAGATCAAATCAAATCTTTAGTCCTTTTGCTTTGTTATTCTCCTCACCGCTACAGAAATCACACTCAGATGCAGACCAAATACAGTCCAAGAAGCTTGACAAGTGGTCTCAGGCCATTTAAAAGCAAATCCTTCTGATCGATTGCAATAAAAACACAATTTAGCCTCAATTCGACCAAACTGCAGGAAACTAAAGTGTACGTCCAAATAAATAAAGAATCAATTTCGCCCTGATACTGACTAGACAAACAGCTAATTAGGTGAGGTTATTGGACATGAGTAAAATCTTTAATTTTTTAGGGATATTAATGAGCACTTAATCTTTAAATTTCAGTTTCAGTGCTCCAGTTTGCTTAGGTATTCTAATAATAGTGCAACCATTCAATAAAAGCTTCTTTTGCTATGTGAGGTCCAGTATGCAGTATTCCTGTAATGCATATTTAAAACCATTACAACACAAAGACAAATATTTTCTCTATTTCTGTTCAGTTCTTTCCACCTAATCAATTCAAAATGAGCAATACGAGCTCAATAAAAGTTTCACTAATGAACCAGTTGGGGTTCCATTTGTGTTCCAGTGATATTACATTTACAGTACCCTCCACTAATATTGGCACCCTTGGTAAATAAAGGCTGTGAAAAATTGTCTTTATTGTTTAACCTTTT
The DNA here is from genome assembly GCF_001660625.3 of Ictalurus punctatus. Classification (NCBI taxonomy): domain Eukaryota; kingdom Metazoa; phylum Chordata; class Actinopteri; order Siluriformes; family Ictaluridae; genus Ictalurus; species Ictalurus punctatus. The sequence continues at coordinate 6,973,237 of NC_030421.2, read as the reverse complement.
GATATTTTGTTCAATGAATTTACAAAAATACTCCGCTCTCATAATACAGGTTTATCTGATTTTTTTTTTTAATCCTTGTTAAATATAGGTATGCAACAATTATTGGCACCCCCAATGAATTCATATGAGAAAAATATATTTGAATTATATTCCCATTGATATTTAAAAACAAATTTTAGTACACCTGGGTGACTAGGAACAGTTCATTGTTCAACTATGACATCCTTTCACATGGGTATAAATATGAGGTAACACAGGCCAAATTCCTTTAGTCAGTCATAACAATGGGTAAGACCAAGGAATTTACCTGTGATGTGCAGCAAAAGGTTGTTGAGCTTTACAAAATTGGAAGTGTCTATAAGAAAATAGCACAAGCATTGAAAATGCCCATTTCCACCATAAGGGCAATAATTAAGAAGTTCCCGTCAACTGGAAATGTTATGAATCAACCTGGAATTGGACGTGCGTCTGTATCGTCTCAACACACTGTGAAGAGGATGGTTCGAGTGGCCAAAAAATCTCCAAGGATCACAGCTGGAGAACTGCAGAAGTTAGTTGCGTCTTGGGGTTAGAAAGTCTCCAAAACTACAATCTGAAGTCACCTACATCACTACAAGTTGTTTGGAAAAGTTTCAAGAAAAAAGCCTCTACTCTCATCCAAAAACAAACTTCATCAGTTTGCTGACACTACTGGAACTTCAAATGGGATCGGGTTATATGGTCAGATGAAACCAAAATAGAGCTTTTTGGTAATAAATACAGAGGTGGTTTTGGAGCACACAGAGAGGTAGCCATATGGAAAAGTACCTCATGCCCACGGTTAAATATGGTGGTGGATCTTTAATGTTTTGGGGCTGTTTTTCTGACAGAGGACCTGGACATTTTGTTAGGATACATGGCATCATGGACTCTATCAAATATCAACAGATATTAAATTAAAACCTGCCTGTCTCTGCCAGAAAGATTAAAATGTGCCGTGTTTGGATATTCCAGCAGGACAATGATCCAAAACATACATCAAAATCAACACAGAAATGGTTTACTGACCACAAAATCAAGGTCCTGCCATGACCATCCCAGTCCCCTTACCTGAACCCCATAGAAAACCTGTGAGGTGAACTGAAGAGGAGAGTCCACCAGCGTGGACCTTGAAATGTGAAGGATCTGGAGAGATTCTGTATGGAGGAACGGTCTCAGATCCCTCGCCTGTATTCTCCAACCTCATCAGGCGTTATAGGAGAAGACTCGGAGCTGTTATCTTGGCAAAGGGAGGTAGCACGAAGTATTGACTAAAAGGGTGCCAATAATTGCTGTACACCAATAATTAACAAAGATATTTTTCATAAACATGTCGAGTATTTTTGTGAATTCTTTGAACAAAAGATCAAAAGGTTAAACAATAAAGACAATTTTTCACAGTCTTCTTTGCTCATATTTACCAAGGGTGCCAATATTAGTGGAGGGTCCATACTTATACGTATGGAAAGGAAAGGTATAAGACATTTTACACACAGGTAAAGTTTTCTTCGCAAATATATTATTTCTACACTAACCTGCAAATCCATTGAACATATCCTCAAATTATCCTTTTCCATGAGTCGTCTATTATGGGTTATGAAAAATGAACATTTTGGGTTAGTTTCTGTTACCCGAACACAGTCAAACCTATGATATATTTGTATCACTATTTCACATTTGATCAGCTCTAAAGTTGCTTAAATAATTTGTTAAAATTAATTAAAATAAATGTCCCGCATCCAGCACCCAAAACTTTGAACCATGAAGAAGAGAAGAGATGAATCATGACAGGAATACTTTCACTATAAAAAAAAAAAACTCAGTCTTTCTTTATTCTTTTTTTTTGTGTTTTATTTCTTTAAAAACTGTTTTGAGGAAATAGATAGACAACTCAATTTGCATATTTAGAGTAGTAAATTCATCTGATATTAAGTTATTTAGCAAAACAATCACTGGTAGAGAAAAAACATCTTAAAACTGCATGTATTGGGATAAAAACCGTCTGAGCTGACAAGAAATCACAGAATCAATATTTAGAACTGCTCAAATGTGAAATAAGCTGAACATCCCCTTTAAATTCTTTCAGTCTTTCTTTATTTTCAATGATAATGTGATACTGATTGACAATATATCTTTGAATGTAGAAATCTGTTATGATGCAACCAACAGGTCCGTGTTTAACATTCTAGGAGGACTACTTCTCATTTCCTCCACAGCCGTTTACGGGCCCCCTCCTCCCGCGGGACCTGGGGCTTCATCCCTGCCTAGCCCTTACGTTAATCCGGCCCTGTCTGTAGATAATTTCACAATGCTTTACAGAAAACCGGATGTAGCTTTAGATGCCTAATCAACAATTCAGATGTGACAGTGATGAGGGAAAACCCCTTGATGACATCACGAAGAAATCTTGAGAGGAACTGATCCTCTTCCGGGTAACACTCAATAGTGGGATTATAAATGGTTGCACAAGTGCAGAAGCTTGAAGCAATGAAGTTGTTGTCACTGAGCCAAGCATTGTTCTAGGGCAAGTGTTAGATGATTTAGCTATGCAATTTGCTCAGTACAAAACTTTTGGCTTCCACTATGTTGGCTACATTAACCTTCCAGCTCCAGTGTCACACTAAAGAACCAAACCTCAGACCCTCCAAAAAATCTATTTTGGCCATGGTATCACTTAGTCTTCAACTGCTCTCACATCTTTCTTAAGCAACACACAGGAACACCCCATAATGAATGAATCATACATAATACATGATGCAATATTCCATCTGTGACAATCTGAATATTTCATACCGTATATAAATACTGAGCATACAATAAACAAGCCTGTATTATACAGAGAAAAATAAAGCTTAATTCCTCCCAAGTACATGTCTGTCACACAACCTCAATATTGTGCTTCGCTATATTCACAGCTTTAACGGCACTCCAAATGTCAGTCATTGATTTTGTTATATATTTACTAAAGCTTGATAAAGTTATTGGGGTGTGTGTGTGGGTGATGGAAGTCAACAAAGCTTCACAAGCCCCTAAAAAAATAAATTTAAAAAAATCACCCAGTCATAGAGCATTCATACAGACTATAAATAAAAGTCTAGGAAATGGAAGAAATGCTTGAAACAGAATTTGAGGGAGGTGACGTCAGCAGGGACCAGCACCAGAGACAAACAGCATTTGTAGAGCTAATCAATACGGAACGCTGAACGAGCAATACACTAGAGGAAGAAAAAAAAATAAAAATCTATAAGCATGAAGGAAAATCCTTAGAAGGTCCTTGAAGAGATACGTTAATATAATAAAGTAAAGATGAAGTGATTATTTGCCAATACAATCTCAATCATGCACTGGACAAACAACTAAAGATCTACAACAACAAAAGGACTCCAGCCAATAAAGCACACACACACAAAAAAAAAATCAAGCCAGTTTATTATTGGACATTTAAATTCATTTAAGACGGTACTGCCTTCATCACGCAACAATGATGGTGCAATCTTTACTGCGAGCGAAATTCTGTGAGGACTCTTGAGAACTTTTGCTCCATTATACAGCAAAGCAGCGTCTATAAACAGCAGCACTGCAGTGTAAATCATGTTATATAAGAACTTAGATTGCAAGAAAACACAATAAAGTGCAATCATAGCAATGCAAGAAAGAGGTCTTTGGTCTGTCTATGCTGCACTCATTCGTTTTTCATTACAAAATGATCCAAAAAAAAAAAAAAAGAATACGCAACGGAGGTGTTTATAACAGTTTTTGGCTGCATGTTTGTCATTATTTCAGATTCATTTTAGGGATAAAATGAATAAGTCATTATGACTGACCCGGATGTGTATCAGGAATTACTCGGTATAGGGATGACTATGTGCTTTCTAAAAATAGTAACAGCATGATGGTAAAGGATGCAGTTGTTGCAGTTTAAGGATATTTTAATCATCCAAAATGTATTTCGGCATATGTTGAGCCTATTTTTATGATTAAAAAAAAAAAAAACAATTAAATAAATAAAAAAGTACACATGTAAGGGGTAGTGGTGATTTGACAGTTAAGGCTCTGGGTTACTGATCAGAAGGGTGGGGGTTCAAGCCCCAACACTGCCCAGATACCACTGTTGAGCCCTTGAGCAAGACCCTTAACCCTTTCTGCTCCAGGGGTGCTGTATCATGGCTGACCCTGCACTCTGACCCCAACTTCCTGACATGCTGGGGCATGCGAAGAAAAGAATTTCACTGTGCTCTAATGTATACGTGATCAATAAAGACTCCTCATCATTATCATCTTAACCAGAGAATTTTCTCATTTATTTCAAAATGAGAAAAAAAAAATAATGGACACAATGTACGTTTTTGAATTCACAGCCAACCCGTAGCATAGTAAGCATTCTATACGCACCACTGCGCAGCTGGAAATCAGATCTGTGTCTTAAAACAAGATTCAGAAATCTGTCAGATCTTTAGAGTGATTCAGTGACCGACTCCAAAGCCTGAAGTGCATCGCTCAATGTAGAGACTTTCAAAAGATGCTAAAAAAGAAAAGTCGATGTAGCATGAAGACAACGGAGACTAGGGAGACTACAGACAGCGCAGAGATATCCCTGTGTGAACTCTTCTTAAATGTTGCACAGTATATTTCTTATATCTATACATAAATAATGTAGAATGGGTTTTGTTAGCCCTTCTACTGTCAGTGCCTGGATTAGTGGAATAACTCAATAGAATTACTAACGTGTTAAACTTGAATAGCATTACATTATGGCCCGTCACATGCATGCAGATGTTTTTCAGGCAAATTTTGAATTCGACGCCGCTGATCTAGAGCGATGTGAGAAACACCACCCACATTTTCTAATAAAGTGACAAGCATGTCACCAATACGATAAATACACAGAACGCTATAAACAACTACACAGAGATGCAGAGCACAAAAATATGCAAAGCTGAGCAGTGTAACAGCACGGTCGGGAGTGTGTCAGTCCACGTATACCTCAGTGATTCGCCAAAGGTTCCGTATATTAATGAAGCGACACGTCACACACTTGAACAGTTTAGAGTTGGACTTAAAGTTGTGGAACATCTGAGAGGGAAGCTAGTTCCTGTTCACACTTTCGTTATAGCTGCGAAAAACTGTCACTCCCTCACCAGCCCCTCTCTCTCTCTCTCTCTTTCTCTCTCTCTCTCTCTCTCTCTCGCTCTCTCTCTCTCACACACACACACACACCTTGCCATTTTCCTGAGAACACAGAGAAAAAGGAAAGCATATCCAAGCCAAGACTGAGAGCACATACAACCAAGACTCCTTCCGTAAATGTTAAATAAACCTCTAACAAAAAAAATACTTCATCATATCGACAAATATGCTGATTATTTTGTTAAACATAGGCGTTTATTACCGGTTTTGGATTATGTGAAGTGTCTGCCATACACATCCATGTGTGTGAGCTGTTACTATAGAAACAATAACGCATTAGAACGAGTATGTTAATATTAACCTATCATTCATGTTATCGTTACAGCCGGAACCGTGCCGTTATATGAAACCAAAAGCACACATTCTGACCAATCAGATTCGCTTTCAACCGTGCTGTGTGATATTTATTATGTACCGTCCCATCTGAAAGCATTGGAACAGCAAGGCCAATTTTTTTTGTTTTTGCCAAGCACTGATGACTTTTGGGTACAAGCTCAAAAGGTGAATACGATTTGAAAGATCAGAATTCCAGCTTTCAGTTCCTGATATTGAACTGATGAGTAATAGTGTTGTGGTGCAGTAAGACGTTAAGAAGAGTTAAGAGATGTTAAGCGTGGCTGAGCAGTACCAGCACAGATGCTGTGGAAGTTTAAACCAGATAACAGGAGGGTAGGGATCCCGCGAGAGGCACATCATTTCCTGGTAGCAACATTTGTGCTCATGGCTTTAAAATGAGCTCGTAGTTTTGCGCAATTCACTCTGCTATTAATAAACCACTTTTCTCAACTTCAGACAAAGACTAAGCAAATCACAGGCATCCTACTATCTAAGTGTAACCCCAGTAAAGCTCAGGAGGTGTGTTACAATCTCTTAAACGTCATATCCCTGCTATATTTCTTTATTCTTAAGACTAAAACAGACACAGGTGATGGACTTAGTCCTAAGCATATTATTTCTCACCTCATTATATTCACACCACAGGAATGTCTGATTTGTTTGTTTTTTCTCTCGACTTGTTTGGGATTGAACTTTAACTAATGCTTTAAAAAAAAAAGGTGTCTTTTGTGCTGTGTCTGTCTGATTTTGTGTAAATATAATATGTAATTACGTTGGTTTAAATTGTGTATGATTATTGTTGGCTGCTGTGCCACCAAGATTAACCCCTGAGGAAACATGGAGCTATAGCCATCCATCTATCCATCTATCTATCCATGTAAACAAAGTGTGTATGATTTTTCAAGGTCTAGTTTATAATTCCTATTTTGCCGACCAACTAACACCTTATTAGCTGTCCATAGAAAAGACAAGGCCAGTACAGTTGAGTGCAAAAGTGCGCATACGCTTAAGCCAAAACAAAGATGACACAGAACATCTATTTGACATTTTTGTCTACTTTTAGTTACATTACATGTAACATTTATAGATTAAAAAAGCACAATGCGTTGTCTTTTAATAAAAAAAAAATGTGTAACTATTAACAAATTCATGTAGTATACGAGGAGTAAAACACTTACACATGTTTGTTATTGGAAAACAAGGCTGCACTGTTAAACATTCCACTGTTTTACTAAAATAATAATAATAATAATAATAATAATAATAATAATAATAATAATAATAAATTGTGCATTTCTACCAGGGTTGCCAGATTATAGTGCCAGAACTTTTGGACATAGTTCATTCATTTTACTGTAATAAATAAAATGCATGTTCTGATGGATAAAATTGGACCCAATTTGGTCTGAGTCCAGGTGGTTTGTAGTAAAGGTTTTAAACTAGAAAAGTAACTGGATGAGAAACTGACAATCCAATCTGGCAACCATGATTACTGTGTGACCTCTTGTGCAGGTGATACTTTACTTTTCACCAGTACTAACTTTATTTGTTTGACATAAATGTATGTAATGTATGTAATCTATGAATGTAATCTAAAATTTAAATTTTTAAAGTATAAGGACAAAACAGTGTTTTATTTTTATTTTTAAATAAATCAGAGGGGAAACTTTCCCCTTGGCATTCCATTTCAGATCAAGTCCCGGTGTTGTAAGCGTTTGATCGTTCCCCATTTTCTACTGCATTTTTTCCTTTTTCTTTTGTTTTGTGTGCATTTTCTAAGTTTTAAATGAAAAATAAATCAACAGCACTGTGCTTCAAGGTTCTAAAGGGGATTACAGAAATAATTCAAGCTCTGAAAGCGTTCGCCTTATTTTTTTTTTTTTTTTTGGATCTACTGGATTTATAGCTTAGCCAGATGATTCCATTTAACCACAGTTACAAATCTACAGCATTCTGCATCATTTATGAGGATGGATTATAATACCGCACACACCTACACCTGTATTTTAGCTGCTTGAGAAATACACCTGAATATTCTGATCATAAATCATTTGATGAATTTTTCAAATGATGGTGATTCCATGTTCAAACAGTAACATCATCTCTTAGCGACTAACACAAGACTGACTGTTTTTACCATGTTTGTTAAACTGTTCCTTACCCAACATCACATTTGCAGGGAGAAAGCCAAGGCAAAATTAACAATTTTGCATAAATTAAAAACAAAAACAAACAAACGTCCATATTGTTTTTGTGAAGTATATTTAGGGTTTCTTAAAGAAATGTCAATGTACATTCCATTCATCTGTTATCCTACACAGCCTGGAGCCTAGCCCAGGGGACAAAGTGGGGGACACCCTGGGCAGGGTGCCAACCCTTCACAGGGCACAATCAAACACACACACACTACGGACAATCTGGAAATACTGGAAAAGAAATGATCTTATATTACTGATTGTCAAAAATTCATCCACAACAGCATCTCACAAGTTTTCTCACATAAATTTGATGACGCATTTATTATGCTTTGGAAGGGAACATCATTTAGGAAATGTTGTTCTGAATTAATGTTTACTTTGTGTGTGTTCAGTTGTAGTAATTTTATATATTGTTAAGTAGAATGAAGACATAAACAGGACTTCCTACTAATATAGGCAGGGGGAAATTAGCATTTAACTTATTACAAAATGTCTTTTTGCTAATTTCTCTATTCAGAATTTGCCATTTATTCCCATAACAAAGAGAAAATAAGTCAGCTAAAGCTGGCATCAGGACGATCAGTCAATCAAACATGTGCTTTTAGCTATAATTCAGCTTTAGAGAAGGATATAGTATATTTCATAAATCTACCATTAGTAAATACTTATAAATTGAATCATCATGTCTGATCTCTGTTAACATAAATAATCATTTAACCATTTGAAGCAATGTTGCCATGGACCTTAAGTCTCCAATGAAGTCTCATTATTCAGTTTAACATCTCAATGGTTGGTTATACAAATAAATATAAGTAATGTTTAATTGAGGTGGATATAAACCCAATTTCAACATTTAATTAATTTCTGTGTATCAATGGCACCTGACTAATAATGGATAAGAGCATCGGGCTTGAATAGCTTCGGATGACCATCGGTGTATGATCTGTGATATTCAGACAAAGAATTTTGATCAATAATTTGTATAGTGACTACATGCACACTACAGGTATATAAAAAGTCCGATAAGCAAGGCACAATGTGATACACGTCAGTTTACTGGTTTGCTTAAATCCTGCACCTGTAATAATGTTGTATTTGTAGAAGAGAAACGCTGCTTTTCATGCCAGTCTGCAATGCGCTCTGTGCTAACACAAGAACCTCGGTGATGATAGGAAGAAGCAAATCACGCCTTTATCTCTTCCCATTATGGCCTCTCGTAGGAATCAATCATAATTCAATTAGCCGAGGCAGGAGGCAAATATCCTGGCACAAACATCACACACACACACACACAATCACAACAAATGACCTGCAAACTCATTAGACAATGCAAGCCTGTGGCAGAAAAACCCAGAGATATGGAGAGGATCACTGCGTGGGCTCTTTTCAGCCATGGAGAAATTCATTTTTATTTTGATATCCCATTCCTCAGAGCATCAGAACCGTAGGTTCTACTCGGGTTAATAAATGAGTTGTGTATATAAATGAGAAGTGACACAGCAGTTAACGATTCTGAAAGCCAGAGAGGGACTTATGAGGAACTGATTGGGTATAGGATTGTGCTGCATTTTGCTTCAATTAACAATAACAACAGTTGTGGCTTTTCTAAGCTCAAGATCACTGAACATAATCAGTCTGAAAGACAGAACATTTTGGCAAAGAAGCGGGAAAAAGGAAGGTAGGTCTTAGAATTGCATAGTATATTATTATTATTATTATTATTATTATTATTATTATTATTATTATATAATATATGTAGAGGCAGTAATGGTTCAGTAGTAGTTTTAATATTATTATTAGTAGTAGTAGTACTTGTAGAAGAATTATTATTAATACTTGTAGAAGGGTTGTTATTAGTAGTACTAGTAGTACTTGTAGAAGGATTAGTAGTAGTAGTACTTGTAGTACTTGTAGAAGGATTATTATTAGTACTTGTAGAAGCATTATTATTAGTACTAGTAGTACTTATAGACGTATTATTATTAGTACTTGTAGAAGGATTATTATTAGTAGTACTAGTAGTACTTGTAGAACTATTATTGTTATTATTTTTAGTAATAGTTGCAGAAGTAGAAATGTGTTAATAGCAGTAGTAGTAGTACTTGAAGTTGGGATTATACTAATTATTATTAGTAGTAGTACTTGAAGAATTATTATTATTATCATCATCATCAGTAGTAGTACTTGAAGTGTTGTTGTTGTTGTTGTTGTTGTTGTTGTTGTTGTTGTTATTATTATTATTATTAGTAGTAGTAGTAGTAGTAGTAGTAGTATTTTATTATTATTATTATTATTATTATTAATAATAATAATAATAATAATAATAATAATAATAATATTAATAGTAGTAGTAGCAGTAGTAGAACTTGTAGTAATCATTTTGTAGTAGTAGTAGTAGTAGTAGTATTTCCTTCATAGCAGAATAAAAGAATAGTGTTGGAAAATGTGGAGTAAAAAGTCAAGTAGCCTCTGTGATGGACTGGAGGCATGGAGCAGCTCCGTATGAGGCCATATGTCATACAGTCTGGTCAAAAACGAGAGCCAAATGCTGCAACTTATGATGCGGTGCACAGCAGTAAATCTAAAAAGTAACTGAAATGTGAAAAGACGCCAAGCAGATTCAGCACCACAGAAGGCATGGCCGAACACTCAGGAAAAAAATTAGCCACTCAGTCACCAACCATGCACAAGTGTGTGACTGATGGGAAAAGGCTTGTGGTAGGCAGGTGAAGTGGAGCACTGCTGGGATTGCTCCAGGTGTTATTCTGTTGTGGGGAACATTGGAGCTCAGCTTCTACACATCAGGTTCTTGTAAAACAGCAAACTGTTCTGAGCTGCAGTACATAAGTAAGTTAAAGGAAATGGAAAAGTAAAAATCCATATTCTTTGGGATGACCCAAATAAATAAAATACCCAAGTATTCATAAATTAAGTACATATTAATATCTGCATTCAGTATCTGGAAACTTCATTCATAAGCTCGCTGGATGAGGACAAAAATGATATACAGTGGCCTCCACTAATATTGGCACCCTTGGTAAATATGAGCAAAGAAGCCTGTGAAAAATTCTCATTACTGTTTAACCTTTTGTTCAAAAAAATTCACAAAAACACTCTGGATATCAAACAATTACAAACACAACACAGGTTTATCAAAAAAATATATATATATCTTTTATATTTTATGTATCTAATGTCACCCTTTTTGTTTTGGAATGTTTTGTTTTGGAATGTTTTGGATCATTGTCCTGCTGGAAGATCCAACCACGGCCCGTTTGAATCTTTCTGGCAGACGCAGTCAGGTTTTCATTTAATATCTGTTGATATTTGATAGAGTCCATGATGCCATGTATCGTAACAAAATGTCCAGGTCCTCTGGCAGAAAAACAGCCCCAAAACATTAAAGATCCACCTCCATATTTAACCGTGGACATGAGGTACTTTACCATATGGCTACCTCTCTGTGTGCACCAAAACCACCTCTGGTGTTTATTACCATAAAGCTCTATTTTGGATTCATCTGACCATAGAACCCGATCCCATTTGAAGTTCTTATTGATTTATTAAATAACTTACTTTACTTACTTATTTATTCTTATACCACTGTGTTGTTGAATTCTAAAAACTGATTGGTCCGAAGCTGTTAATTCATTTTCTATAACAGCAGCTGTGATAGTACTGAAGCTGCAAATCACAGGTCTATAAAGTTATGTTTTCCGACATGAGAAAATCTTTGGAACGAAAGAGATTGCAGATTCTTCACAACATTTACTGTCTATTATCTTCAAGAGGGAGAAAATAAAGAGAAGGTTGGTGAAACAATGACATGTTTTAGCTGCTATAACATAAGTGATAAAAGGTACTAACTTGTTTTAAAGACGTTTCGCAACATTAAACATAACTACAAGCAGATGAAAAAAAAAAGATAACGTCCGAATCTTTAATTAAAAATGAATTGTTAGTGTTGGCAAATTGTTTTCATTTGTAGCAAAGCCAAAAAGATACTGGATGTCTTACCAATCCTGGGGTTCTGAAATCGTCTCAAATCCTCCGCTGTTTTCTCACTCATTTAAAAACGTCTTTATCATCACAGGAGCAGTGAGTTTTCTGCAGGGACCAAAATGGAAATATTCATGTAAACATCTTAAATAAAAGGAATATGCCACAAAAAATGGCAACATGGCAATTAGTGAGAGACTCTGGGGACCAGTTAGCACAACTGACTGACCTCTAGTAGATTGAATAAGCAAAAAAAATGTTGTAGTGTTATAATAAAGAAACTATTGATAAGGTATTATATATACAGTCCTTATCTAAAGTTCCCTGGAAATCGCTCATAAAACAAGTAGCGCTGAACCAAACCCGACACAGCAATTATAGATAAAAGAGAGAAAACAGCAAACAGCAGTGGTGATAGATGTGAAATCCAGAGGTAACATCAAAAAGAGCACATACAAGAAGCTGTAGGAAAACAAGGGACTGAAAAATCCTGCTGTATCGTCCAAAGAATTCTAAAAAACTTATCAATTGAACAGAACTATAAAAAGCTAATTGTGATCGATAGTTTAACTTTCTGTTCTGCTGTTTAAGATGTGGCGTTAAAAAATGCATGTCTTTTCATGCAAGATCCTGAAGCCTATCACGCAGAATGCCACAGGGCCACAGAGACCAATTTCTTAGAATTAAATACATTTATTTAAATACATTGTGGATCAGGTGGTAGAGTGGGTTGTCCGCTAATCGTAGTGTTGGCGGTTCGATTCCCGGCCCATGTGACTCCACATACTGAAGTGTCCTCAGGCAAGACACTGAACCCCAAGTTGCTCCAGATGGCAAGTTAGTGCCTTACATAGCAGCTCTGCTACCATTGGTGTGTGTGAATGGGTGAATGAGAACCAGTGTAAAGTGCTTTGGATAAAAGCGCTATTTAAGTGCGCCATTTACCATTTGTTACACTTCCCAGAATAACCACCAGGTGGTCATTGGCCTCGAGTGCACCCCATATTTACGTACCGTAAGGAGTGCTACCCATCATACATGACTGGTGAGCGTGGTCTATTGGTATGATTGGATGGAGGATATGATTATAATGCCAGCGGTTGTGGGTTTGACTGACCAACCCCCCCCCTGTCTATATTTTCAGCAAATCTAAACAGGACACATAATGTGCAAGGTAAAGTTATTGAAAGTTTGGAAATGATCCGCTACGTGCCAGTGTGTCCACCCTGACGCTCAACTACAGCTGGAAGGACTTTAAACAGTTGATATAATATAATTGTTGCACGCCGTTTCTGTCAGTTCCTCAAACCGGAATTTATTTGCAGCAGCAACCAAGTCAGACTTTGTTGTCAGTTTCGCCTTCTTTCGATTGTAGTCCTTCATAGCGTGCCACACCATCTCGATTGGATTCATATCCGGGGATTTGGCAGGAGTCTTAACCCAGTTTATATCATCTTCAGCAATGACTCTTCTTGCAGCAGAGTGATTAGGGTCATTGTCCTGAAAAGACGAAACAAAACGGCGGTATTCTCCGAAGTTACCCCTTATATTTGGAGCTGTGGTTTCTTTTATAATAGCATCCTCAAAGAAAGAACGATCAATTATCGTAGTATATAACGTGAACATATCTTGAGATCATGTTAATTGATGTCGAGCACACAGAAAAATTACAGTAAGTCAAGATCATGACTTTTATGTTGAGGTCATGAGAAAACAAGAAAGAAAAAAATGAATAATGCATGGCCACTTAGGGTTCCCGTACAATCCTGAAGTCGGATTCAGCTAAATTCTCGACATCGACTTACATTGATTGTTATCTTAGCTTTCTATCATTGTGATAATCATGCCATTTTTCTACCATTAATATATTTTATTCTCAAAACGATAATTTATTCTCATAATTCTACGACTTTATTCTCAAACATTATAATCTCAATCTCATGATGCTACAACGTTATTCTCAAACAGTATAATCTCATAATGCTACGATTTTATTCTCAAACGTTATAATCTCAATCTCATGATGCTACGACTTTATTCTCAAACATTATAATCTCAATCTCAAGATGCTACGACGTTATTCTCAAACATTATAATCTCAATCTCATGATGCTACGACGTTATTCTCAAACATTATAATCTCAATCTCATGATGCTACGACTTTATTCTCAAACGTTATAATCTCAATCTCATAATGCTACGACTTTATTCTCAAACGTTACAATCTCAATCTCATAATGCTACGACGTTATTCTCAAAGATTATAATCTCAATCTCATGGTGCTATGACTTTATTCTCAAACATTATAATCTCAATCTCATGATGCTACGACTTTTTTCTCAAACGTTATAATCTCAATCTCATGATGCTACGACTTTATTCTCAAACGTTATAATCTCAGTCTCATGATGCTACGACTTTATTCTCAAACATTATAATCTCAGTCTCATGATGCTACGACGTTATTCTCAAACATTATAATCTCAACCTCATGATGCTACAACTTTCTTTTTGAAACATGCTCCTGTAGTCGGTCTGCCTGCTCAGAGCGGAACTCGAACCAGCGCCGACCGGAATGGGAGAAAAGAAAAGAAAACTCTAAGATTATAGCATACCGTAGGTCGCTAGTGTATCTTGTGAGGCCAGGGGAGTGATGTGCCAGCTAGCCTCCGTTACTGTTCAATTAAATTATAAAATTACTGTCACTAGAACATTAACACTATGATATTTGACCATTGTTTTATTAGAGCGTTAGCTTTTAAATAACATATTTTAAATGTAGATGAGGTAATTCATTTAACTGTTCAATGTAATGTAATGTCATGTACAGTACACCAAAATCAGTTTGCTCGCTCAAAGAATGTGACACGACTGCCACCTAACGGGCTTGTCTCGCCAGCACTGAGTGACATACCACAGTGTACCGCGGCGTACACGGATCATGTTCGCTTTCTTGCGCGTTTTTGATGGCCACATCTGTATTCTTAAGTCAAGACTAAACATACACATTTTGCTAATTCAATTTTTGCTTGTCTTTTGATGGCAAACAATTGCAAAAAGTACATATAGCCATAACATAGCAATATTACACAAATTAAAAAACTGGTTCATGAACAATAAGAAATGTCTAGCGAATACGTATCAAATTGTGATTTTTTTAAACTCTCTTTTTTGTTGCTTATGTTGTTGTTTTTTAAATAGCCATTGTTCAACATTCAATTTTGTAAATCCAATTTCCATTTTGCTTTTAGACTACAAAAAAAATGTTCGAAAAAATCGCAAAAGGAACACATCACACAAGTAATATTTCTGAGATATAAAATATATATTATTGTATGGCAAAATTTTATTTTATAATTATATTTTATAGAATTTATTTGATACTTTTGAATCTTGCCATGGTGGTCACGCTTGGTTAACCTGGAGTGTCAGCGTTGTGCTGTGCTTGGACCCAACGCTCAAAAAAGCAACCTCAGGCCTCGCCATGTATGCAGATATGTTTGATAATAGTTTTTACAGTTCCATCCATCCATCCATCCATCTTCTACCGCTTACTCCTTCAGGGTCACGGGGGAACCTGGAGTCAATCCCAGGGAGTATCGGGCACAAGGCGGGGTACACCCTGGACAGGGTGCCAGTACATCACAGGGCACAATCACATACACACTCACATATCATTCATACACTACAGATACTTTAGACACACCAATCAGCCTACCATGCATGTCTTTGGACTGGGGGAGGAAACCCCCGCAGCACGGGGAGAACATGCAAACTCCGCACACACATGGCCCCGGCGATGTGTGTTCAAAAACGATTTGAAATGCTCACGTGCAAGCCAGACAATTATGTGGGGACAGTATGTTAAACTGTGATGTTCAATACCTCAAGAACAACATCCATAGTGTGTGAACTGAGCAGTAGAGAAGGAAAAATGGCACAACCAAACACCAACACAGCCAAAAGTTCATTCATTCATTCATCTTGAGTAACCACAAGAATGTGTGGACTGACCATGAGGTGGAACTAGATACTACTTAATACTACACTAGGGCCTTATTCAAAATCTTTACTCATAGTGCAGTTTGGATCACTGGAGCCATGGATGCTGTAGTACAGCGTAGATCATATGGTCAGCAGCCACAATTGTTTTTTGTTTTTTTTCTGATTTTGTCATGGGAACTTACTGTCTCTTATTCTAATTCTAAAATATACAACCTAATCACAAACCTGAGTTCAGTGCTTTTTAGGTGTTAATACAAATGGTATATTAATCAGATTTCTTCATAAATAACTTTGGTGAAAACCAGTTTAAACTCTGTTATATAAACTGTGCACCTCTAGAAGAATTCTGAAAAACGAGAACTGAAAGTCACCACATCTATAAGGCTAAGGATTTGTTTTCCCCATGGACCTCGCTAATGGTGGCCGGTGGATTTGAGACCTCGCCTAGGCCTGACAGGTTCTAAACGTGATGAAGGACATGGAGCTGAGGGCAGCACGACTCGAGTCACTGACTTGTTCTAAACCAGATCCCATTACATGGCCCTAAGGCTTTCCACAATCTGAGTCATTGTGTGTGTGTGTGTGCATGTGTTCTCACCACACAGATTTCAGCTACACAACTTTTTTGACTTGTATGCTACAAGCTTATTATACCTTAACTGAAACTTTTTTAATAATACATACTGGAATTGGCACTCATTTGACAAAAACAACATAGAGGTAGAATTGGACTTGATGTCTGGGTTTTCAAGGGACACAAAATCAATTTGCAGTCTCTCAACAATAAGTCTAAACAGCTTCCAATTCAGTGGAACCAAAAAAATGCACTAGAAAAATCCCTGAAATGTTAAGAAGAAGAAGAAGAAGAAGAAGAAGAAGAAGAAGAAGAAGAAGAAGAAGAAGAAGAAGAAGAAGAAGGCCAAACAAGCGCCTGAAGGAGCATGACTGATTACAGGACTGACAATCAACATATTCCAAGAAAAGGAATGCAAATCTACCCATAAATCCAGTATGTTCCCAAAAAAGTGCAATGCTACGTCCTCGAATATTGTCTAAAAACAAACAGAGTGAGGAGAAAAGTATAGATGTTTTTTGGAGAAAAATTAGCAGGAAAAACTACAAAACACTTATATTTACATGTTCTATTATAACTTTCCCTCAAAAGCATAGGCCTTGCCTAAGCCACTGGGATCTAAAAGACTGGACAAGACAAGAGAACATGAAAAAGTTATTGTTGATTAGCCTGATGAAGCTAAAGGACAAGACAAGAAAAGCCAAGAAAACAAATCCTATACAATCAAGAATAGTTTTTTTTTTGTCCTTCCCAAAAGGAAATGTGATTAAAACAATAACTGAAACATGAAAATGATATTAAAACATCTTGTACTTTTCTGCCAAATAAACATGATTAAATGTATGTGTATGTGTGTGAATGTGTGAATGTATGTGTGTGTATGTGTGTGTGTGTGTGTGTGTGTGTGTGTGTGTAAAATTTTATTCAGAAAGTGGAACACAAACACAATCACAGGGAAGATGGAAGTAAATGTTGCATTTCATTTGGAAATCAAGGTTCCAGAGTCTGGAGGAAGAGTGGAGAGGAACATAATCCAAGCTGCTTGAAGTCCAGTGTGAAGTTTCCACAGTCAGTGATGATTTGAGGTGCCACGTCATCTGCTGTGTTTTCTCAAGTCGAGAGTCGATGCAGCGTCTACCAGGAGATTTTAGAGCACTTCATGCTTCCATCTGTTGACGAGCTTTATGGAGATGCTGATTTCCTTTTCCAGCAGAACTCTGCACCTGCCCACAGTGCCAAAACTTCTAGTAACTGGTTTTCTGACCATGGTATTACTGTGCTTGATCGTCCAGCCGACTCGCCTGACCCGAACCCCATAGAGAATCTACGAGAGACACCAGACCCAACCATACAGACGAGGTGAAGGCCGCTATCAAAGCAACCTGGGCTTCCAGAACACCTCAGCAGTGCCACAGGCTGATCGCCTCCATGCCACGCTACATTTATGCAGTAAATCAGTATCAGCGCATAAATTAACATACTTTTCATCAGGTCGACATTTCTGTATTATAAATTCTTTATTCGAGTATTTTTAGATACTGGATTTTTGATTTCTGTGAGCCGTAAGCCATAATCATCAAGATTAAATATTTAATCTTAAAGATAAATAAATAAAGATACATTTTTGCACTTTATGTGTAATGAATCTAGAATATATGAAAGGTCTACTTTTTTTTTTTTTTAACTTTTCCACGATATTGTCATTTTTGAGATGCACCTGTATGTAAAAATATGAGAATTTCAGAACCTTGGTGAAATAATTAACATAACAGAATGTCTGCCATCCTTTCTCTTTTTAACCAAACAAATCGTATAAATGAAAGCATTTCCCTCTTAAGCAATCATGTATATCATGCTATCAAATTACAATATCAGACCTCATAAGGTCTCAGAGCTCCGATTCTATAAACTCCCACTGCGTGTAATCTAGTCTAGTTTCGCAGTTCACACTAACACATAATACACTAATTTTCTTACTGTGTATTAGCTCTGAAACACTAGATCCCATCCTCCAGCTCAGATCAGACACAATTTCTGATCAGATCCGTTTATGTATTAATTCTGTGAATATGTATTATTCTAACTGACATGATGCAGATCATGACATGACCATGTAACTTATAGGAGGACTAGAAGAGGTAAAAGCACAGCAGAAGAGAACACGCCAAGACAGACATGCAACCAGCGGGAAGCAACAATTCACACGTTCGTTTATTGTATCCTATGTGAAAAGCTTTGATGGCTGTTTTTCTGCTTCCTGACGTACGCAGTCCCAGAGAGTGAAGCTTCTCTCAGCTTCCACACGTCTGTCAGAGCCTCGGTGCCAGAGCACTGCCATGGGCAGATAACAGCTTCAGCCTCACACACACACACACACACACACACACACAATCTTGGAGGAGACCCTGGGGCTGAGCCACCCAAAGCATATGCAGCCTTTTTCCATCCATTAAACACGTCTCACACACACTCGATCCAAACCACTTGGACTTCCACAACCAAAAAGCTTATTAGGCTTGGAACAAATTCAGGTAGTAGCAACATTTTCACACTGAGACACCACCTCGGCAACACCACAGTGCTGCCTTAGCAGAGTCTATATATTGCAAAGAATCAATGCATATAGAGGTGAATTATGGTACAGAAGTATGCAACATGGCTGCTATGTGTATCCTGTGTTCATTCATCATGCAACATGTGCATGTAGTGCAATACAAAGGTAAATAGAGGGGGAAGTATACTGTTTAAGGAATGAAAGACTTGGGGACGTGCAGTTATAGGAGAATAATCAATTACAGGGTGGTATGATGAAGCAGAGTTACTGTTCCCACCTTGGAATTGATTCTTTTCCAATTGCAGCACATCCTGAAGTGTTTATTCCCCCCTCTTATACTATAGCAATGTTAAATTTTTTTATTATTTATTAAAGAATAAGATGTAATACGTATAATCCATTTATATTTACACTTAATGCTGTTGCATGTCTGAGAAACAATGTCCTTGTCATCACAGGGCTCTCTTTTTTTTGAGTTACTAAAACAAGTAATATCAAATTTGCTCGGTTATTTCATCAAATGGTTTATGAGGTAGACGTGTTCACGGTGATTGGTTTTGATTTATATTTAGAATGCATGTCTTCTTATGTACACTTTTCTGGCCACATGCTTCAGTATCTTCAGAAGGCTGACTTCAAGTTTCTGTGTAAATGGTTTTCCATGTCAAAACAAACTCTTGAAACATTGACACACACTGAGCTTTTCGAAGCAAGATATCGAGAGTGGTAACAACATAAGGCTGTAGGAAAAGCTCTGCGATTGCTCATCTGTCAATGCAGTCAAATTGCCTCTTTCTGTAAGAATAGCTGGTTCTTGGCCATGTTTTTTAACAAAACATCCCAGACTCTTTATCACAGTGGTTCATGGTTTAGTAACGTCGGTAGAAATCACAATCCACCATTATGAAATTACTATATTTATTAATGAGTTCTGATAGATATTTGCCTGTTTGACTGGTCACTTGAATTGAATGGGTTTAACACCCATGCTAAATAACAAAGAAAAAAAAAAAAAAAATAGGACAATAAATAATTTCCAACTTGGAAGTAAAGAGTTCTGCTGGTGGAAGGCTCGGGAATAGAAAGCTCTATGGCTCTTATAAATAGACAGTAAATATCATATGTATTAAAATGTTCATGAAATAATTCTCTACTAAGTGGGTCTGTGGTGGCTTTACTGTTTGAGAACCGCTGCTCTAGCAAATGCAAAACTTTCAAAATGTTGCTGTTGGAAAATTAAAATGCTCGGGATTAATCACAGTATATTTTATGTTTATCAATCGATTAAATTGCTAAACTACAGCCAACCACATCTAAGATTGTAGTCTAAATAAACCGAAGTGGACAGAGATGGATTAAAGGTGAAAGTTCACCAAACAAATCAGACTTCCATACCTTGAAACATACAGACAGGCTTTTACCTTAAGGACCAATTCCATTAACCCCTGTTCCTCTTGAGCTAAGAAATTGGAGACTTTCTTCATTCCTTTAGTGTGGACTGAAGCCTACGAGTCGGAGGCTCCATTAGTGTTCACTCCGATTAGCCAAACATTGATTTCAGGGGTCGAGTTAGGCTGCACAGTAATTTCAGGGGCCAAGTTAGGCTGCACAGTAATTTCAGGGGCCGAGTTAGGCTGCACAGTAATTCCTGGCTGGAATTAATAAAATTTGGGTTACTATAAATGACAGAGAGTGGTGTCAAATGAAATAAAGATGTGGCCAGGTGTGCATTATTGTTTTTTTGTTTTGTTTTGTTTTGTTTTTTAATCCACATAATCAGACATTTCGACTGATTTCATGTGATTTGTGGTTTTACTGTTTCATTTAAAAGAATTAATCTGAAAATAATCTTAAAACAGTTTCACATAACATGCCTAACGACATGCACTGCAAAAACAGACTTCTAGAAAGAAGCCAAATATTCTTAAATATAATCAAATTTGCTTGTATAAAGCAAAGAAATCTGCCAATGGGGTAAGCCAATTTTGCTTGGCTAGGATTCTTAAAACTAGCATAAAAGTCTAACCACTGAAAGAGCGTAATGGGCCTTAAAACTAGACAAATGCCAAAATTAATTAGCAAGCGGTGCTTATTACAAGCAATGGAAACTCTTTTTAGTCTGTTGATTGAGCTAACTTTAGGAATTTATCTTCTAATTTAAAATTCATAATTAAGAAAAAAAAGAGCTTACAATAAGACAATTTCTTCAAACACTATAATAAATAAGTGATTTATTAAGACACCAGTAGTTTTGATATTTTTAGCATTTTTATTGAAACATGGAAAACACACAACCAAAATTGTGAAAGCAAGTGAAACCATAAATGTAACCGCGGAGCCCAGAAAAAACATGCGGACTGTGAGAGCGGCTGTAGCACACATGATAACACACAAACATGACAACAAAAGCTCGGCAATTTTGCTGAAAAACTAGGGGTACCTTTCATCCAGCTCGCTAGTTCAGTAGGTAGTGAATCAGCATATGGTGAACACGAGCTGGTGCACTTGTAAGGACCCTGTCTCACTACACTTAAGATAAGACTACATACTCATCACCAAAAATTAAAAACGTAAAGATATTTAAGTTTTATGCTACATAAATTTGTGAGCTTAATCGCACGTATTTCTGTCATAATATGTCAAGCAGAAAGGTAATTTATATATCATTACAGCCTTTAAGCACAAAAAAAAACAGCGGTGCGTGCAAACTAATCAGCTAATCACAAACTAGCACTACTAGCCTTCATTTTTACTTTTTTATTTCAGCTTACGTCTTAGCATAAAATATTGATTTACACAGTACAATAGTTCAACAATATTATCTAGACTAGCGGGCTAAAGACAGCACTGCACTAATACTGTAGCTAGCTTAGCTAATGATTGCCTCTAACAGTACATATTTGATATTGTTTTTTTTCCAGGACCAAATAGCATCTGTGTGATTTATTCATATATATTTATCTTTCCAAATCTTGGGGGGGGGGGGGTGGATGACAGGTGTGCTATATTTACAGGTGCGGTGACAAGTGTGCTGTATATCTGTGAGTCTGTGAGAATGGTAGAGTGAGGGAAGACACAGACCCTCTCAATTTTGTAAGTAATACACCAGCTAATCAAGTGTGAAGAAGTTTAAGAAGATTCATTACTTCTCCAGGGTTGAGGAAACGCTTTCGATGTGGCACTGGGAAAAGAATCACTAGCAGGCTTCAGGTGCTATATTACTAGTATGAAACTGGAAGGGAAAGTGTGAGCCTGTGTTTAAAAGATTTGAGAATAGTCACAGCAGCAGTTTGATGCATTTTTAAAAGTCAAATTTTTATGTGGCTATATACTGAAAAAGTGTCTGATAAAATGCAAATGAAGACTCGTTATCGGTGATTAGTTATTGGGAATAATGGTGTTTGCTGATCGGTCATTAGGAACCATGGTGATCAGGGATTTGCTGTTGGTAACCATGGTGATCAGGGATTGGTCATTGGGAACCATGGTGATCAGGGATTGGTCATTGGGAACCATGGTGATCAGGGATTGGTCATTAGGAAATATGGTGATCAGGGATTGGTCATTAGGAAACATGGTGATCAGGGATTGGTCATTGGGAACCATGGTGATCAGGGATTGGTCATTGGAAACAATGGGACAAACCTGTGATGTGAGTTGGAGAGCTGTATCAAGTGCAGGACAGTCGCCATCGTCTGCTCAAATCAGACTTGTTGCTGGGATCTTTTTTTTATATATATATACAGTCATTAAAGAAGTCTAAAAATGTCCCATGTTACAGTCAAATGTAGTGAAACATCACTAAATCGGCAACACTGGCCAGTAAGGTGGCTTTATTTTCTCTAGTTGCACTTATTTTCTTCTACGAAACTACCAAGTTTAATAAGTTATTATTAATGAAAGAAAATGATGGTCTTCAAAACAAGGTACCTGTGATTTTAACAAAGAGACATCATTACCTATCTGGGATATTAAATATTTTAAAGCTCGAAGTAATTTTAACCCATCCTCTAGGAAATATTAGTTTATTTATGAATATGACATAGTGTATATCCATATTATACAAGATGTATATACACATTACAGGACCTGAGCATAGTGATTTAGGGGTGAAAAAAAAATCACTAAACAATTTATTGGTTCATAAATTACTCAAATGCCTAAACATTGGTCTAAATTAGTCTTAGACAAATGCTGATGCTGTCCTTTTTAGCTGTTTTCTTTCATTTTCTTGCACAATCAATGCTGAGCTCAAGTCCAGTAATAATCTATAGGAAAAGCAGATGCAAAATCCAGGTGGCTGTCTCCAAAAAATAATCCTAATTAGAGCCCACAGATGGTCCTCTTAAAGCATAAACTGGCAGTTTTATTTACTAAGGAGGGTATAAATAGCTGAGATAAGTACTTTAACCCCAGGATGCTTTGCAAATAGCAGCTCTGGTTTAAAAAAAAAAAATCCATGTGCAAATAGTGATGAACTCAGGCATGTGTGGGCTAAAAGTACATATAAAGACTCTCATTTCCTGGAACGGGTCATACACTTGATATCATGTTCCTATATTCCTATAATCCGGAGTCTTTCAATGTGAGAAGCTTTTAGATGTCCAGAATTCAATCACTGTGACAGCTCTATCCATTCGTCTGATGCTCAGCTGCGCACTGCGTCTCAGTACGCTACGTTCGTTATTTTCGTTTTTGTTGTTCAATTTTTATTGTTCAATGTTTGTTTGTTTGTTTACGGCTCGTGTAAAAGTGGAAGGGATGACTGGCTGGAAAGATCTACTCCCGGTTTCGATAGCGTGGATTATTGGCCTGTTTGGATCATGTTTGCAAATGCAATCTAATATCGACACGTGGAAGTTGGGGTTCGGATGTGGCTCGCACACCTGTACAGCCGAAAGACTTTGCTGGAGATAAATTCAAAGATGTCTCAGGAGAGGATATCGAGCAACTTTAATGGCTTGATGGTGGAAAACATACCACAAGAGATGATTAGATCGAAAAAACGAGAAAGGAGAGGTAGCATTCGGAACCGCCTGCGCCGGAGATTTAATCGGCCGCCCAGCCGTCTATTATCTTTAGTAACCTGAGCTCATTGAACAGTACAGTGGATATAATAAGATCATACACAAGGTACTGTAACGAATTCCGTGAGGTATCTTTGTTATGCTTTACGGAGAGGTGGGTACAATCTAAAATGCCTGACTTTCTCTTTGAGGTATCTGGTATCACCTTAGTATGAGCAGACAGGGATAAAGATTTGGGTAAGAGTAAGGGCGGCCGGACGGGTGTGTCCATAAACGATAAGTGGTGCCGTGTGTATTCAGTAAAATGCAAGATCTGTGATCCAAATGTAGGTAGGAATTTCTAGGTATGACTTTTTATCTGCCAAGAGAATTTGGATGTATTTTGCTGTTTGGGTTTATTTTCCTCCCAGCGGCAACCCATCGCAGGCTCAGCTATACAGATGCACCCGTGATCGTGCTCGGGGACTTAAATCAATGCAATCTGGAGTCTCTGTTACCAGGATTTGAACAATATGTAAAGACAGAAACAAGGAAAGACAATATTCCGGACAAATGTTTTGTGAATGTCAACGATGCTTAGGTGTCTAGGTGTAGACCAGCGATACTGAATTCTGATCATAATGTTGTGTATATGACACCAGTGTATAAGACCAAACTTAAAAGAGGCAAACTGGAAAAGGAAGTAATGAGATTGTGGTCGAATGACAGTAGAGAAGCACTGAGAGCCTGTTTTGATTGGAGAGATTGGGAAATTTTTCACTAGATGAAAGGACTACAGTAATAAGTGATTATATTTATTTTTGTGTGTGGCTGGTTATAGGAGATTAAAGTTTATCCAAATAATAAATCATATGTGACCAACGATATAAAGGAAGTTATGAATCAAAGGAAAGTAAGCATTTAAAAACAAGGACTTTAGAGTACTCAGACAGACAGAAAAAGAGTTCAAAATCAAATTGAAGGAAGCAAAAGAATCTCATAGACAGCGGTTAGAAGAAGCCTTCAGGGTTAAAAATAATTAATTTAGCTTTGCCAATGAATTGAACACCTTGTTTGTTGTTTTTTACTAGATTTGAACCTACAGGTAACCATGTCAAACGTAATGAACCAGTACATTAAATACAGATGTACTTTCTCCTTCAGAGAGGATTGTTGTGATGTTGAAGATGTTAGGAAGACATTTCAATCTACAAATAAGTGCACAGCCGTAGGACCGGATGTGATGTAATCCGGGTCTCCTAAAGAATTTTGAATACTGTTCTTATGTTATGGAAAATGTCATACATAAAACCGTTACAGAAAATCCAAAAGAATGCAAGGATTAGAGACCTGCAGCCCTCACTTCAGTAATTCTGAAATGTTTAGAAAGAATACTGCTTAAATATCTGGTGAGCACAATCAAAGAATGATTTCGATGTATGATTTAGATTGAAATATATATACGAGGTTATTGTAAAGTCCCATTTATCCCTCAGAAGTATTTTAATTAAATTACACTCGCTGATGGTAAACTCATTAGCTAAGTTTTTAAGTTAACGTGTGGTCACAGTTGTAAACAGTGAGCTTACTACATTTAAACATGTTAATTAATTAATTTTGGTTAATTATACAGTTAACAGTAAATCTATTAACCAGCTAAAACATATTACTTGGGAAGCGATATATATATATATATATATATATATATATATATATATATATATATATATATATATATATATATATATATATATATATTACAGAAGGTAATATATAATATAAGGGTTTTTTTTTTTTTTTAGTTCCTCTTATATTGTGAATAATTTGGGTTTTGTAAGCGAAGTATCATCCTATGGTTTTAAATTCAAGGTTTTGTCCAATTTTGTTGCCATGTCCATTTTAAAGTCAACCCTAGTAACAGATTTATATTTGAAAGGTTGAGGTTGAAGCCATCTTGATTTGCATGGAGGATCGGATCCAACAATAATGGAGTTTCTTATAAAATTATTATTAAAACGTTTATCAAAAATCGAAAGGCCATCGACTAAAAGTTGGGGACGTTGTAAGGTTGAATCATTAATTAATTAATATCTACAACTGAAGGTTTAGTTAATGTTGTTATGCCACTGGGGATAGCCTTAAATATATTTTTTTAATTATTATTTTTATTTAAAAGTGTATAATTGCCCATTCTTGTCAATAGGCTCGTTTACAATAAATATTTTATGCTGGAACCAATTCTCTATGTACAGTGACTTCTTGTTACAAGTGATATTACCATTGTTCCAGATAAAACATCTATTGTGGCCATAAGTGGCCAGTACAGTAACGCTTGTTTGTGATAGACACGCTAAGCCGTACTTGACAGTTAATACCCTGGATTTTTATAATGCTGGGGGCGGGACACTTCAGATTCTAGAGAGCACTTAATTGGACAGAAACTCTGATGAGAAATTGAAGTGTAGAATGATGTCATCAACATTGTTGATCCGTATTGGTAGTAGAGAGAGGCTGTAAATTTTGAATGCATATATCTTTAAGTACTTGTTTATAGGTAAACTTAAGGCACGCATATTCATACTAAAAGCCTGCAAAGACAAGAACATGGTGAGGAAGAAATAGAAACAATTAAACAGGAAAAAAAACGTGATGTATGACATTACGCACATTTACCCCAATGATTGTCATTTCCACATAGCGAAAAATGTCATTTGATTCATAAATCTCACTCCAGCTAGGAAGCCAAAATCGGCAACCCTGGATACCGTGTTAATATCCGTGTTAAGTGACTCAGAGGGCCCTGGATTGCACCAACAGGGGGTGACTAAATTTGAACAATGGTGTGACAAGAATGCCTTTTTTATTTATATATAAAAAAAAAAAACTGAAGAGATTGTATTTGGGTCAACATCCGATGCATTATACATAATGAAAATATCACACAGGTAGCGACATATAAGCGTACCTGGGAGTAATGACAGATAATATGCTATCGTGGAAAGATCATACGGGCAGTATCCGTAAAAAGACAAGGCGGAGAATTTGTTTCCTTCGACATCTTAGGTCCTTCGGAGCAAGAAACCAGATTCTGTTAGTATTCTTTATACGTCATGAGTGTTTTACAGTAATGTAATTCCGTATGGCACATGAGCTTGTCTGTTAGTTTAAAAACAAAGCTGTTGAACCAAATAAAAATTTGTTCAAAGATTGTAGGTCAGCATCTTGAAAATCTTCGGTACAAGGTACAGCGATTTAATCGAGTGAGACTAAAGAAGTCTTTTGTGCATCAAGCCGTCCTTGAACTGAATAAGGCACAAAAAAAAATAATAACTACACTAATTGGAATGCATTTTTGCAGTTTTTTTTTGTGTGTGTAATGTGTATTTGTACTTTTTTTTTTGTATGTGTTTGTAAAGGACTAGTGATTTATGTAGTAATAATTGTGAATGAACATACTGTCATGCAAGAAAGATTTCATTAGAGAGCCAATATTAATACAGTCATTTATAATAAAGCTCTGATTAGAGCAATTTAATCACATTCAAGTGACATTATGAAATTAATTACACTATATCGGCACTCAGTAGTTCCAGCACATTTCATGTTTTGTATGCACATCATTGACAGTCAAACCAGAATTATTTGCACCCTTTGCAAAAAAAAAAAAAAAAAGTCACTTATTCTCACTTGAGTCACTGCTTTCGATTTCCAACGATGGAAATGTATAATTTCTTCACCCAAAAATCCATCTGATAAGACCTTTCTTCATAGTAGTTTAAAAAAAAAAAAAAAATTACATTCACATAGTTAAAGATTTTGATTATAGTAGTCTTTAATATTTAGGACTCTAGGATTTCTAGTAAATCCCAAAATTGACACAAATCCCAGCGATAATTCTGACACAAAGTCTGGGCAGAATGAACAGGACAGGGCAAGAACAGAAAGTTAAAATCAATACATCCACCAGTTTGTCAGAAATCACTGAGAGCAGCACCTCAATTTTAAAGCACTAAACGAAAATGAGAAGTTCAAATACTCACACGACTCCAACAAATAAAGATAACGTCTCAGGGATACTGGGTGGCTGTGAAAGTAGAAATCCAATTCCTAATCGTCGCTGAGTTCTGAAAGTGGAAATGCATGCAATCACTGTGGATTAAAGAAAAGGGCTGTTTAAATGGTACATAGACCCTTGTGCTGTGCTCTTTACATGCTACGAAGTGGACTGTGAGATGAGGCGGGGTGTAGTCTGCGCGGAGTGTTAAGCAGTGGAATCGAAGCATTCCTAGCACATGTGAACATTAATGTAAAGAACTTCAAATTTTATCGCCTATAGAGGGCGATGTTAATGAAGCCCAGTATGAGGTCACAGTCAGTGAATGGAGCCAATGATGTCCTTAATTCAAGTATTTATTTAGGAATAAATTATCTTGGCCACATCATTTTCAGCTCACGACATTTACATTAAATGATTAAATGAAGTCAAAGATTAGAAATATCCTAGCAATATAACACCAATATGAACTATAGCTAGCTATTACGCTATTCCTTGATGACCATAGACCTTGTTTACATGTGATGCATTTACACGGTCATGTTTATAAGGATATAGTCCTGATTCACAAGAAGCAAGAAACAAACGAGATGCATGTAAAGCAGATCCGATAGCTAAAACCGATTCAGAAAGTCTGGGCTGCCTATCATGCCTTAGTGGTTAGCATGTTCGCGTCACACTTCCAGGGTCGGGGGTTCGAGTCCCACCGTGGCCCTGTATGTGCGGAGTTTGTGTGTTCCCCCCGTGCTGCGGGGGTTTCTTCCGGTACTCCGGTTTCCTCCCCAAGTCCAAAGACATGCATGGTAGGCTGATTGGCATGGTCACTGTGTCTGAAGTGTATGAATGTGTATGTGAGTGTGCCCTGCGATGGATTGGCACCCTGTCCAGGGTGTACCCCGCCTTGTGCCTGATGCTTCCTGGGAGAGGCTCCAGGTTTCCCCGTGACCCTAAAAAGGATAAGTGGTATAGAAGATGGTTGGATGGATGGGCTGCATATCAACCATGTTATACAAGTGGACAACCAAAACATAGTGTTATCATAATT
Source organism: Ictalurus punctatus (assembly GCF_001660625.3). Taxonomy (NCBI): domain Eukaryota; kingdom Metazoa; phylum Chordata; class Actinopteri; order Siluriformes; family Ictaluridae; genus Ictalurus; species Ictalurus punctatus. The sequence continues at coordinate 6,944,259 of NC_030421.2, read as the reverse complement.
GTGCTCCATGATTACAGAAGTCGGTACAAAATCTACATTTTTTACGAATTTCATCACATTTATAGCATTATCAGACCCCCTTAATGGGAGTTACTTAAATAAGTGCTCTGGAGTCTCTTTCAAAGAAGTTCAGTAAGACAGGGGCCAAGAATTCCATCACACTAAAACCTACAGTAGGGACTACTGGTAGTACCTAGGATAGACTGTGTAGGCTAGTCCCAAGCTCCAGACGGCTCCAACCACAACGCAATACACATGGTCCTGCCATCTAGTTTAGCAAGTCAGAGTTGTAACTTCCACTAGAGAGTCTGGTACGTATTGTCAATAGCTGCAGCCAAGGCCCACGTACTTTCACAGAAAGAGGTGATTTGATTGAGATTTTTTATTACTCACCACTAATTGCTGCAAAAAAAAACTATTTAATAACTATTATAGATGGGATCCCGTTAACTTTTTTAGTCCCGAATAATATCTTGCTCAGAAGCAGTCATTGTGTCAGTGTTCAAGTCTTTCTGCTGAAAACCATCTATACGTCCATCCATTTCCTGTACCGCTTATCCTATATGGGGTCGCGGGGCACAAGGTGGAGGACACCCTGGACGGGGTGCCAACCTTCTGCAGGGCACCATCACACACACACATGCACACCCGCTCACACGCTACAGACAATTTGGAAATGACAATCAGCCCACAACTCGTGTCTTTGGACTGGGTGAGGAAACCGGAGCAACCAGGGAAAATCCCCGAAGCATAGGAGAACATGCAAACTCACAGGGCACTCACAGGGCAGAATCGAACCCCTGACCCCGGAGGTGTGAGGAAAGCATGCTAACCACTAAAAAGACAAAAACAAAACATGCACCACACATCTAATAACCTCCCTTTTAGAAATTTCTTTTAGAACCACTACTCCAGGCATGTACACTTTACCACCACTAGACATTTCAAAATGACCTCAATAACAGGGGCTGGTAATTCACAGTGTGGGTTTTATTGTCTTCCTTGTTCTGGGAATGGAGCTCACCCGTGAAACTGGTCCCCGTTTTGTTCACTGTCCATTTTTTTATTTTTTTTTCTGTCAAGTTAAAGCAAAAAGAAAATACACAACTTCCATTACCCCTCCACCTGGACTCAGGGGATACGACTGCACTGAAATCACTTTGGCTCTGTAATCCACTAATGTGCCAAATACGTTTCTAGCTCTGCTGCCTCTGCTAGTATGTTCGTAACTTTATCATTCACAACAGCTGTCAAACACACGGAAGAACACGACATTGCTGACCAGAACGCCACAAAAAAACGGCTATCTATAATTGGCAATGCATTGCTGCACACTGCTTGTTTTATTTACTCAATGTGTCAACGTCCCTCACCACAACGTACTCTTTCAGCTTATAACAACAACTTGATAAATACGAACAAATGATCAGTAATGAACAATACTAACAGCTTACTGACTTGTAGTCAGGCTTATTGACTTCAATATATTATTGGCATTAATAACAGAATATAAAAAATAAAAAAGTAAGCCAACACAAACCCATAAAAAAAAGACAACAAAAAAACTAATCATTTAATTATGACAAAAGAAACGGGGCTGTAATTTCGGAGGACGAGCCGGTCTGTCCGCACAGAGCCGTAAGCCAGAAACAAACGCCTCAGCTGACTCGGTTTTTATTAGTAATATTAATAGTAATATATTAATATTAATAGTAATATATTACTAAATATTTTCACTGGAATAGTTAGTGAGTCAGAATAATTTGCACTTCTGGTTTTCAGGCTTTACCCTCATCAGTCTTCAATCGGTGAGTTTCATGCTCACATCTGTCTGTGCACTTTTATGGAGTTTTGTGGCTGTCACTACATACAAATCAAGCTTGGTAGTTTACTGTACAGGTGATCGGTTTTCATCAGTATACACACACAAGTACGAAGCAAATCGGCGTTTCCGACTAGTGGAACTTGTGGTGGAGACACAATTTTCCTAAAAGATTGATAAATGAGACCCAATGCAAGAATTCTTTTTTAAATTCTCAATTATATCCTTCTCAAACAATTTGGGGATTTGACCTTTCTTTTTTTGTTGTTGTTGTTATTACTAACCCTAACCCTAACCCTAGGCTTATGTGTTTTAACTGCTCCATTAATACCATGCTATCATGAAATTGTGATATTTTACCACAATGTAAAAACTTTAAACTGTAACATCCCTACATTTTGAATATCTAGTGGCAGTATATCAAGGTGACTGGACTGGTCAAGGTAACTACAAATGCTACAAGCTGATGAAATGATTTTAAGATGATAAAATAAGCTCCACCACCTTGAGTAGACATTTCGAAATAGCCTGGATGATGGAAAACCTACAGATGTCACATAAGGGTTTAATAATCCCATATCCGATAAGGCAGAACGTGTACGTGATCACAGACTCTTGTTGAAATCTGGTGCGAATTCCAAACCACACCATCATTCGCACCCCACCACGATGCAGCTCAATAAACTGGTCAGCTGAACACTGAGCATGAATAAGAAACTAAACGACTTGGCTCCATGTCCCTGCGGCCAGAGTGATCAGCATCAATCACATGCTCTTCTCCCCGGTGCTGGGAGAGCTGTGACGGATGAAAGGGCCGATAATGGCAAAGCACAAAGCACTGGCACCAAGAGAGAAGAAGATGAGATGACATTCAAAGCCTATCAGGAACAAAAAATAAGTCCTGAAGCTCTGAGAATACAATGTGCCTTCTTAGACGCCGAACAAGTGAAAAAGGTCAAAACTCAGTCTCAGATCTGTTATCCATTATAAACACCAGGCGTGCCGTTTAGGCGAGATTAATGGAAACCTTCCCGAGGGACGATGTGGAAGATCGGAACATTTTTCAATATCTCCTAGCACTACATGTTACCAAGATTAATGTGCAGTATAAGATGTTATTACTGGAAAAGACATAATGCTAAACTAATACAAAATATCAAGAAGCCACAACATCACCATCGATTGACTCCAGCCATCAGTGTTTATTAGATCATTCTCTTCATGAAGAGAATCCAGATCTTCACAATAGCGTTCTCACTGAATGCATCAGAGACTATTTATTCAGCGAATCTGAAGGAACCAACAGGCATTTGACTTGACAAATCAGCACAAGAAGATTCAACATGTCCCATACACATCCCTGGTGAAATAACAATTACCATTACAAACCATCAGCTAACTATTAAAACCATTACCATTATTGGCCCTTAATGGAATCCACTAGACATAACATGCCACCATGCAGCAACCGTTTACCAGTAGAGATCCGCAGAGACCATTGTAGTTTCCATTAAAACCAATGCAATTCCCATTATACCCATTACAAATTCCATCGGAGTTTCAATAGTTTTTTCCCCCGCAGGGATGGAAAACACCGGGGTGGAAGAAGCAGATTTCATGTCCAGGCTATTTCATTAGTAGCTGCCTGACAAACAAGTAGCTTCAGCGATCAGAGAGAGAAAATAAAACCCTATTTCCTACTTTGTAACTCTCTTGCTAGCCCAATACACACACTGGATCATTGTGCAATTAAATATATCAAAAGAAAAGTAAAGAGACATAGCCAGACATAAAATTTTTTCCTTGTAATGAAAGACGACCATGACATATAGCCTTTTTACGTTGTAAATAGAGGTTGTTTGAGTTACTGTAGCCTTCCTGTCGGCCTGAATCAGTCTGGCCATGCTCCTCTGACCTCTCTCATCAAGGCGTTGCATTTACTATCATCAGCATACGTTTCATTGTGATACGAGTAAAATGTTAAACCTAATCACGTTAGAGCAACCTTGGAAAAGCATAAAATGTACAGAACAGCATGTAGTCCAGGGACAGGGGTTGGGATCCTGTGCTTTAGGGTGTGGTTCAGGGCTCATAATCATTAAAAAAAAAAAAAAAAAACCTAGCCCATTACAGTGTATTAAATACAAATGAGTTGAGTTACTAATTAGTTCTAGACAGTTTGGAAGATCAGGAACAAAAAAAGATGAGGAAAATTACACACAAGACAGATTACAGCCTGTTAATTTATCTAATGCTATCAGCAGTAATCAGTTAATTATTTGCCCAGATTTAATTACTGGAATGGTATAATCATACTGGAGAGCTGAGGCATCAGGAAAGTCAGCCCGTAATTTTGTGCTCAAAGTGAGTTAGCTTACACATTCTCTTCAGGGAGTAAACAATAAACGAAAGCTAATTACATTGTTGAAATGAAAGATGAACCTATTAATAGCTGGAGTCAGTGAGGTCACTGCCGGATGCTCAGGATAGTGAGACGTCTCCAAGCACTACGACAATGCAACCTCCTCACAGGCACTTACGTTTTGAAAATGTCACATACTTTGCATTACTCTGATGTCATTTTAATTATTTGTTAAGACTTCATATTCCTGAACTGACAAATTGCTAATTTATGGTTAGCAAATATGGCATATTCTCCCAGACTATAAAACATGTTTTCAGCAGCTAGAAGTCTTCAGAGATCTTCGTGCTTTCTTAATGGCATGGCAAGCTGCAAATTTTTTTGCATCTATTAAAATGTTGGACTTACAGGCAGAAAATTTGTACGAAATTAGATCAGGACTGTAGCAAAGGCTTTCAGCTCAGAAAATGGCTGATATATATATATATATATATATATATATATATATATATATATATATATATATATGCGACAACAAAGCATATGTGTCATGGCCTGAAAGTAGCAAATCCTTCATAAAATCTGTGAAACCTCTGCATGTATCTCGGTCTGTTTCATAAGCTTGTTTTTCTCCCAAAGCAAGCAATGCACTCAGAAAAAAATAACTCTGAGGTTATATACTGTTTGTGCCCTCAATGTTTTTTTTTTTTTTTTCATGGCGTAAAGGAGAGAGATGACGAAGAGAAGGGGGAAAAAAAAAAACCTCACAAAGCCTCGTTGCGCAGATCTGATACACTACTTATCTCTGACGTTCAAGAAAAGATAATCTTGTTTATCCAGACAGCCAGGTCTTTCTGTTTCATCTCAGGCCTTTTATGCATCTCCCGGGATCTCTTGGGCAAATACTACCTGCAACATCAAAACAATTCACATGGACTCAAGTCTGCAAATGAACTAAAATTCACCCAACCCAACTTGGATTAAAAGGATGTGTATGGGGCGTGCTAAGTTGTCTTCATTTTTCATAAAAAAAATTAAAATATAAAATATATACATTAGGCCTGCGATGGATTGGCAGCCTGTCCAGGGTGTACCCCGCCTTGTGCCCGATGCTCCCTGGGATAGGCTCCAGGCTCCCCGTGACCCTGAAAAGGATAAGCGGTATAGAGGATGGAATATATACATTAGAAGTGTAGCAATATGCCGTTATCTTAACAAACTTAGCATCTTATATGTGCTCAAAATATTTGTCGGTTTTCTTATTCCGATTTAAACCAGAAGTGGGCATGGTCTGAAGTGTTACAGCTGACAATAGTAGCCGTCCAATAATATAATACGTTACTGGATTTGCTTCACTTTTTTGGTTTGTTAAATTAGAGAAAGATCAGAAATGTTCTCAGGGCATGCAGTCATTATCTACTATAAAGCTGGAACGCACTTACAGTTTTGCTACGAATCCAAATGGCATCGTTCAAGCAGCGTTTCCGTATAATGACATGATATTGGCATGATATTCCGGGAAGATTTTCTTTTAATAATGATAGAGAACGATCATTATCGAAAAAAAGAAGAAAAAAAAAAGTGCCATAAACGTAGTTTTCCAATTTTTAAAAAATGAATTAAATAATAATGTTGTGGAAAGCCCCAGCAAAGATATGATGACGCTTACAATTAAAGGAAAATGTCACAGGGATGGTATAGAGTACCTGGGCCACACCCAGGTTCAATCTTTTGCCAGAACACGGTGACACACAATTGATTTGTCTGCCAATTTTCATGATTTTCAAGCTTGGTAAGCACCTAAAAAATGAAGAAATCAATCAATCAACCAATTAATTAATTAATTAATTAATAGTTTAAGTGATTAATTAATCAATATAAATAATTATTACATAATTAATCATCATCATTATTATTGTCATCACGGTCGTCATTCTGCCAAAAACAACAGGGTCCTTCACACCCTTGGTGCTTGGACCTTTAACACCTGAAACTGTTTCATGTCTCCCATTTCAAAATCATAAACAAACGAACGCACATACGGACCGAATGATTACCGAGATTACGGTGATGATATTTGGTTTATGTCAATACACGCCTTGTGAAATTACAGTCAAAATAAATGCACATGCACTGTACTGATATGTAAGCACGGTTTGTACCTAAAAAAAATAAAATAAAAAAAAATAAAAAATTAAAAAAATAAATAAAAAACCTGTTTACACTCCCAATCTGACTAAACTTGCCAAATGTAGAGGACAGCCAAGGTCTCTGGAATTCCTTGGCATTTAGTACAAAAAGAAAATCTGAGAGGACTCCAGCAGTGCGAGTGAGAAAGATGGAGGCCAGCAGAGGAATGAAAAGCAGAAAGAGGACAGATGGGATTTTTCTTGTTGTATCAACTAAAGGCAAGTGGAGATGTCATAATATTAAAATCAAATCAAAAAGACCTTGATGCATTGATTGGGAAATGCATGCTAAAGGAATTATGGAGTTTTCAGGGCCATTACCTGAGCTGAACTCTAATGAACATGTACTGTACAGATAGGTGACAAATTAAAGGAAAAAAACTAGTTGTTTTTTGTTGTTGTTGTTTTTTTGGGGGGGCATTTATTTATTATGCCTTCATGCTTCAGCTCCATTTTTCCCCTTAAAGCGAAGTCTCACTGTAAATCAATACTGCAGTACTGCAGTTCTTCTGGCTGATCACTTATGATGAAAAATTTCTATCCTTATGGGTGTGGTCTCTTTCATAAAGACTCCGCCCCCATTTACAGGGATGAAGGATGAAAATCGTGTAAATCATATATTATGGACTTCAGACTGACCAGATCTCAACCTGATTGAATACCTATGGGAGATTTCGAACCGCCATCATCAAAACGCCAACTGACGGAAGAGCAGTGTTCATCACTCAAGTACAATTCCCGTGACGTGCTGACTTTGAAAATCTTTGGCCCACTTTGTTGTTTTAATTTGTTATGTGGTTGAGTGGATTTTACAGATACAGAAAACTAAGCTCAACTGTTTTTAAAATTGATACCGAATGAAAACATAACACTGAAAGTAAAATACTGCTGAATTTAATTACAAAAATAAACAGTTCTGAGTGTAACATGAAAATGTACAGTACTTTTTAAAACGAAATAAATATCTAAATATTAATATATATTAACTATTAATAAATAAAATATATACATCCAAACTGAACAATAAAGTAACACTCCAAATAACAAATAAAAATAGAGACATCCAAAATAAATTTAAAAAAACAAAACACTGCAAATAACACAACAAAATTTGTCAGTGATAGTTTTTATTTCGCCTCTAGAGGTCGCACTCCTACTGTATAATGACAGCTGGCACTTCTCGTCCACTCCCGCAATGGACGCAGCCGGGAAGAACTATCGTTGTGAATGACAAAACCCATCAATCGGCCGACCTTTACACTGAAGCCACAATTGATGACTTTGTTAGCTACATTAGCCTCACGACTCAAGTGTAAAATTAAAAATGTGCAAAATATGAAACGCACCACTGAAAAACGTTGGTGTGTTCAGAGCCAGAAAGCAGGTCGCTCTTGAACAATCAAGTCAGTTAGCAAACCCGAACCCGAGTGCACATCTATTTCACTTGCTGAAGACAAAACTGGAATCCTAGCTACAGTGTGTTTCACTGGAATCTATTACAAGGCCAGGGGTTGGTTTTTGACTAGAAAATTCAGGAAAGATCAGAACATTCTCTTCACATTATGATCGACATCATTTCACTGGCTGCTGATAAGCAAAAAATTACGATAAGCAAAGAAAAAAGCGGTGCTGTACTGTATTCAGTTCAATCCAGTCTTTCCGTACGATAATGAACACAGTTCACATTAAATGACCAGCACTGGGTTTACTGGCATATATTTTCATTCCTTTTAGACTGTTGCAGATGCTAATTAACATCTCTTCATGTCTTCCACCAGCAGTGAGCCGGTCTCAGGCGTGTTTTCCAGGTGCTGAATGAGGAAGAGTGAAGGTGGATGGAGTAAACAACAGCTTGACACAGGCGTATCAGTGTATCTGGCTCTGCTTTTATAGTTATGCCGTCATTGCGCACTCTGATCACACTGTACATCCTTTTGTTAATCTATGTCATTAAGCCATCTAGCCAGTCTGGTACTGTTGCATATGGTTCTCTAACCTATCCATGGCTAGCATGGCCATCTGTGTTGAAGTGAAAATGTTATTAGAACTGTTAGTGTTTAGTGCTCTGCGAATACATGTGACCCCACTTGATATGAATGGAAAGATCTGATTCGCAACCAAGCGTCAAGCGTGACAATTTCATTTACGATATAATTATTTCGTCCGCTAAACCAAGCGGACTATTTTATAGCTATTAGAGACGCCAGCTTCGACAGTGAAAGTAAAGCATGTATTGTCAGCATTGTCAACATAGAATTTTCTCCACGAAAAAGGCTAAGGTGTACAGGACACTATTTTCAACAAAATAACACCAAGGCCGCTTTCATCCCATTTCACGGTCTGTCAAACGTCCCAGTCCCTCACGGAGCCGTGTCAATGCCTGATATCATACAGTTCTTCGTCAACAGGCTACATGCTGCAAAAGTAGGTGGGCTTTCTGATCGTAATCAGTCACACTTCATATCACACCACCATGATTCGACGAGTTAAGGGTTCCCTTGAGGCACGATTGAAGAAAATTTTCCACTCCGCCATTAAACCCACCGTGTCCCCTTACTTCTAACTCGACATTCTGAGGTGGCTAGGGACTAACGACTCAATGTTCTGGAAATAAAGTAGACTAGAAGGGTGCTCAAAAGAGCATTAAAAACGAACAGCACAAAAACCAGCGCTAATTTGTCATCCTCTGTGTGAAACAGTCATAAAATCAGGCACAACCTTGAGTCATTACCTGAACATGGTTGTTTAAAGTTTTTGCCGAACATTTCCCTGAGCTCGATGAGAGAAAGACGCCGCTTCAGACCCATGAATGATGTCCAAAGGTCTCTGACCGTGCTCCCGGCTTTCATTTATTTCTTTGATATGTGGGTTTGCATATAAAAGAGCTTCGTTTGATTATTTATTCCATTCACGTAAGGATGGACAGAGCGCACTTTCATCTGCATCTCTCAAAGTAATCTATATCGACAGCCAGAAGTTCAAAACCTGTTCAGAACAAAACCTCGTCACCAGGTGCCAGGTGACCTTTTTTATTTTAACACGTCAAGGACAGGAAAGCAGGTTGTTAATTTTTTATTCATGTACTCCAAGCTATTCAGACTGTACCCCTTTTTTGCAAATCTGCTTACTCATGCATTAAAGATTACACGCCAAATTAGAGGCTGACTCATGTACAATGCATCAGTGATAATGTGAATTAATCCACCTCCCAGACACTAAATTTTCATTTATTATTCTCACAGATAGATGTGGCATTTTTTAAAAATTTCTTTGCAAAAACTGTTAGACACTCCATTCTCCCTGACATCCCTTTTCTAAATGGACTTTTTTTTTCCACAAGTATCAGCATCTAAATGGTTTCAAATGGAGTTTGAGCCTGAGGCAAGCAGCTGTCAGCTCACGAGCGCTGGTGCCAGTCTGGAGCTTTAAAACACAGCCATTGAAAAGTTACAGCTCCAGTTTGAAGCTTGGCCAAAATTCAGTCAGTTCCACTGCTATGGCCATAATAGGCTTTAAGCTTCTTCTACTTTCGGCTGCTGCGTGTTCCTCCAGTCCATTCCTCGTGCACATCTAAAGCACTTTTCACGAACATCAATTACGGCTAATATAAAATCGTAGTATGTTAAGCGAAAGTGATTATAGTGGCCAGTGCTAAAGGTTCTCTAGACCAGAGCTTCTCAAATTGGGGTCTGTGAAGCACAGCCAGGGGTATGTGACTTTGTAATTTAGTTAAATCGGTAGAAATCACAATCGACCATTATCCAAGCTATTATATTTATTATCGAGTGCTTATAGTTATTTACCTAATTACCTGTTCACCTAAATTAAATGGGTTTAATCCATCCAAAAATAATCAACGGCAGTCCGACATGAAGCCGAGTTACTCTTACCAGCCTGAAGTTGATTATTACCCAATAAAACAATGTTCTATAAACAGACTTTTTTTTTTATCATGTTGTACTTATTGTCTGTTTATAGTTACATTCAACGATATGGAACATCCGCCAAAACAAGCTCCTGTCATCACTTACGTTTTAGAAGTCATTACCTCACCACGGTTTTCTTTCCTTAAGTTAATAATAACACAAAAATCACAGCTTCTCAGGATTCTGAGAAACTCCAAAGTACCTTTTTTTTTTTTTTTTTTTACAAAACGCACTCACACTGGATACTCCTTCCATGAATGTTCAATAAACATTTCATAGAAAACTTCGGCATAATAACAATTACGCACTTTTTGAATCCATTAATTCGTATGTGGAGCGTCCACTGTACAAGTCCCTGTGTAAGTTGTTACTATAGAAAAGATAGCGTGGAATGTGGGATTTGTTTTACTATAGACACTGCCTTAGACAAAAATGAATATGTTTTTATAAGATGTTTTAAGGCTCTGGCAGTTTCCGTCCACATTTTATTAAGCTTTTAGTTTTCAACCAAACCAAATTGTTCTTGCTTGAGCCGGAATTTGGTGGGGTGTGCTTTAAGGACTGGAAGATTTTCACAGAGATTGATTTAACGTTGTAGGTCATAAAAATCTACAATACCATAAACAAGTTTATAGTGTGCTCATAGTTTCCCACAGAAAAAGATCAATAAACCAATTTATTTTGGCATTTCTACACACACATAGGGAGCATTACCATAAAAAAAAAAAAATATATATATATATATATATATATATATATATATATATATATATATATATATATATATATATATATATATATATATATATTTCTATTGTGTTCATAATCTTTGAGGTCATGCTGTTGTGATCCTGTGTCCCATAAAAGTCCAGTGAAAAGGAATTAGCCAAAAAGATGATATATTGAAATATTGAAAGCAAAACTGACTATACTGTGTTGATGCAAGCATTCCTTTCTTTTCACAATACCATTTTGGTACAAACCACCTGTGCACTTAACAGTAACAAAATATATCATGGCATACCGAAGCCAGCGTTACACTGTGCTTTCATGGAAGAATATAACACATCTTGTGGTATCATGTGGTAATTTTGCTTAATCACAGGTCTATCGTTAGAGGATCTTCATCATATAATCTGACATGGAGAATATACATTATAACATAATCTGTTATAGAATTCAGCTACAATTTTCTAAATCATCTCATACACCATGACATGTAATAATCTTAAAAGACCGCTAACACTACACAGTCTGAGACGGGCTTTAGATTGAGGTGACAACGATGACATTTAACTGTGGTCTCAAACAGTGCCTGAGCGCCTTTGTGTTTCAGTTTTCACACCGTTGCATCGACAGATCGAGTCGTGCAGTGCAAGCAGGTGTCAGATTACAAGGTTCCTCTCGTTCTACAGTGTAAACCTGGCATTAGACCAGGACCGTCGAGTGTTCACATCTGTCTCAGCTCACTGAATGAATGTTTGATGGGTCCATACTAAACTAAGTAGGTGTGAATTCAGTCTAAAACACAGCATCATGGTACCAAATACACAAAACCTATCAAACGCATACAGATAATTCGATTTCAATTGTCTTGAAATGATTAAAACACCTGAGAAGATATGTCATATGAACATGGATGTCATCAAAACAAACCAAAATGCCAGAATTAATGTAAAGGTCATAGGTCAGACAAATGGTGCGTATGCCTGGCATACAGTTTTCTATTAATTTCTTTTATTTTTAATTAACTGTTATGGGAAACTTCCATCAATCCATCCATTTTCCAAACCGGGGGAAGCACCCCAAAGCACAGGGAGAATATGCAAACTCCGTGCACACAGGGCAGAGGCGGGATTCGAACCCCCGACCCAAAACATTCAAACCCCCCAACCCTGAACTAAAAACATCAGTGTCCAAAATCTAAAAACTTCCAGATCCCATGTGTACTAGGCCTTAGAAATGTCACCTTCTCATAAAGATGTGAATTCTTAAAGCAGCTACCCCTGCGTTTCCTGATAAGAAATTCCCGTTTTCTATGTAGGAGAAATTATTTTGCAAAAGTATAATGAACATTGCATGTGTATGAATCTGGGGGTTTTCAGTAGCTTTAAATGAAAGCACTGATGTTATCTTTACAGCCCTGGTGCCTATGCGACTGAGGAACTCCTATACTTATCAAGTATGGATGGTGCCATAGCTACAAAGGGCTGACAAGAGGCAACACTCAGGCGTTACCACAGGCAAAGTGCCACCAATGACAATGGGCTGACTGGTGGGTGAAGGAGAAATGCAAAATACTAAATACAGTGAGGCTTCATGTACTGCACTCCTTAGAGGACCAGAAAAGCTGTGTTTTGAAAGCAGTAGGTTGAAGATGTGATGAATCCACTTGACAGGATTTTATTCACCGCCTGCAGTCCTGTATGCTGTTAAGCGAGTTAGACTATCAATATGATGAACTGCAATTTTTCAGTCAAGGCACAGTGATGAAGTAATCTTTTGATTTGAGCCAAGTGAATGGGCCATTCTTAAAGACTGCAGGCTCCCCTTTCTTGTCAATCTTTTTGAGCAAACCAATTTCCTCAACAAAAAAAAACAACAAAAAAAAGGGGGTTGAAAATGAAGGTGCATCAGGATATACTACAGTCTGGGATAGGAATTTTTTTTTGTTTTTTTTTAATACATATGTATAATAGTGCACACTATGCTCTTTATTAAGTAAAGAAACAAGGAAATTATATTCCAGCAAAGGCTTTCTCTTCAAAGCGTCTTCCCAGCTGAATTTTAATTTTAACATCAAAAGGCAATTTTTATTTTTTATTTTTGTCAAGTATGTAAATTTATGCATATTTAATTAGACACTACCTGGTCTGCATGAATACATTTTTTATTTTTTTATTTTTTAATAAAGGCTCCAATACAAAACATATTCATTTGCCCTGAGTTGCCCTTGAAATCCGAACTGGTGTTTCAGAGGTTTTTGTACTTGTCCCTTAGTGTTATGGACACCAATATGATCGTATATCTGAAAAAATGGACACAAATAAGTCTGGAGAGATTCTCCTCCTAATATTATAGTTCTGTGAAACTATAAACACTTCAGGGGTAAAAAAGGTTTTTTTGTTGTTTTATTTTTATTTTTTTGATGATGATTCATAACCAGTCACAACTTCATGATCGCCCAGTTTAAATGCTCTGTAGAACCATACACATGTATGTCTTGCTATACATTAGTAGCTTACATTAGCAGTAAACATGCTTTGTCTGTGTATTTATTTCTGGCTGTGCTTCTTCCCACACACTATTCCCTTTTTCTAACCATCGCATGGTTGAGAAAAAATAAATGGTTGGAGTTTATTCATTTTGAAGAGGGTGGGTTCGGTGGTGTGTTTTACCTCTAATAAAGCGAGAAAGCAATTCCATCTTTATACAGGTACACCATCTGGGCTTCTCCAAACAGTAAGATGGTCCTGATAATCTCTTTGCTGTTCTATATATTTAGCTAGTATACTTAGCTACTGTCAGGTTTGTTCAGCTTCCGGGGCAGAGCTTAATTTGCAGGATCCGATACCGCTAAAATAGAGCACACCTGTGTTACGGAACCTTTTGATGTGGATCCGTCAGTTCTGCAGCCGGATGCGTAAAGTCTTACACAGCAATATTATCAAAACAAATAGTTTAATGTTTAATTCTGCAAAAGTAAAATAGAACAGCAACCAATAAAAATGCTAATCATACTGTATATTAACGCCAATCAATAGCCTCTCTTTCACATAAAGTAATCATTTCAAGTTCAAAGGTCACCTGAACACATTGTCACGGAGCGAAGCCTACAGTCACGGAGCATGTGCTCTAGAGTGTGTCATGGCGAAAAGAAAGCAGTTATCACTAGCAGCATTTTTTAAGAACACAAGCAAACAACGACAGTGAGAAAACGGAGCAAAATACTGAAAAGGCAAGAGTCCAAGCGAGCGAGCAGCAGCTGGTCACTGATGAAGCAGTTTACCGACTGTTCCCATGACTAGCAGTGTTAATGCTAGCCTGATCGTGGAAGGTTTTTAGAAGAGCGCACGAGGCTAAACGTTGTCAACCTGCGCATGGCTTTGAAATTAAGATTGACTGCCCGGAATTAAATAGAGTTAGCCCATATACAGTCATGCGGGCTTTTAGGGAATACAGGGCCTCAAATAGACAAAAAGTTCCAGAAGGACTGAGGCAGTTGTTGGCTACTGATACATAATACCGCACCGATCTCGAATGGAGCGCGAGCGGGGTTTCTCCAAAATGAATCTCATTTGTAGTTCGCAGTGTGAATCCATTCTCATGCCCACCATCTCGTCTTGGATGTTTCTGAACATCACGGGTCCACGGCTTACAAAGTTCAATCCCGAGCCATTTGTGCGCTCAAAATGGAGCGCCTACATACGGGCCTACTGTATCAAATGTAGCTTCGTTTTCGAAGTGCTTTGGGCAAGAGTGTTGAGGTGACAGCACATAAATTGATAGAACGTGCAATCCATAAATGCTTCCCTTAGTACTGAGAACACTCCCTGCTACAGTCTCTACGTCGCTGTACCAGTGTGATCAACTACATACGTCTACCTATCAGTATTGAATATCATTGGCTACGTGAGATTCTAGAAGCACTTTTACATGTCTGTAAGTTCAGGGACCGGGACCTTATTGCGTGCCTCTCGACGTCCCGGATCACTACATGCTTATTGCTCAGGGACCTGCAGACGTACAAATTTCAACACTCCGACACTGTTTCAGAAAGAAACGTGTCAACGTAAGGAATCAATTCACAGCAAAGACGCCATTTCACGGAGACGTATAAACTGGGCAGGATTTTTGGAAGCATTTTACACTGTGAAATAAGATCTCTCCATGTTTTTACACAAGTTAATCGGCTAATTCTGAATTCAGCATCAGGCAATGCAGGAATAGCTCTCCAGGAATCTTCTCCAGACATAAGAGTCTCATGGAATTTTAAAAGTAATCTAAAGTGTGTAAATCATATGTACAGTAATTCACAATGGCTTCAGAATGCAACAGCACAGAGCTCCTTATAAATCCTGATGTCACTGAAAATCAATAGCAGGGCTCTAATGGAACAAAATAAATCTTGTCTGTTTTAAGGGAGTGCCCTTTTCCAGGCCTTTGTGAAAGCTAACTTGGCTCTAGAAGATTACAGCAACTACATGAATAACTTTCTTCCAGGCAACAGAGGCCTGTTGGAATTTTTTCCCAATGATCCAGGACTGTTAGACTGAGATAAGCTGCAGCACGATGATGGAATGGAGCAGCGTGGCCGTCCTCCACTTCAACAGCCATCAAAAGCACACAAGAAATGCTTATCGTGAATGGTACAGCACCTAAAGCTGAGTGAAAAGAGCTGTTCATGACGATTCCAAGAAGTTCGCAATCATCACTGACAAATGAAGTGATGTTTGTGTTCGAGTGTGTTAGTTAGCACTCTGGTGACATTTAGAACAAAAATTAATTATAACCAAATGTTCGTGAGTTGGGAAATCTGTTAGAAAAGGAAACTAGTGAAGTTATGGGCGAGCTAGCAAAACATGCTCACAGTACGAGTTACGTGTCATACTATTTAGGCTTGATAAGCACCATATAAACAGCCTTTTAAACACTTTAATAAATCCCATTTTTGTTGTTTAACATTTTGTAATGAACAAACGTTTTAAAATCGTAGCGGCTGCTTGTTTCTTTAACTAATAATGGAGCGTTTTATCAAACTCAAAGCAGTAAAAGTACCGATGCTTAACAATGCCTGTGATACTCTCAGTAAAGTGAATCGTTACATGAAATATGTGAGGGAGAACGCATCTTGGTGATCCGACACCATCAACAAGGGATTCCAACACAATGAAAACGATAAAAAATACTTATAGCTGTACAGAATCTCTTCTCCACTGCATCCATAGTCAATCCAAGCTATCTTATGTACTGTAACTAGCTAATTAGCTAGCTAATTAGCTAGCTAACTAGCTAATTTATTTAAAGGGTTTTGACATGAGAAATCAAATTTCCTTTGATCTTTTGACATATAAGAGGTCATTTTACCATTAAAATATCCTGCACGTTTCATAGCTTAATACATCCTCCCCGGTACAAAAAGAGCATTTATTTAACCAAGCTCGTTTGGATGTGGCGGGATCTGTGAGGTCACACGGGCAAATGTATTTGCATATGACTGCCCATACAGCCAAATATCGACACCTGCCCACTGGCACTCAGTCTCTGAAAACAGTTCAGCATGTCTTACTGCAGGATGCGTTGATAATTAAATCCTAGGCAAAGATGTTAGCCAATCATAGCAGTGGGTGGTTACACTGAAGTCTTAAAGGTAAAGGACACAAAAAAGTGATCGTTTCAGTCAGAGGGTCGGAGACAGGGTGGAAAAAAGTCATAAATTACTCAATTGTGTGTTTTGTGTTTTTTTTGCGCAAAAAACTGTACTAATATTATAATTACACCTCAGGGAAGATAATAAAACATATAAACATATATATAAAAAAGTCATGACCCTTTTAAAATGAAAAGGCTAATGTTACACTTTACATAATAAAAGAGTCCAGTAGCCGAGGTACACGAACATGCATGTGTGTGCTTTTCATGGCCAATGTTTAAAATGGAGAAACAAACACAGAGCTAAATAAAATGTTCTGTGATAACCCTAAGTGAGTAATATGTAAAAACTAAGTTGGTATCGGTATTGGTAAAAACATGTACTCGTAATCACCCTGAAAAAATAAGGTATCTCTGCATCCCTATTATATTACAATTAGGGCTGCAGCTAACGATTATTTTCATAATCGATTAGTTGGCCGATTATTTATTTATTTATTTATTTTTGATTAATCGGATGGGGGCGGGGAAAACTTTCAGTACCCTTTTTTTTGTTGTTTATTTAAAATAAAATCCACAAACTGAGTGTTACAAATATAAACTTCAGATTAAAACTTTACACAACTGTTTGTCCAAAATAGAAAATTACTCAATACACCCACCCACACACACACACACACACACACACACACCAGAATATATATTATTAATTTAGGACTGTAGTTTAATTCAGTGCTTTTTGTGCATCCATAAAAAATAATGCATAAATACTTATATACAATATAAACTAAAATAAATGCATCAAATAAATTATACATTAAATTTATTTTATAGTATTTATCAGGGCTGCACGATTATGGCCAAAATGATAATCCCGATTATTTTGATCAATATTGAGATCTCGATTATTTATCACGATTACTCATTGATTTTAGTGACAACATATTTTTATTGTACTTTCACATTTAAATAAACAGGCTGCTGCTTTCACCTCCATGTTGTGCTACATTCCTGCTAATGTACAAATCTTTGCATCAAATTAGACTGATCCTTAAAATGCATAATCTCGTAGAAGCAAAATATAAATAAAATGGTACCCAAAATATAGGATAAGTAAAAATGCCATCAACCAAATGAAAATATGCATCAAATTTAACAATATGCAACCAAATGAAAACAATTCAGGTGTCTGCAGAAAAGACAATAACAATGTTTGTTTACCACAGGAGAGACGCAAGACAATTTCTTTTAATTACAAAAAATTAGAAGCACAGTTGAAGTTGAGGGTTTTTTCAAATGTAATGTTATTATTATTATTATTATTTTTACAGATTGTACCATTAATGTGCCACGATATAACACACAAGTAGGCATGAGAAAACTTGAGATGGTCAATTATGACAGAATTTAGGAACATAGTGTGAGCCATGACACATCAATTTACCTTCCGATAAACTAAATTTAACGGTCATGGTTCTGGGCTGGAGCCAATTCTCGAACCGCTCTGTGTATATATCTGAATAATCTCATATAGGATGTGATTGGGTGAGTTCATTTACCCTTCAGATGCAATGCGCTTTAGTTTAATGGTGTTCATTAGGGATGCCCCGATCAGGAGTTTTACGACCAAAACCGATCCAGAAACCAGTCTTTTTGTTTAAGCTTTAATCAGAAGGTCATAAACAGTTAAATGTAAACTCTCTGCTCATGGTCACTATTAACTGAATTAAAATAATAGCCGTTGGTTAATTGATAAATAAACAAGCATAAAATATTTATTTTTAAATATCTTAAACAATAGTCCTAATTAAAAGTAGACTAACACAAAAACGATCCATATTAGGAAAAAGGCTAATAGCCTTCTAAGGAAGTAGCGAACTAAGCTTAATGTCAAATTGATATTAAGTGCAACCCATACTAATTAAACATTATTTCATTTCTCATTTTATTTATATTTTATGAATTTATTATAATATCTATTTTTTTATATTAAATTATTGATTTACAACTAAGCACATTTTCTGTCTTTACATTTTATTAGTTTTCTGTTTATTTGTTTATCAGTTCTTCCTTTTATATCGGTTCCCCAGTACAGTGTTGCCATCTCTGCTGATATTGATTTTGGGGGTTTGAATCAAAACATGGAAACTAGAGCTAACTTTTCTAGTGATATCTGGCCTAAGTTTAAATGAAGTGAATACGCTATGTATTTGAGTTAGTGAAGAGCGTGAAGGAGCGCAGCAGTGTACTCCTTCTGAACAGTTGCTAATCTTGATTTTGATTGGTGAGGAATTATTTAAGAAATAAGTTTGAATTAAACCCACCTTGTAGCGTTAGCATTATTATTAATTTACTCCGCTCGACACCGCTGTGTCTACACGAGCAGGTGAAAGTTCGGGTCATTTTGCGGATCAATAAAAGATGGCGGTTGTGAGATCAGGAAGTTGAGAGAAGCAGATGATGTACAGTGTTACTCTTGTCATCACAATGGCTTCTCTGCAGTATTTACACACTTGTTCGGTTGACTGAGGAGATGAAAAGCAGTGTGAAAGCAACTGTTGCGCAGTGTAGATGCGTTTTGGACTTCCTGTAGTTTTTATTCTGATTGTATTATACAACTCCGAACAGGTCACTCGCACCGGTGCGAATAAATATTTATTCACAGTCGCACAAAGTTGTGTTCAATTTTCGTACTGTAGTGCCGTGAGTTTATCTGCGAATTTTTCATTTTTTTTTACTGTTCGGTGTGATGAGGTTTAATGTCCGACAACCTCTGTAGTGCCATTTAGCATCATGCTAGTGTCATGATTTCACCTCGCGCAAGCGCTGGAGCTCGCGGCGAAACTGGCAGCTCGAGCGCTAAAATGCTAACCCCTTTTCCGGGTTTTGGCATTACAAAATGATGCCATCCCTGTGCCGCTCTATGGTGATTGGCTGCAAGTTTGGAAGCGCTTGATTTGATCTGCAGCGGAGTTTTATATCAACGAAGGATGAACTTTAAACGTCAATATCGCAGTCGATCATGTTCATTTACTCGTGGGCCATCAAAATCGTAATCACGATCGATATCCGATTAATTGTGCAGCCCTAGTATTTATGCATAATTTTTTATGGATGCACAAAAATCACCGAATTAAACTGCAGTCCTAAATGAATAATAAAAACGCACTTTCACTGCACCTTGTGGTTTCTGTTACTCTCTGCCTTTAGACATATTATTTTACTTGTGTTTACTTTTGATCATAGTGTTTTAATTAGTCATTACAGATTTTACTCGTGCTCCCACATTCTACATTGCACGTGATCAGCAACGGGGCCTCGTTACTATCACATCACTTCCGTTATAATAAACGACAGAATTTACACTGCAAGTGCGCTAACACTGCATATAATGACAATAAACTTAAATTAAACTAAACCTTTTAAGCAGCTTACAGCACTTTCCCCTGCCCCTTACACACAGTGGTGCATTTTGGATATAAACATGTTTGTGCTCGTGCAGCACTGTGTGATCTCCGCGGTGTTTAATATAAAATGCTCCCTTGCTTTAGAGGACTTTCTTCCTCAGTCACGTGACAATTTCGCCTCCGTCTGATGGTGACTGAGGTCATGTTGGGAATAAAAGGTAACGCTGACAGAAAGTAAACTGAAGAAAGCCATTGTCTGTGACTCGGGTGTCTGCTAATGGTAGAGTGCGTATGACGTCATGCGTCGTCGCCTAGGAAGTACTTATACTTCCGGTTAGTAAAAAAAAAATCCACACACTAGACAGTAGTGCATAGTGTAAGTGTACAGTACTTCATTTGGGACACAACTTGAGTATTTACTCTCCGGAGCATGTTTTCGGAAGAGAAGTAACGTAATGAGTAAATCTCCCCCGTGCCGCGCGCTGACCAACTAATCCATAATGAGATTCATTGACAACGATTTTCATCATCGATTATTATCGATTAGTTGTTGCAGCTCTAATTACAATACCCCTTATTATTCTGTCTTTATACAGACCACTCATCCTGGTCCTTGTTTATTTACCTCCTCAGACTGTTCTCAGTTGTTAGCTGCTCTCTGCGTCTGACCTTTACCTGAATGTCTGGATATCTAGTATGCATCATAGCTTGGTGCTTTCATCTATTTGTGTTTTAAAACAGAACCATGCACTCTGACTGCTATTCTAAGATTAAAGGGAATAAACATGCTTTGAGTACACACTTATATATCCTGCACACTGTATCTCCATGTTACATACAGTATCTTGCGTAAGCATTCACCTCCCTTTGAACTTTTCCACTTTTTATTGGCATTACATGCCATGAATCTACACAAAATAATCCATAGCACAGATCTGGTCCACTGATTAGTGCCCTCTTTGCCCAGTGGCTGACTTTTGGTGGATTTTTATAACCAAACCCTGATTGATATTTTTTCCAGAACTCTGTCCAAGACTTGATTTGATTGCTTGCTGATCTTCATAATGCTGTTTGTTTGTTTATGTTAGGTATCTCAGGTAACAGCGGTTTAGATGATGTGACACATCAGTGCTGTGCTCGACTTAGAACTGGGACAAATGGTATAGTGGTTGTTATAGCTTTAACAAGCGAATAGGTCTGTATCTTGATTGATCTAAAGTAAATACTAGTATATACAGCAAACCAGTTAAAACTTAAGAAGTGCTACTTTGTTTACTGTTGATGTTGAGCACAGCCATGTTGATTATAGAACTCAGGGTTGAGGAGACGTTCTTGACTTTCCGAGTATGAATTCCAAGTTGAGGGGGCATTTTCTTTGCTAGTCTGAGGTGGAAAAAATCCAAATTACGAGATTTAGTTGAGCGCAGCACCGCTGCACACACTCTATTCAACTAATTTTGTCTTACGATGGCGACAGCCTGCACAAGAACATGGGTTTCACGACAACGGGGGAGAATACTTATACAATCACTTTTCCTTTTTTTTTTTATTTTGCAAACTACATTGTTTTTTTTCCCCCACTTCAACTTTGATATTTGTGTTGATTCATGCCATATTGTAGAATCCCTAATTCAGTACCACATTATAACATTATATACAAAATGCTGAAAAGTTAAGGGGGGGGGGGGGGGGGGGTGCATACTTAGCACGTCTTTTCATGCAGTGCCTTGCATAAGGATGCTAATCAAAGGCAGGCAATGAAAGGAAGTAGTGTAATTAACACAACTGATAGAAATAAACTATAAAGAGAGCAGAGCGTTGTTACAGGATGTGAAAATGCACAGACTGAGGGCTCCTTAAATAAGTGATGGAAAGTGCTAACGAAACTAAGCATTCAGCCCAAAACTCGTTCCCTAAATCCCAAACAGAAACCGTTCAGAGGAATTTACACAGCATTACTAAAATTTCTGCCTGGAAGTAGATTTGCACTGGCTCTGTGGTTTGGGATGGCATTAAATATTAGTCTTAAAGGTTAGCCATTGGATATTAAATAATTAATTTGATCATGTTTCTTTAACAAGATATGGGAAATTGGCCAAAAGTACAAGCCAAGCTAAATTAAAGAAAGAAAGAGACATTAAGTAAGTCAATGATTAAAGTTGATTATTTTCCCATAAGAGCATGTCCCTCAGTGTTTTGTTCCTCTTACATAGCAGCAATTTATCCCAGTTACAATATTTAATTTTTAAGCTCCTACAGTAGCTCTAAACAGTCGTTCCCTCTCCAGCCATTTTCTTTTCTCGCTCTTGATGTTAATAAGACCCAAAAGAACCTCCTTTATATGTTCTTAAGAAACTAGAAGGTGTAAACTCCTCTTCTGACGGCTTATCTCTCACTGTAAACTTACTGACCGTTACAAAGCACTGACACTGGAGACTCCTTCCATGAATATTAATAAACGCCTCCTTACAGAAAACTTCACCTTCATTCCGTCCTTCATTCTTTCTGTCTGACTTGTTAAATAACGTTTTGTTTAATCCAGTTATTATTAGATTATGCTGAGCTTCTGCCATAGAAGTCCATGTTGAATAGCTGTTACCATAGAAACGATAACGAATTAAAATGAGTTAGGGCAGTGGTGGCTTGGTGTTTGAGGCTCTGGTTTACTGATCAGAAGGTTGTGGGTTCAAGCCCCAGCACTGCCAAGCTGCCACTGTTGGGCCCTTGAGCAAGGCCCTTAACCCTCTCGCTGTATCATATGACCCTGCGCTCTGACCCAAAATTCCTGACATGCTGGGGTATGTGAAGAAAAGAATTTCACAGTGCTGTAATGTATATGTGATTAATAAAGACTCGTTATCATTAATAGAAACCTGTGATTTGCAGCTGCACTACTGTCAGAGTCGCTGTTCTAGACAATTAACACAGAGAATCGAGAATTGTCTTATAATGTTTGCTGCTCTGTTGGCTTTATTTCTGAAATGACGGCTAAAACAGCACTTGTTGACTAAAGGGATGTCTGCAGCAAGCGTGCTCGCTAAGTCACGATGTTAATTAATACTGTCTAAGTGACTCTCAAGACAAAGACTGAACACCACAGAAGAATATTCTCCATCATACACAGAGCACAGATGTTCATTTCAACCCTGTTATTTCAACCCAGCCATTATCTCCCGAGTAGAAAGTGAGACTTCACGAGGAGTTTTCTTTTGTTACAAATGATCAGTTAATGGACATGCGATTTCTCTCACATTCGCAATCCACATAGCTAATTTCACAGAATTATAGCATAATACAACATCATGGACAAACCATTGAGCTGAGACAAGGACAGCAATTCTGAGCTCCTACACGCTTCCCCTGGGATCAGTGAACAAACAAACAAATCCCTTCAGAGAACATCACGACAAACAGCCAACATCAGCACAAGAAGCCAAGCTACATGATGAACTGGCATCATTATAGAGTTAGATAGTAAACATGTTTATCGTGACTCGTATTGTGATTTTTGTCAAGGAGAGTGAATATGTGCTTCCAAACAATTTCATTTATCCATCCCTTTATTTATTTATTTCCTTGTCTATTTCTTCATTTATTCCATTATTCGTTCCATCATTCCTTCCATCCCTTATTCCTTGCATTCTTTATTTAATCATTCCTTCCCTTTCATACCCTCCATTCATTCAATCATTCATTCCTTGTCATTTAGTTCATCGTTCCTTCCATACTTTCACCGCTCCTTCTGTCCAACATTCTACCTGTCCTTCTTTCTGTCTTTTACTTCCTTTCTCCATCCCTCTGTCCATTCCTTCCATTGTTCATTCCTTGTCCTAACTTCCATCCTTTCGTCATTCCTTCTCTCCTTGTTTGTCCTTCTTCCTTCCTTTATTTCATCATTCGTTCCATCCCTCATTCTGTGCATCCTTCCTTGATTTCATCATCCCTTCCAACTATTTCATTCCACCAGTCTCTCCAGTTTCTTTTGCCCTTTATATTACCTCATCGTCCCTTCCTTCTGTCCTTTATTTCATCATTCCTTATATCTCTCGTTCCTGCTGTCCTTTAGGTCACCATTCCTTCTATCATTCCGTGCACACACATATCCGTGCACACATTCACACTTGTGGGTTAGCATGTAGCATTACGTCCTCCCAGCTCCAGGGTCTCAGGCTTGATATAGGGATAGCTCGTTAAAAAAAATCTCATTAGGAACCCGTAACTGGGGGACGAAAAAGAAAAATCTTCTCGATTCAAACCTGATGAAAAGGGCCAACCAGTCGATACGAATAAAGTGATATGGAAAAATCTGTAACAGACAAGATATGATAACGCTATAGATCTTCAGGAACACTTGCTGTTCTTCCTTTCCATGATGGTGGAATTGCCCTACGGAAACCTGCTGCTGCTGCGATGTCTGAATAGTTTACCTAATGACACTTTGGACAACTAAATTAGTAATTGAGATTAATTAAATAGTAAAACATGAGGTGGAAAATGTGTATCGCTTAAGCCTACCCAGAAATGACAACCAATAACAACACAATTTCCAGCGTGCCAGTTTCAACCCGGTTAATTTCTTTAAAAGAAATAAATATATTAGTAAAATAAATGTAGTATTATTTCTTTCAAATAAATACTTTCTAATCATAACTTCTCCGAGAGACGGGGGGGGGGGGGGGGGGGGGGGGGGGTCTGAGGAAAGTGATATTACCCAATTTCATGCAATATCACCCAATTTCATCCTGAATAAAATCCCCTGCTAGATTTTTACACAAGTCCAATCACTTCAATGTCTTCAGAATACAAATGAGAGTTTTGCAGGCATCATAGCTCTCTGCCACACAGATTCACCCCGAAAATGAAAAGGAAAGAACTTTTGCTTTAATCCCAAACTAGGCAATCAGAAAATCAATGACGCAGGACTTATGATATTTCAACGGGCCATTAAGGTTTCCAGTATGGACAGCCCCGTGAAGGCAGTGATCACCAAAGGGTATAAATTCTAGGACTCTAAATAATGGCTGCACCTAGGAGCCTCTGCTATAATGAGATTTATCTCCCATGAGTCACGTCTTACGTCCTTCAAATCGTGTTTGGAAGTCAAAGGTGCGATGCGGTGCCACGCTGATGTAGGCTGCAGGGCCAGAACTCCAAACCTCCACTCCCATTGACCGCACACGGTCCTCAGTAATGAGGCTAAATCAGCATAACGAGCAAAAGTAATTAGGTCTCATGCCCCATGCATAAGCGTGTGCGGTTATCTCACGGTCAGTTCTTACGTCGCCACACTAAATGTGAATGTGAATTCTAAAGTGGAGCCATGATTATAAATGAAAATAGTTGTAAAAGATTTTTACATTATTCTTTTAAAGAAATGGTTCCAAAAAAAAAAAGCTAAATAACATTTTTAAACAGTTCCCCTTAACTTCAAATGAGAATCCATCCAAGACATGTTTGGTGTCTGCTTAGCTGTTTAAGGGCTAATGAAGCTAACAAGTAATGGGAGCTTATAACTAGTAGTCTGACATTGTTTATCATAGGCTAATTTCATAATAGAGCAGAAAAAGTCTGAGTCAACCTTATATCATCCAAGTTCAACCTCCAAACTATTAAATTCTGATGCTGCCAAGGACTGACACTAAACTATGTGCTGAGGAAGAAAGTGATTCTGTTTTTAAACTGTCTTTAGCTCAACGATGTTGTTTCTTCCTTCATGAGCTGAAGATAGGCGTAACTTATTTGGGTTCTTTGGGGACGAGGCATCTGGAGGTGGCTGGAGAGGTTAATCTGGGCATGGAAAACTCCATGTGCCAGTGGAGGCTAGAGACCTGCACATGGCTCACTTCTGCTCTGCTGTCAATATATGCTGGATGTTCAAGGGCAAGTGCCTCCCAGCTGGCAGGGTCAAAGCTGAGGCCCTTGAAGATGGTCTTCAGGAAGTCTTTGGCTATTTTGTCTTCAAGTAGTTCAGTTTACAGCAGCTGTTTCAGCAGGAAGCTCTCAGGCTCGTCCGGGCCAATCATGCCTGGGTCTTCTTCAGATGGGTGTGGATGGTAAAATTAGTAAATGGTCTGCACTTTTATAGCGCTTTTTTAACCTCAGCGGTTCCAAAGCACTTTACACTGGTTCTCATTCACACACTCGCACAACAATGGTAGCAGAGCTGCCATGCAAGGCGCTAGCTTGCCATCGGGAGCAACTTGGGGTTCACTTCGGCATGTGGTGTCACGTGAGCCAGGAATCGAACCGCCAGCCCTACGATTAGCGGACAACCCAGTCTACCACCCAAGCCACAGCCGTCCATGGATGTTGGGGATGCGGGCAAACTTCAGGACTTCCATGAAGGGCAGCTCATTTCAGTGGAAATGGTTGAGCTGATTGGCATGTGTGGTACAGACAGTCCAGGTCCCACTGGAGTAGAAAAGAGTGGTGAGAACCACCATACACTAGAGCTTTAGCTTTAGTGTGTTACACAGAGCCAGACATGGTTCAACATGGTTTGAGGTCAAATTGTTGAAAATTGCTAAACCTATAGGTAAATGATGGTGTAAAATAAAATGGATTCAAAAGAAAAAATCTCCACGATACTCCACTAATAATTACATTACCCCATTCCTGCCATGTAAAACCAATCCCGTCCAAATATGGCTTAAGATTATAAAGCGTCCCCATTGAAACAAAATTTAGATATGCCAACACTACTTAATACGTGCAGGGATACAGAAAGGCGTTGTACATAGGGAGTGTGCTATGACGTCAACCTAAATGACAGTCAAATATGTTTGTTTTTTTCTTTTAACAGAGAATGCGTTGATTACAACGATATATCACAATTTTCCGTTAAAGAAAAATGCCAAGACGTAAACATCACGTATGATAGATAGGATAATGTTGATTTGAAGAAGAAAAAAAAATTCAATAAAACATAAAATAAAAATACCATACTCCTCAGAAATACTTAACATTTTAAAGTTTGTTTATGTCTTTATTTGTTTATCTATATATTATTACCATTATTTTAGTTGCAGTTAAAGGAATCCTGAAAGTCAACAGCATCCTGAATAACATGTGACTGACATGACCTCATTGCCAAAGCATTGATGTGTCTCTGTTTTTCAGTAACAACTTCTCCTCATTTACATTCTCACTCCTGTGTATATTTGGAACTTTGCCAAGCAGCATTCATTACAAAAAATATATAAATAATGCAAATCTGATTAATGGTTATGTTTCAATACTCCACCGAAGTTTCAAACACTGAAATTGCTTTGTCAGCTGTTATAAAAGTCAGTGCGTTTACATGGACAACAATAATCCACTTTTAACCTGATAAAGACCATACTGTGATTAAGAAACTACCATGTAAACAGCAATTTTTAATTACTTTAATCTAATTAAGGTCATACTCATAGTATGCACTAATCGAATTTAGACAGGTGGAGTACTCCTGTTTTAGTCGCATTATGGACGTGTATTACAGACATGTAAACACCTTAATCACATTATGAACGTCGTGTGAGAGTTTTCACCGCATTTTGTGACGGGACACGATCACACACGGCAGTTTTACGTTTTACGGCGTACAAGAGAGCACGGCTGCGTCCCAAACCGCATACTTGCCTACTATAGGCCTGTAGTGGGGAAAAATACATGTATCTCGGCTACTATGTAGACGGTAAGTACGCGGTTTGGGACGCAGCCCACGGCTTCAAGCAGTTGTCTATTAGCACGTACAGCATGACAAATAATTAACTGCACTTAAAGCGTTCGTAAAAAAAAATAATCATAATAAAAACACCCAGAACTGTATGTTGATATGTGAAATTCTGGAGGGACAGCGTGGCGCGGTGACGTACTGACACGGGCTGTTAATCTAATTATGTTCTATAACATTCTAAAAGCGACTCATGTAAACACCTTAATCACATTATTATCTTGCTCAGAGTAAGGTCAATAATTAGATTACTGCTGTCCATGTAAACGTAGTCACTGTTCAAAGATAAATGTTACTGTAATCTGACAAATGATTGGGAGTAATGGAATTCTGGATCATCGCTCATGCAGAAGGACATAAGACCTACTTGGTCCTCAGGCATCAAAGTAGAGTAAATATTTGTAGCAGTTGTACAAATGAACCCGATACATACTGACTGCTTCTGTGCAGTTATACATATATACATACACATAGATATATGTATATGTCTATTAAGGTACAAGAAGCAGCAGTCAGACTAAATGGTATGTTTACACTTAGTGCCTCCTAAACACTGACTGCTAACATTCATATTCACCCATCTGATTAAAAGGTAATAGGAAAGGTACAGCCAATAAATAACTTCTTTTCATTTTACGGAATTTTTATTTTCCGTAATTTCAATCAAAAAGTGGATTTTTCATATATTCTAGATTCATTAAACATAAAGTGACACATTTCAAGCCTTTTTTGTTTTAATCTCGATGATTATGGCTTACAGCTCATGGAAATCGAAAAAAACAGTATCTCAAAATATTAGAATAAAGAATTTATAATACAGAAATGTCGGCGTGAGAAGGGCTCTAATCAGCTAATTAACTCAAAACACCTGCGAAGGTTTCCTGAGCCTTTAATCTCTCAGTCTGGTTCAGTACACACAACTCAAAAAACAATTTTATACACACTGCAAACAATATTTCTTTGAAATCGGCTTAATACCGGTTATGAATTTAAAATCCCTCCCCATTCTCTGACTGAACACGCATCGTGTTGGTTATTAGGAATGTCACAACCATCAGTTAAACAATCTACTGTGCTATTAAGCACACGAAGCATCATTACTGTGAGCATGTAAAAAGAAATTCTTAACTACAGTAATTATTTTCAATGTTCACTATTATTAAACGGCTTCAGGTGAACTCGTAAACTAGGGCAATTAAGGCAAGTTACAATGAAGTCAGTGGGGGCAGTACGTTTTCAATACAGTCCTTTCACAAATCACTCATCTAAGGTAGAAACTGTAGAGCATGTACAGTGGATATAGAAAGTCTGCACACCTGTTAAAATGGCAAGTTTTTGTGATGTAAAAAAAAATGGAGAGAAAAAAAATTCACTTTTATTGTGAAATTACACCATGTAAATATGAAGTGACAAACAGTCAAACAATGTTTTTCGGGGGAAAAAGAAAAACAAAAAACTTCCAATATCCAGCCTGCGTAAGTGTGCACACCGTTTTATAAGTGGGAATGTTGCAATGCTCAGAATCAACCAATCACATTCAAATAAATAATAATTAATAATTAGCATACACCTGCCATCAATTAAAGTGACTGATTAACCTCAAATAAAGTCCAGCTGTTCCTATAGGATTTTCCTGACATCTTCTTGGTAACAACCAACTGGAAAATCCATGAGTCACAAAGAGCTTACAAAGCAGGTACAGGATCTCACCGTTGAACAATATCAATTTCCAAGGCACTGGATATTCCATGGAAAATATGGCACAATAGTGACACTACTTAGCACAGGACCTCCCTCAAAAAATTGATGAGGAGATCAGAAGAAAACAGGTCAGGGAGGCTGCCAAGAGGCCTACAGCAACATTAAAAGGAATTGTAGCAATTTCTGGCAAGTACTGGCTGCTCACCACGTGACAACAATCTCCCAATTCTTTAAATATCTGGGCTATGGTGGCAAAAAAAAAAACATCCAAGCTCCCAAAACCACCAAAGTTGAACCTTTGGGCCATAATACCAAAAGATATGTTTGGCATTAAAAAAAAAAAAAAAAAAAAAAAAAAAAAACAGTTCATCACCAGAACACCACCATCCCCACTGGGAAGCACAGTGGTGGCAGCATCATAATTTGAGGCTGTTTTTCTTCAACTGGAACTGGGACTTTAATCAGGGTGGAGCGAATAATGAATAGCTCAAAATACCAGCCAATTTTGGAAAAAAAAAACCTTAAGGCTTCTGCTAAACCATTTAAGATGAAGAGGAATTTCACCTTTCAGCATGACAACGGTGCAAAGCAAACCTCCAGATCAACAAAAGAATGGCTTCACCAAAACAAGTTCAAGCTTTTGGAGTACAGACCTAAATCCAATCAAAAATCTGTGGGGTAACCTGAAGAGGGCTGTGCACAAGAGACGCCCAGCCAATTTGACAGAGTTCGGATGCTTCTGCAAGGAAGAATGGCAAAATCTTGCAAAGTCAAGATGTACCAAAATGATTGACTCTTAGCCAAAAAGATTGAATGCTGTGATTAAAGGTGCTTTAACTAAGTATTAGTTTAGGGGTGTGCACATTTATGCAACCAGGTTATTGTACATTTGTATTTTTCAGTAGAAAAGGTTCTGACATGATTTATCTTGGTTTCATTTTTTTATATCACAAAAACCTGCCCTTTTAACCGGGATGTGTAGACTTTTTATATCTACTGTATATGCAGGGTTCTACTGGATTTACCAAGCTTGTCTGTTTTGGATTAAGCTGGAGACACTAGAAACGTGCTTACAGTAGGCAGAAAAGGAGAAAAGTTTTCAACAGTAGACAAGTGACTTTCTTTTGTCCTATTTTAGGAACAAGGTTACATACAGTAATGACTAAAGCATCCATTTCTAATGTCTCTATATATTAAATGAACTGTACCGATAAAACTGAGTATATACGTGCACTCTAGTTTATACTATGAAGGGGGTGGGGCTTCCATGTTTTCAATATTTGGACATTATTTGGGCAATATTTTTGGGGTTATATAGTGTGATAACCCCTAGCAGCCTACTCCGCTTTAAAAACGCTGAGTTCTTACGCAAAATATGCAACCGTTGGCGGGTCTGAAAATAACTGCCATGACCAAAATTGTTGTTCTACCTGTACTGTCTCGCATTAATCGATACATTTAGTGAATACTTGTTTAGGGAAAATGCCTTGATATTTTTAAATGCACTTGAGTGAGGATCACTCTAACTCATTTCCAAATGCAGTTTCGCTGAAAAAAAAAGTTGTAAAAGTCTCGCATCACATTTTAAAACGTGAGCACCTACATCCATTTAGGTAAACACATAATAGCTAGGTGTTATTGTAAACAGTGAGTTTTCAGAGACGATGGAGCTGAGGAGGCTGTAATCTCCGCTCAACTTTCAGAAAAGTACACAAAACATACCGCAAATCCTCAGTGATGGGGGGAAAAAACAAAAGTTTGAAACACTGTTTGGTGAGCCAGATGAGATTATGTTAGTTCAGTTCACGGGTTCAACTCGATCGGAGAGAACAAGTTGACTTTGCAGCAGCTGCATGAATAACGATGAGCTTCATTGGATTCCTTATTCTGGTGCATCATTATCTACCTGACAGGAGGGATGAAGATGTTGGTGCCGAGTCAGATCACGAAGGACAGAAGAAATGGCCATGAAATAAGTAATGTGCCGAATGATTACAGTAAATGAGACAGATTATGTGTAAAACAATAAGTAATTTTGCTCATTATTCTTTGTATAATTTATAATTGACATACTGAGCCAAAGGGGCTACATTAGGCCTTGGAATGTTACTGGTGTTAATACAGTGCCATAATTCTCACACCATCAACAGAGACATTTACATGCTTTAGCTCTATCAAATGTTACCTAATTCTACCCCCAATGATTGCTATCTAGTTTTGTTTCCGCAAAATGTTCTAGTGTAGATTTAATTTTTCTAACATTAATTAGGATATTCTTTGATTTTAGAAAATGTTCACAACGGATAGATAACTGGTTTTGATTGGGGATATTGTCATATTCTAGTTTTCACCTTCTTTCCAACATTAGCTATCTAGTTTGTTTTTTTGTGGGGGAAATAAATCGATATTAACTAGCTAATTTCTTCTGGGGTGTTCTTTTGTTTTTGAGGATGTTTTTGTAACATTAAAAAGCTAAAAAAAAAAAAAGTTTTGTCTGGGGATATTCTCTAAAGCTCACCAGATTTTGTTTAGGGGAATTTCTTAGATTTAGCATAAGACATTCTTTAACTCTAGCTAGGGTATATTTTGGGGGGGATATTCTCTTGCATTTTCTAGCTAGTTTTGATTGTGGATATTCTCTAGTTAGCGGTCTTTTGTTTTGGGGAATTTTCTGTAACACTCGCTAGCTAGTCTCATCTAGGAATATCCTACATTAGCTAGCTTTTGTGTCTGGGAATTTTTCTCTAACACTGGCTAGTTACTTTTGTTTGGACATATTCTCAAATGTTAACTAGCCTTCGGTTTGTGGAATTTTCTCAAATTTTAGCAAACCTAGTCTGAGGATATTCTCCAACACAACATTCTCCAACACTACATAGCTTTTATTTGGTGAATTTGCGCTAATCTTAGCTAGCAAGTTTATAGCTTGCTAGTATTGTTTGGAGATGTTGGAGATTTCTTACTGGTGTTCTTTTTATAGATAAATCTCAGCTGCAGTTTGCATAGTGTGGAAGATCCTACTGCTTTCTTTACTCACATCTCACAGCCAGCAACAAGCAGCTTTCCTGGTGTATAGAGTAATTTGGCAAGAATCATACCAGTTTTGAAAATGTTCATACACTCACAAGCCTAAGCTGCATTTGAATTAGATGTATAATCCTGTTAACTTGGGCTGATATGAAGCTTGTGAATTAAACAGCTTACCCACAAATCCTTTTAACTGGAAAGCAGATGGACGAACTGACCCATTTTGCCAATATAAATATTTTACCAATACGACGCCTACAGCAAGTTGTATAGCTCTAAACAGATGGCTCTTCACACATGTCTATGAACTCGAGGATGTGCTGGTCTGTGCACTTGCCTTCAGCAGCCATTTATAATGAAAATGAGCATCCAATTCGATTGCCCAACTTAAAATGAAGTCTAAGGCCACCGCAAGAGTTAAAATGAGGCTAATTTTCCAGATTGGCTCACAGAAACATAGATACAATGTATCATAAAAATGTCATTAAAAAAAAAGGAATGCAGGTCTGAAAATCAGGCAGCGTTCTGATGGCACAGAGC
The DNA here is from genome assembly GCF_001660625.3 of Ictalurus punctatus. Classification (NCBI taxonomy): domain Eukaryota; kingdom Metazoa; phylum Chordata; class Actinopteri; order Siluriformes; family Ictaluridae; genus Ictalurus; species Ictalurus punctatus. Next base: position 6,911,199 of record NC_030421.2, on the reverse strand, counting down.
ACTTGATGTACAGCCAGGCCTAAAATGTGGAAAAATATTGGCTTGTACTTGTACAAGAAGCCTCTGGAAATGTGGTTTCAACTATTTTAAATCTGTGATACTAGATTTGTCACTTAGACCTAGTGGACACTACACATCTTGTATCATTTGTAATCTGTTGCTATAGAGCTGTGCACCAGTGACTGTATATATGACTGGACAACATGGAATCATTTACTCCCATTGTGAGGTTTGGAAGCCTAAATTTGGTCAACTTGAAAGTTACCATCTTTGGAGGCAGGGCATGTTCAATAGACACTGCTGGTTGGCCAGTGGGTCCACCTCTAGCCCACTCATACTGGTTGTTCTTCACGTCAGGAACGTTCATGTCAAGTGATATTACCTGAAATTAATCAATTAATTGATTAATTTCGATTGATAATCAACGATTATCAATTGATAATCAATTGATTTTACCGCTGCCAGGAAAAGATTTCAGAGCATTGAGTCATGACTAACTGAACTACTATGTCCTAGCTAGCTGACATTGGCTAATTCATCATGTTATTCAAAGTAATCTAAGTAATTGAGTATACAGAGAGCCAAAGTCTGTGGTCTAAGACTGCTAGCACTAGCATCCAAACTCATAAACAAGCCTTTTCAATGATTATTCCATATGAGAGGAGTTAAAAAAAATAAAAAGCAAGGACGTAATGAGCATAGTTTCGTATTTTATAGTGAAAGACATGCTTCCAGTTAGAATGGTGGAAAAAACAGGGTTCGAAAGGCTAATGAAAGCGCTTGATCCCAGGTATGATGTCCTTGGATGAAAACATTTAGTTAAATTTTTGTTTCATACAATTTATTTATGTAGCAGATAAAAATAAATACAACAGTATGGCAGTGTCGTTGTGCAACAGCCATAATGTAAGTGTATGTTGATCTTTTGTGTTATACTTTTCTAAAAGAATTTTTTCCATTGCCATGTTGGTTGTGGACAGTACCACCATGTTGATTAAAAAATAAACAGGTCAAACTTGTTGTAATTTATGTAATATTAAATAGTCCTTCCAGGATTTTTCGATCGCATAAATTAATGCAAAATCAAGGAAACTCTCGAAGGAAAATTTCGAATGAGCTTGCTATTTTTCAAAATTATGGCAGATTTGGCCACGTGACGTATAACGTGTAGCATATAAGAACATTGAACAATATGGGGGAAAAATCGTGATCATATTTTTGGACATATCACCCAGTTCTATATTCGCTAGCTTTTTGTTTTCCATTATTTTCTCAAAAGTTATATTACTGTTCTGTTTGGGGTTTTTTTAGGATTCATTTTCTGCTAAATTAAGTTACCATATTTTGTTTGGGAATATGCTTCAACATGAAGTGTCTAGATTTCTTTGAAGATCTTTTACAAAGTTTGGTCAGATTTTGTTTTGGGGAATTTTCAGTAGATTGCTAGTTTTGTCTAGGGATAATCTCCAACATTTAGCTAGCTTTAATGTTTAAGTATAAAACATGAGAGCTGTCTATCATGTGACTGTCAAGCGCAGCTGGCAATGTTGTTTCTTTCTACAGTATATTGTATGGAACAAAAGGAAGGGAGGATGGGTTGGTGAGATGCTAGCAGTGAGGATTGCCTGTTCTGCAAAGGGAACTGGAGGTAAAATGCAAAGAAATGTAGCTAATTATACTATAATGTAGCTATAGTATTCTGTGTGTAGGTTTGTTTTTATTTGTAGTGTTCCTAGTAACGATTTCAGCATGTCATCATTTTGTAATACTGTAGTTTCCTCTCAGGATTTCACTGACTGCTGCTCAGTGCTGTTCTAGCTACGTGTTTTAGAGGTGCTCAGACTACATGATTCATCACAGAGAATACTGAGCATGCTTGAAAACATTGGCGCAGCTGTGACAGCTTGCATACTGAGAAAATCATGTCATGCAGCGATGTTTTTTGCTGAGCTGTGGGTGGGCTGGGTGGGGGGGGTTTGCAGATCCCTGAAAACTGGTCTGCAACTGGGAAACTGGGGCTAAAATCATGACGTGTGCATTCAGGAATTACTAATCATTCACCTAGGGTAGATTCAGAAAATATGTAGCTATAACTTAATTACAGCTGCATGCTGCATGCTACAAAAACGTACCTTTTCCACCTCATCATGCTGTGTGAGAGAATCAGATCAGATAATGGCTAGAAGTGACACCTTCCTGGGAGCATGAATAACTCATGAGCTCATAGAAAGAAGAATTTCCACAATTTTTTTTTAGACACCCTATAAGGCAATGTGCTCATTTCACTGGAACATATGGTTCTCAAGGGAAAAAAGTACAAGAAGCGTGTTTTTTTAGGATATGCACTTAATTGCTACTTCACCCCTTCTAGCTCAGCTGTTTAGCACAGCATTGTATTGCAGTAGTGCGAAATGCTCCTGTTACCAGCTTTCGAGTTTTAAATGAGTTTTACTGTTCTCACGTTGAAATCCACACTATCACACTGAAGCCCCACTGTGGTGACAGACTAATTACCCTGAAGTCGAGCGTCTACAGCACTAGCAGTCTACAGTACAGCATTAGCAGTCTACAGCGACTGCTGAAGAGTGTGATTATCTTGTCACAGTAAAGACACTGCTAATTCCTGATTCTTTCACAGTGTAATAATGTGAAGTACGACTACTAAGAACATGAAAAACAGGTAAACTATTGTGCTAACACAATTGTGCTATTGTGCTAGCTTCTGAGAGTGAGAGAAGAAAAGGCAGAGAAAATAATGAAAGAAACAGACAAACAAAAACAAAATCAAGCAAAGAAACAAAAGAACAAAAAAAAACGTCAAACTTGACGGCAACTGTGTTGGCAGGGAAGACTCCGCCACCAACAAGTCCAGTTTTGCTTAAGGATGCATCGAAATTTCAGCAGTCAAAACTGGCATTTTCGGTTTTGGGCCGAAAGAGAAAATGGGTGAAAATATATGGGCCGAAAATATGCCCGGCCCACCCCTCGGTGCTCAGCGCTCAGATTTCATTCTCGATCTGGCCGACGGTTATCACGGTGCTACCCAGCACAGGGCGATCATGTCAGCGGTTTGGAAATACTTTCAAGGTTTCTGATAAGGAAATCAAATTTGCCTTCTGCAGTGTTTGTTCACCAGAAACGTCAAGAGGGGGTACAATGCCGAAGCACTTTTCCACGACAGGTTTGATTACACCACCTGAAAACACGACATCCCATTCAATATACAGAGTACAGCAAAACAACAACAGAATAGATGCCTTCCGCCATTCAGGGTTTTGCCTGTTGTTTTCATTAAACTGATTGTTTAGCCCATTTAAACTTTTTGTATTTGCAAGATGCTAGCCTAGAGCTGCTCAGTTCATTACTTGACTGCTGTTTTGCAGATCAGAATAGTTAACGTTACATTATTTGGATAACTGGATAAAAATCTGTTAAATTTGATTGTTACAGAGTTGAATGAAGAATAATATATTTAATATTGTTTTTGTTTTGGTGTGTTAATTTCAATAAAAGTGTGATAATTTTATTGGCTTGTAGTTTTTCAATTAAGATTCATTCAATTCATGAAATTAATTCAAAAGTCTAATATTAACACAATTATGCAAAAAAAAAAAAAAAAATTTTTAACGGATTTAAAAAATTATAATAATTTTCAGTTTCGGCACAGAATTTTCCTTTAGGTGCATCACTATTTGTTATTAATTTGTCCTACTCAAATGCCCTTCAAATATACTTCAAACAGAAAGAAAGTTATTGAAGAAAAATTATTTCAGACACGTGACCTTGCTGTAACCCTGACCCTGTGTGGATCAATTCCTAAGTGTAATCAGTTCATTTTCTGGTTAAAGTGATAATTCCATATAAATCCTACAAACATTCAACCACTCGCTCTAGGGATATCACACTAAAAGGAATCTCATAGACGGACACTCAACCCGTACTGTTTCTGTCACTTTTTTATGTTTTTCCTTTCCTACCTGTATAGAAGTAAATCCTGGTTTATGTGAATTCTATCGTTATGTGTATGGGTGTGTATGTGCCAAATATAATCTTGAAAGAATTTGAAAGAAAGAAAGAAAGAAAGAAAGAAAGAAAGAAAGAAAGAAAGAAAGAAAGAGAATGAAAATATTGAATGAAAGAAAGAAAGAAAGAGAAAGAAAATGAAAAGAATGAAAGAGAGGAAAGAAAGAGAAAATGAAAATATTGGAAGAGAGGGAAAAATGAAAGAAACAAAGAAAATGAAATGACTGAAAGAAAGAAAGACAAATTGTAAAGATTGAAAGAGAGGAAAGAAAGAAAAGCTAAAAAGATTGAAAGATAGAGGAAAGAAAGGAAGAAAGAAAGAAAGAAAGAGAATGAAAATATTGAATGAAAGAAAGAAAAAAAGAATGAGAAGATTAATAGATTGAAAGAGAAAGAAGGAAAGAAAAAAAAGAAAGAAAATGAAAAGACTGAAAGAGAGGAAAGAAAGAACGAAAAGGAAAAGTCTGAAAGAGAGGAAAGAAAGAGAAAATGAAAAGATTGGAAGGCAGAGGAAAGAAAGAAAGAAAGAAAGAAAGAAAGAAAGAAAGAAAGAAAGAAAGAAAATGAAAAGACTGAAAGAGAGGAAAGAGAGGATGAGAAAATTAATAGATTAAAGACAAGAAAGAAAATGAAAAGACTAAAAGAGAGGAAAGAAAGAAAGAAAGAGAAAATTAATAGATTGAAAGACAAGAAAGAAGGAAAGAAAGAAAATGAAAAGACTGAAAGAAAGAAAGAAAGAAAGAAAGAAAGAAAGAAAGAAAGAAAGAAAGAAAGAGAAAATGAATAGATTGAAAGACAAGAAAGAAAGAATGAAAGAAAAGAAAATGAAAAGACTGAAAGAGAGGAAAACAAAGAAAATGAAATGATTGAAAGAAAGACAAACTGTAAAGATTGAAAGAGATAGGAAAGAAAGAAAAGCTGAAAAGATTAAAAGACAGGGGAAAGAAAGAAAGAAAGAAAGAAAGAAAGAAATGCTGTATATGCTGTAGAACCTTCTCTCCATAATGTTTACACTGGAGCCTGATAGAAGGGAAGAGAAAATGAAATCAATTAACGGAGTACGATGACCAGACGGCTGCAATAACGTGTGAAGCAATCATCTGGGTTTGTAGTTAAAACAAACAGAAACTCTTCGGACACCCGTTAATTTAATGGCCACCTGGATCCGAGAGTTTTGTCCTGGAGTAGTGTAAAAAACGCATTACACATCTTACGAACAGGACTGACGTTTCCTCAGGTATCACAACGATTATGCTAACACACCCCTTTCTGCATGGAAAATCTTGATCGTTTTGACATTCCACTTAGATTTAATCAGTGTGATATACGCATACACCACACGATTTACCATAGTTTATAATTAAGTTGTCTTTAAAATGTAATTAAAATGAATTCTAACATTTTAATAAAGTGAAAAAATCTGAAAATTGGTTGTTTGGTGTACATTACATATGAGACTTCATATTAGCTTTGCTATCAGATTAGCAGTTCAGGCTAACTCTACCAGCTACATACACCCACCAGAGGCACCAATATTTGCCAGTATATATATATATATATATATATATATATATATATATATATATATATATATATATACACACACACATCGTATAACTAGTTAACACTAGTACAAATGAAGTAACACACAAATCAGTGTCAAATTTTGTTAAGCTGATTTACCTGTTACCAGCTCTGTATTAGATTTGTTAGCCCGAGCTAAATGTACTTGTTACAAGCACTCTCGTGACACACCAATGATCTCTGCTACTTCATTCCGAGCTTTACTGTGCTTAGTAATGTCTCTGTGCACATTAAATGACAGGGTGTTTATGACAGAATTTGAGCCACGCAGTACATATGAACTAAATACAGCTAAGAACTAAAGTTGTGAAAGGGAGAAATTGAAAAATGTCGTATCATACATGCTAAAAGATCGGTCCAAGGAATCATTCGCAGGAACTGTTTTAATTCGTATGAAGTTGAGAAAACCTCATCTCGCATGTCGCTCGTCGTGATGTCGCGTCACTACTGAAACCGCGGCTCTGTCGTGCAGGTACCTAGAAAATGAATGGTCGCTTGTCGCTTCGTCACTCGCTAGTGTGAACCCAGGCTAATACTGCTATCTTGCAGAACCCAAAAATAACTACGTTTACATGGACAGCAGTAATCTAATTATGGACCTTATTCTGAATAAGACGATATTGTGATTAAGGTGTTTACATGAGTTTAGAATACTCCTTTCATGTTCCCATTTTACATGTTATAGAACATAGATCGATTAACAGCACACGTCATCACGTCACCGCGACACGCTGTCCGACGTTCCCTCCAGAATTTCACGTATTGACATACAGTTCGTCTTCGTTGTGGGAGCGTATACAGTTTTGGATGTTTTTATTTTTCATTTTACAAACACTTCCAGTACAGTTAATTATTTGTCGTGCTGTACGTGCAAATAGACGACTGCTTGAAACCGTGGGCTGCATCCCAAACCACGTACTTACCCTCTATATAGTAGCTGAAATGCATTCCTACTTCCATTACCTTCCTACTATATAGCAGGTAAGTACGCGGTTTGGGACGCAGCCGTGCTCTCTTGTTTGCCGTTAAACGGTTGAGCACTGCCGTGTGTGTACGTGTCCTGTCGCAAAATGCGGTGAAACTCTCACACGACGTTAATAGTGTGATTGAGGTGTGTACATGTCTGTAACGCACATCGATAATGCAACTAAAACAGGAGTACTGCACACGTCTTAATTCCATTTGTGTTTACTTCAAGTATGACTATTCGGATTAAGGTCATCAATAATCGCTGTTTACATGATAGTTTCTTAATAGGGTTGATATCGGATTATTGTTGTCCATGTAAACGTACTGATTGTGTCTATGAATATAGGGAGCCACATGCAGACCACAGAAACTACTTATGCCTTTCATTTATTTATATTGACATATATTTATGTTTTGTTTGTACATTTGTTTCTATGTTTAACCCTCTTACCCCGTATGGCCGAAAAACCGGCTTGCCCGTCTTTGATCTATTCCCGTAAGGACGATATACCGGCTTGGTCGTCTATGCCAAATCCCCGTAAGGCCGATATAGCGGCTTTACAGCGTTAACGTTATCCCCGTAAGGCCGGTGTACCAGCATTACTCTGCTATGATTCCTTACTTATTTAATTATAATTTTTTAACCCGGAAGGTTGATGACGTTATGACGTCACGACGTGATTACGTTATTACGCCGGCATTACGATGAAGATCCAAGCATGAATATTGGTGTACTAGTAGAAGTGAACTAAAAATGCCAAAGCGAAAAGCTAATCGTGTTCCAGCTAAAGTTACACCTACAGTGAACACAGGTACATCTAAAACAATGAAGAAAAAAAGAAAACATACACAGTTACACAGGCGAGAGCGAGGATTCTAGATAGTGACAGCAGTGAAAGTTCAGGCGATGTTGAAACCGAAACCGAAACTGATAGAGACGCAAACTCTCCTGATTCAGACCCTGATCCGTCTTCAGCATCAACCCGTGCAACTGACATGGCAGGGGTCTGGAGTCATAACGGGACCATTTCTGTGCATTCGTGAAAACACTACCTGCTGGTCTGATTATCACCAGAAACTTGACTTTTGGCGCTAAAATGCATTTATTCATTTATTTATTATTTACTTGAATTTATTCAAAGGCATTAACCACGCGGCTCGTATGGTACTTCTAAATGAGTAGAAGGATTTTAGCGAGCATTTCTCGTCATTTCTCTAGTTAAGAATTGTGCTCTAAATGGAGTAAAAACACTGAACTGCTTCATTTTCAAAGTAATATTACACAAATTGAAACAACATTATTATAAGTTGTTTCAAAGCCTAAAAATGTCCAAAATTAAAATGTTGATTTTGGGGCCAATTTTGGCCTGGGAACTCAGGGTTGGCGTGCTGTTCCTACGGGGAATATAGGGTTGTGGGACACAATACTGTGGCAACTAAGGGGTAAGAGGGTTAAATGTACAGTGAGCAAGGCGCTCATTAAAGACTGAAGGCTGAAACCAAGGTACCTCTTGAACAAGCCTTACCACAGAATTAGCGCCGCCTATTTTTTCCCTTTAAAGCCAAAAGCGTTAACATTTGAGAAGGAACAGTTGCTCAGTACTGCAGAGAGTAACCAAGAGGACCAAGTGTGACCTCATTAGAAAACTCAAGATTCATGCTTCCTAGGAATTTAGGACAAGTTCTCCACAGCAAAAAATGACCTGAACTTGAGCAGAATACAAACGAACACGCTGGGGGGAAAAAAAGAGACAAGGAAGTAAAATAATTGTCATGTTAATACTACACAATAACAGATTTATTAAAGTGTGTACACTATACAAAACACTGTAAAAAGGGAGATGTGGAATAAAAGACTAAGCACTAGATGTCCAAATGGACTCAAGGAAATAGGTCAAACTAAAGTTTTCCATAACAACAGTGACCGTTAGGGAGTCAGCCGCAGTGCTCCTGCTGATTTAATGGAGAGAAGTGGAAAGAAAAGGTCAATATAATGGAGTTGTGAACCTGGAGACGGACTCAAGAATGTGATTCCCCCCCACCCCCACCCCACTAGTCGGAACTACAATATTAGTGTGGCACTGTTGTTTAAAAACAATGATATGAAGTTATTTTAAACTATTTCTCAGTTGGAGTGGACCTGCTTTGGTTTTCATGCCTTAACTTTCAAGAAACACTTGGCTGGTGAGAAGAATTATAGGACACTCATTAGTCACCAATACGGTGAGCAATGAGGCCTTCAAATGTAGCCAAAATAAGGAGCTTTAGATTACAGGTGTCCTTGTTCTCCATAAGTAACACAGGGTCATGATGATATTTTGAATTAGCAGCAAAGAGAGTCTTGAATAAGTAAGCAATAAAACATAATGGGGCATACTGTTAGTAGTCAATGACATGTTGGGGTCATATAATCAGACTATCCCAAAATTGATTAATTTCCTACAGCAGCATGTCCCAAAATTTTTTTAAATTTGAACTCTTATAGCACAGCAATTTGCCAATGAGTGAAATATATTTTTTATAATTAAAGAACAAACAAGTCGTACTTTGTATCCGTTCATAGTTACGCTTCATGTTGTGGAAGTTGCTTCCTATTATCACTTCTGTTATAACAGCTATAAACGGTTATTCCCTCACTAGCTTCTCTTTTTTTTTCATCTCGCTCTCAAAGTTAATAAGACAAAAAAAACAACAACTTGTAGTTCGACAGAGAAACCACTAAATGCATAGTCTACGAATTAACTGTTACTATGCATAGAACTGTAGAAATCATTACGGATTATTACATTAATAAGCGGATTAATATGCAACCTGTGATTTGCAACTGTACTCCTGGCATAGCTCCTGTTACAGAAAATCAAACAACAGCTTCTGACCAATCAGAATCCAACAACAGTGGTAAACAGTAATATATTGCATAATCAGTTATCAGCAGTGTTGGGTAAGTTACTCCAGAAAAAGTAATCCACTACAGATGACTAATTACTACTTTCAAATTGTAATCTGATTACATTACTGTTTACTGTTTTCTTAACAATAAATTTGTAATGCACGTAATGTCATTTTATTGACATCAGTGACTGTAATCAAATGGTATGAAGTAAAAATATAATGCGTTACATTACTGCGTTATCAGAAAAAGTCATTAGAATACAGTAACGTGTTACACCCAACTCTGGTTATCGGCACATCTTGAGAGGACCGTCACAAGCCGAGACAGAGGTCTTGATCTGTGCAAAACGAACACGGTGAACCTGAGACTGAACTGTAAAGGCCAACGAGGGAAAGTGCTTTTCTTCAAAGTCTTGGAACGATGGATGATGTATAGGCTGGTACGAGTCCACTGCAGTACTGTACGCTTCAAACACCCTTCAAATACACATCAATCAGGAAGGAAGTTATTGAAGAAAAATGATTTCAGTCATTTAACCTTGCTGTGATCTTGACCCTGTTTGGATCAATCCAAAATCGAATCAGTTCATCTCCTGGTTACGATGATAATGCCATATAAATCCCACAAACATTCAACCACTCACTGTAAAGACACTGCATTTGAGTCTCGGATGGATGGACGGACAGACGGACAACCTTGTTGAAGGAATAAAAAGACAGAATATGGTAGAAATGCAATGTTATTCAGTACATGTTACACAGAAGTGTAGTGTTAATTGCATAAATAACATTAAACAATATAACGTAAATGATATAAACATTATCGCATTATAAAGTCCCTTTTCAAGAGTATATCACAGAACTGCTTTCACTACAAACAGCACTTTAGTGCAAGGTTGGTTTATTATTTGCAGTGCAGCTCTCGGAATTTACAGCCCCAAAGAGTGCTTGAAAATCCCAACAGTACAAAAGTTTCACGGAAAAATATTCTATATAATTACTTCTACAAGGAAGTGAAATGAATTGAACTACACTACTATTAAAACGTTGTGCCTTTTCCATTCATAACTTCATAAGCCCCCTGGTGAATCCCACCAACAAATCATAATAAGCAAATTTACAGTATATAACTCCAATTTCCACTCCAACAAAATTATCTTCCCCATTAAAGGCAGATATTTTAAACCGAGGGTGCAGCCCCAAAAAGGCTCAGACAAAGCCAGCCCAGGTCCTCAAACTATACACAGAAAATAGAAGACGACACGAAACGAGCATTTAGTTCATTGTTAAATCAACTCTTAGAACTGCCTGAACACACAAAACAGCTACTTCCAAGTACTTACTGGCCTGAAACACTTCATTAGCACTGGATTGGATTTGACAAATCTTTTCAATCCGGTCCACTGAATTCTTTCATGTTGTAAACGTCTGCGATGCTAACTGACACAAAACAGATCCTACATGTGAATATAAGATTTAACCTGACTTATACAGTGTTGATGAATTCTCAAATCTGATTGGTCAGAAAGTGTGGATTAATTCTCTCTAACAGCAGCTCTGAAAATAGTGCCAGCTGTCATTCAAATCACAAGTTTACATGAACGCAGTTATTCATACACGTTACTGTTTCTAGAAAATCAGCTCACTCATGGAAACTCATGAGGCCGCTGTGGCTCAGGTGGTAGAGCGGGTTATCCGCTAATCGTAGGGTTGGCGGTTTGATTCCCGGCCCACGTGACTCCACATGCCGAATTGTCTTTGGGCAAGACACTGAACCCCAAGTTGCTCTTGATGGCAAGCTAGCACCCTGCATGGCAGTTCTGCTACCACTGGTATGTGTGTGTGTGTGTGTGTGTGAATTTGTAAGTTAAAAAAGCGCTATATAAGTGCAGACTATGTACCATAACCATAATCCGAGTGTAATAATTTTTTTGTAACAGATTTAAAAAAAAAAAAAAAAACTTTTTTAACAAACCCCGCTGTACATTTACTGATCTGATGAAGCTTTCTCTGATGAGATGTTTAACATTTATAGAAGGACTGTTTGATTAACACTTCTCTATTGAAGCATTTCACAGTTCATCACTTTCAAAGATGAATATTGTTCATTAACACCCGTAGTTCAATCCAGATGTTTACTCACTGAACTGTAGGCGTTCAATCCAGATGTTTACTCAAGACTGCAACAATTTATTGCCGTGTGCTAGACAACTTACTTCAATAATCAGTTCCAGATATGATGTTCAATACAAGAGTACCAAAGGATTTCACTTGTAAACCGACAGAAGTTGCGCAACAATGTTTCAAAATGAATCCGCATCAGCTATTTCCAGGATATTCTGTCATGTTTTCAAGGGTAAGTAACAAGTAACAACTGTGCATTTCCCGCAATGCTGCCAGCATCCATGTTAGCAAATGAACCTGCTGCTGTGAGAACCACACACACACACACACACACACACACACACACACACACTGCAGTATATAAACCTCTATAACTGTTTAAAACTAACTCAAACTCAATGCACTGTTTACACAGCAAACACACAAACTCTATATCAATGCCCAGCTGCACAGCTTTTACACCAAAAGCCCAAACAAAGCTCGCGCACTTTCCACCGTCACTTTTCCCAAATAAACAAATACATCAGAGCGCGAGCCTGTGTATAGCTCTGACTTTTCCCTGATTTTCTTCTTATTTCTCAAAGCGCATTATTGTTGAATAGTATTGTTATTATTATTATTATTGTTGTTGTTATCTTACCAGAAAAAAGTGGAAATCCTGCAGAACTATGCGCGTGAGAGAGAGAGAGAGAGAGAGAGAGAGAGAGTGTGTGTGTGTGTGTGTGTGTGTGTGTTTATTGAGCTCGGCTCCAAAACGCTTTCTCCTCCTCAGCAAGCCAAACCCACTATCTGTCTGACACACACACACACACACACACACACACACAGAGAGAGAGAGAGAGAGAGAGAGAGAGAGAGAGAGAGAGAGAGAGACAGGGAGAGGGAGAGAGCGAGAGAGAGAGAGTATGGAATGCCACAAGTGACAAAACGTCTCAAAATGCACCTGAGACACGTTTGGTGATGTCATCTAGCTCCCACTTGAAGATACTGGGGGGGGGGAGTTCAACAAACACAATTTTCTATTTAATTGACGATTTTATTGTTCTGCTTTTATTCTTTTTAAACTTTCTACTTATTTTTTCTATCTGTTTTTATTATTATTATTCATTCATCTTCAGTGGTTATATTTGGAGCCTATCCTGACAACACGGGGAATAACGCGGGAATACACCCGACATGGGACGCCAGTCTGTCACATGGCACCATGCACACAAACATGCACACACACATGCAAACAATTAGAGGCAATCACAGTGCTGTGAAAATGTATTTCTTCTGTTTTTGTGTATATCTCATACGAAATAGTTTTAGATCTTCAAATGAAATGCAACAAAAAACAAAGGCAACCTGATGAAACAGACAATACAGTGTATATTAATTTATTTATTTTAAATTGAAGCAAAAAAAAAAAAAAAATTTCTAACACCTATCACAGATTTGAAAAACTAACTGCCCCTTAAACTTCAAATCTGGTTGTGCCACCTTTAACAGCAATAACTGCAACCAAACGTTTCCGATAACTGGAGACCAGTCTTTCACTTACTTCTAGAACTAGGATTTACTCCTATGATTTGGATCATTATCTTGCTGCATAATCTAGTTGCATGTGAAAGGAAACCAGAGAACCCTGACAAAACCAATACAAACATAGGGAGAAAATACAAAGAAACATTTTATTTTGTCCAGGTCTTGATTAGTCCAAGTGAGTGTTGGGAAGGGTCTTTATTAGTCCAGGTTAGTGTTGGGAAGGGTCTTGATTAGTCCAGGTTAGTGTTGGGAAGGGTCATGATTAGTCCAGGTGAATGTTGGAAAGGGTCTTGATTAGTCCAGGTGAGTGTTGGGAAGAGTCTTGATTAGTCCAGGTGAGCATTGGGAAGGGTCTTGATTAGTCCAGGTGAGTGTTAGGAAGGGTCTTGATTAGTCCAGGTGAGTGTTGGGAAGGGTCTTGATTAGTCCAGGTGAGTGTTGGGAAGGGTCTTGATTAGTCCAGGTGAGTGTTGGGAAGGGTCTTGATTAGTCCAGGTTAGTGTTGGGGAAGGGTCTTGACTAGTCCAAGTTAGTGTTGGGGAAGGGTCTTGATTAGTCCAGGTGAATGTTGGGAAGGATCTTGATCAGTCTCTATGAGTGTTGGGAAAGGTCTCGATTAGTCTCTATGAGTGTTGGGAAAAGTCTTGATTTGTCCAGATGAGTGTTGGGAAGGGTCTTGATTAGTCCAAGTGAGTGTTGGTAAGAGTCTTGTTTAGTCCAGGTGAGTGTTGGGAGGGGTCTTCTTTAGTCTCTATGAGTGTTGGGAAGGGTCTTGATTAGTCTCTGAGTGTTGGGAAGGGTCTCGATTAGTCCTAGTGAGTGTTGGGAAGGGTCTCGATTAGTACAGGTGAGTGTTGGGAAGGGTCTCGATTAGTCCAGGTGAATGTTGGGAAGGGTCTTAATTAGTCCAGGTGAGTGTTGGGAAGGGTCTTTACTAGTCCAGGTTAGTGTTGGGGAAGGGTCTTGATTAGTCCAGGTGAATGTTGGGAAGGGTCTTCATCAGTCTTTATGAGTGTTGGGAAAGGTCTTGATTAGTCTCTATGAGTGTTGGGAAAGGTCGCGATTTGTCCAGGTGAGTGTTGGGAAGGGTCTTGATTAGTCCAAGTGAGTGTTGGGAAGGGTCTTGATTAGTCCAGGTGAGTGTTGGGAAGGGTCTTGATTAGTCCAAGTGAGTGATGGGAAGGGTCTTGATTAGTCCAGGTGAGTGTTGGGAAGGGTCTTGATTAGTCTAGGTGAGTGTTGGGAAGGGTCTTGATTTGTCCAGGTGAGTGTTGGGAAGGGTCTTGATTAGTCCAAGTGAACGTTGGTAAGGGTCTTGATTTGTCCGGGTGAGTGTTGGGAAGGGTCTTGATTAGTCCAGGTGAGCATTGGGAAGGGTCTTGATTAGTCTCTGAGTGTTGGGAAGGGTCTCGATTAGTCCTGGTGAGTGTTGGGAAGGGTCTCGATTAGTCCTAGTGAATGTTGTGAAGGGTCTTGATTAGTCCAGGTGAATGTTGTGAAGGGTCTTAATTAGTCCAGATGAGTGTATTGAAAGGTATTGATTAGTCCTGGTGGGTGTTACGAGGGGTCTTGGTTAGTCCTGGTGGGTTTTGAAAGGCAGCAGTATGTTGTATAGTCTCCATCCGGGACAAACCTGTTATGGAGTCTGGTGGCTGTGGTACAGATGCTCTACTACATTCTGTCCAGTGGAGAGGTCATCTACAATGCTGGTGGCCTTGAGGATGCCTTGTTGTAGGAAGTGTCAGTGGTCACTAGAGAGACCCCAGTGATCTTCTCAGCTGTTCTCACAGTCTGTTGTAGGGTCTTTCATCTGAGACAATGCAGATCCCTGGTCAGCAGATCTCTATTGGAGTCAGGAGGATTTTGTGTGTGTGTGTGTGTGTGGGGGGGGGATTCCTTCCTCATTCTCTGCAGAAAGTGAAGACACTTCTGTGCTTCCTTGGCTAGGCAGCTGGTCTTGAGGGTCCAAAGACCTTGGTGCTTCTGACTCTTCAGTCTGCACATCGGAGAGTGTAAGAAGCACATGTTCTATCACAATTCCATCTCAAGTCAACAATAGTCTTCTTTTTGTTTGTTGAGATACAGAATGGTGTCTTTGTACCACTCTGCAAGCTGCTCCACCTCCTCTCTGTATGCTGCCTTGTCATTGTTGCTGATGAGGCTCACTACTATTGTAGTATCATCAGCAAATTTGATGATGGGTTTTTAGTTGTGCTCTGCGGCACAGTCGCAAGTCAGCGCATTCCATTTAGCCTTGTCCAATTATCATTTCCATTTTCAAGCTGCAAGTATCAGATGTAATGGGGTGTCACATGGGGACATGAGCATGTGCATGAAGCCACACCTTGGAAGGGCAGCAGATTTATCCCTATTCCTACTACCACCAGAGGGAGTATTGCACTTCCGTAACTTAATTTACACTCTGGTTCAAAACAAACAAGGACAAGGCAGGATTTGAGAGATAAATCCATGCACCTTATCCTATAAGATCTACTGCACCACTACCACTCCATAATTACATTCAGGCCAGTAATGGTATAGCACAGTACATTGAATCTAATGTGTTTAATTTTTAAATACAAGGAAAATCACAAGCTTATATCGTAGTGCTTGCTCTAATACACGGTTTCATAACATGAAAAGTTCAACTAGCAGAAAAGGGCTAAATTCAGGTTTGGCATGCATCAACACTGCAAGACATCAGAGATGTAAAACAGCATCCTGACACTTACATAAATGTGGTATGCTCAGGACAACCTGCTTAAAGAGAAACACAAAGAATTCAGATGGAATGGCACCGCTCATGTTAATATCATAAAGTTTCCACTGAGATCTCACACTGCTTTCTGTTGCACTCAGTAGGGAAGAGATTTGAACAGTTCTGAGAATGTGATTTTTCTCAGCAATGTCTGCACATGAAAAGGAAAAGGCTGCTGGATTTATAGTCCAACTGTTATTCTAAAAAAAACACCCTGCCAACTTTGTGCCAGTTAGCAGGTGTTCCAAGATTAAGTTCATGAATATACAAGTTAGTTGTTAAGAAGGTGTTGTAAAACATTTTTGCAATAATAAAAACACCAGAAGCTTTGGTATGCGTCATTACCATGAGGCGTTTATTTAAAATGCAATCTGAAGGATGTACAAAGTGACATTAAACTTTAACAAAGATATCAAACTGGATAGCAGGCACACCAAGTGCAGTACAAAATTGTCCACTGTCTTGTTGAATTGTCATAGCTTTTGAATATCTCAGATTCTCAGACCACACTACAATGCGAAAATGGTGTTTTCAAATTTATCCACTTGGGAGAGCATTTTCCAAAAGCTCAATTTTTGCTGGACAAATGCACTGTCTCAGTGTGGACAGAAGGCCAAACCTTTATCCAGATTTTGTGGGTGTAGCCGCAGACACTCATTCACACCTAGGAGAAATTTATCTTAGCTGACTCACCTACAGCCATGTATTTGGGATGTCAGGAGAAAACCAGAGAACCAAGAGAAACCCATATTTTTACATATTTGTCTGTGCCAAATTCTTAAAACATCCCTCTAATTTACTAATGCCATGGTGAAGTTCATCCATTTTTCAGATTTCTGAAGTGTAGTTATTTTCAAAAAACAAATCAGTCATAAAAACGGTATTGGCAAATGTCGAGGTGGAAAAATTTTATTTGGTTTCGGTGGTTAAGTTCAGGTGGAAAAAAAAGTGCCATGTAAATAAAGATGAGGATTTTATAATATTATTATTAGTATTACTATAATAATAATAATAATAATAATAATAATAATTATTATTATTATTATTATTATTATTAGTAGTAGTAGTAGTAGTAGTAGTAGTAGTAGTAGTAGTAGTAGGAGTGTAGTAGTAGTATAGTAGGAGTATAGTAGGAGTAGGAGTAGTATTTTTGTCACTAGTTTGATCTTTGTTCTTGATATCCAAAAGCTATTATTTCTAGAAATAGTAAATCTTATGATTTAAACTGCATCTTATATGTGCTCCAAAATGATTTCTGGTCTCTTGGTAACATATTATTTCCTACAAAAAAACCTTATGTTTTAACTGGCTTTGGGAAAAGGAAAAGAGTTGTAGCAGTGCTAATTATACTTACGTAAAATACAACAAAAAAACAGGGGAATTCCCATTTAACCACAGACAGGAGCTCAGACATGCTCTGAATCATCAGAAGTCATTATCAGAATCATTCAACAGGAAGCCTCAATATCCGTTTCATACGTAGAGTACGTAATAGATTCTGGTTAATGACATTGCCCATGCTTGGCCACAACATGTGTAAGATTTTCCTTGAAAGTAGCCACAACATCTCTTTATTAGGGTTTAGAATCACAGTCACAGTCTAAAGTAGAGGTCAGAACACAGGAAGACAAGGTTAATTAAGTAAATCCATCTCCAAGGTCCAAACACAAGTAACGATGTCAAAAACAAGCTCTGTAAACAAGACGAGGTTGGATATGACAGCACCCAGTGATAAAGTATATCAAAAGGAGGTGGTACAAGACGCAGCAGAAACCCAGACAGTTAAAGAAAGAAAGGCTAGAGGTTAAAATTGAGGCAGAGATTTAATGATAAGAACGCTTGAGGTCGTGACTCCTGGCCTTTAAGCTGAAGAGAAAACATCAGTGTCTGCCCAAAGTACCAGAAACCTAGCAATAATAAAGATATCTAAAAAGAAATAAATATTCACATTGGCATTAAATATTCTGCAAATGTAAGCGCTATATATATATATATATATATATATATATATATATATATATATGCTCCTGAAAACAAGCTACTTTAAACTAATATGTAGCACACGCCTCACTACTGGTTTTTCCACTACCTGGATATTTAATGTCATTTGCATCTTAATGCCTATAACTTGGTACTTAACCCCACCCCCACCCCCACAATAATCACCCAGTACTCAGCTATATCTACGTACTCAATATGATTTTTTCAATCATGTGTGCTTTTAAACCAACAGCAATAACACATTATTGCTACATATTCAGAATCACACTGTTTCATTACAGCGCTGCGTATCACCTACAGAGATTATATTGCAAGTGGCATTTAAATTAGTGGAAGAAATATATGGTCTATTGAACACTCTTATCTTCATCAGTGCTGCACACGAGCAGACTGAGTGGGGGTACAATGGCTGCACTGAAATGGTTTTACAGGTCAGTGAACCAGGATTTGTTTAAGAACTGATTAACAAGATACTGTAGGCACAAGATTTCTGTCTGTGTAATTGCAGCTTCGATTTTACAGAGCATACTACGAAGGAAAGGTAATGAGGAATCCTTGCGTATAGATTAAAGGTGCAGTTTCTAATGTTTCTGCAGAACAGATCCAGGGTGGCGGGGTCTCAGGGGTCAGCTGGGGGTGATTGGAATTGACCGTTTACATGCACCAGGAGAAAAGAGGGCAAGGAGTTGATTCGTAGAGGTCATAAAGTGGTTCAAACACAGAAATATGACTATTGTAAAAAAAATAAATAAATAAAGGAAAAATCCACTCCAAATTTCTTGCCATCTAAAACTTATTCCATAAAAAATAAATATAATATATTCTGATGTTGGTGCAGTGCGATTTAGCCCTTGTTTCATTTCTGCCTTTCTACCTATTCTAGAGCAATGCTGCGGCGCTTTAGTACATTTTTGTTGTCCAGCTTTCTCACTTCCTCATCTGTACATTTCACTCAAACAGATCACCTTTCAAACCTTCATCTTTCATGCTAATACTGCAGTCATTGTGCTCGTCATCTTGTAGAATGCTCACTAGCCAAGACGAGTCTATGTAGTATAGCAGCATTGCATTCTGGGATTTTGAGTACAACATTTGCACCAACTTCTCCACGACTTCTACTCTGGATTTCTCATTAATACGATGTTGGACGTCATTGGAAAATGGTAAGCGAGAAAAGAAGCTCTTGCTATTTGTGTGTGTGTGTGTGTGTGTGTGTGTGTGTGTGTGTGTGTGTGTGTGTGTGTGTGTGTGTGTGTTTTAGGTGCCAACAATGAAACCTAACTGTTATAACTTATGTGTGAGATCGTTGAACTTTCTCCTCCAATTAAACACCATTGTAACTGCACTAGCACCCTCACCCAATGACATCAGAGCAGCAGATACCCACTGACTTCTCAATAAATAATGAAAGTACAACACCAGCCGACAAAGTTCAGGCTGCCTTTAAATACACAACAATAAAAAAAAAAATCAAAGGATCTAATTAAACAAAAATCTGTATTAAAGTTTACATGCGTGACATTGAAGATAAAATCTGGTGCACTTGAAAGACTGTGGTTCATTTTATATTGGATTTTTTATCTTTCCCTCTTTGTTTTCTCTTGAGCAAAATGTCAAAACTGATCAAGCATGATCAAACTTGAGAGAGGACAGAGAACAAACTCTAACCGAATGAATTTCAAAATATATTCTGTTAAATTTTCAGATTACTGGAGATTGAATATTCTTGGTGAATATTAAAGAAGCCATCTCAGTGCATGAAGTGGATTACTTTATGGGATTCCGATAAGAGAGGGCTAAAATGGGTGCTGAAAGAGCCAGCTTTCTTCACGGTGAGTGAACTTGTGTTTCACCATTTTTTGGAAGCCAAAACCAAGAATATTTAATCTAACTCATTTTCTATTTCATGTACACTTTAGACAATCTTTAAATGCTTCAGTCATCTGCATTTCTAAACCACTGTGTGAGTGTACAGTGTGTAAATACACTTGGTGGTTGTTTTATCAATTTTGAATGGTTTGTACATTCAAAATGGTTCATAAATTTGTCCAGTAAAACCAGCTGTGTACTTTTTAAGTGCACCAGGGTTCATATTCAACCATCATGGATTTTCACTAGTTAGGCCCATTTTACACAAGCAATACGGCTGACATACGAATATGGTCAATTCACCTCACAGACGCCAGAGGGCTCGACACACTACTAAATAATGATCCATTAATGTTGAGAATAAGTGTAATGAACAGGACTCGGGAGATGAGGATGAAGATCCATGTGTGGAAGGTTTAATTACAAATCCAGTGAACAGTCCAGAATCAATGTCAAAACACACAAAATCTCAAACACAGGAATAGAGGGACTGACGGGTAAATCAAAATAGGTGTTACACAAGGCAAGCGTCAACAACAACAAACAACAACAATAGAAATCACTAGAAATATGTCTCTATGTGCGATATAAACAGTATTTGTTGAGTTGTTGGCAAGACTTCGCAAGGATATAGGGTTTGAACTGGCTCTATATCGACCGCCTCAAATGAATATATTAATGAGCACAGGAAGTGATGTCATTGTTCCTACTGATGTCATCTGGTTGGCAGTCAACATCAATCAAAACGCTAGAGACATGCACCATGACCTTCTTTTTAAGAAGACTGGTAGCTTTGAGCATTTTGCAGATAAGATTGAAGATCCCTGGGCTGAGTCCGAAATCACATACAGGTAAGTACTATGACAGTACGTAATGCATTCGATTCAGTACCTGCTTGGCTGTCGAGACAGTACGAATTATATTGTACTGACATACTACATACGGACATACTACATCCGCCGTGCTGGCATTGCCATGTGACCTACAACTTTAAAAGAGTAGGATTTTTTTTTTTGACAGCTCTTACGTGCCAGTCCCATTGCCTTACGGGATAGTGCAGTGTGCATTGCTTCTATACTGCAGAATCTCTGCGGAAACAGTAGATCATCCGGGTATTCTTTCTTTTATATTGTTAAATCTCTCAGTATACGTCTAACTTTCTGTGCGGCTCTAATAGGTGAATTTCCCTCTGTGATGACTAAAGTGATCTATCTATCTACTTTATCTATCCATCTATCTATCCAAACTTAATCAGAAAGTCGAGTCTTATGTAAAACTGTTGAAAGAAAATTGCTCAAGTCCCCTTTAATACAGAATTCATGACTTAGATCAGTTGCATAAGAGGTTCATGAAAGTATTTTAGAATGAATTCAACAGTAATAACTGCTTTACAATGTCAGTAGATTGAGCACGAGTTCAAATCCCAGAATTATAGGGTCCTTAAGAAAGACCTGAATCCCTCAAATGCTCTGTGGTGTGTTGAGATTGTATTCTGCTTCACTTGTAAGGCCTTTGGATAAAAAGACTACTAAATGAGGAAATGAAATGCGCTGATGTAGGGTCACAGAATCATTACAGATTCCATCTGACAGCTCAGAAGGGATTTTTTTTTCCCCAAAGAAAACCGTGTGCTTTTTGAATACAAGTTGGATCTAAGAGATTAAAAGGCCTGGATACTCACCTGCATGGGAACACACAGGGGATTTGAGCTCCTCTTGCATCTGAGAGCTCACCAGCTGTAGGGGCTTATGGAAATAATTCATGAGGCTATAAAGAACAATGATAATCACTTATGGCTCAGCATTTGAGAAGAGGGTTGCCAAAAAGCCTACAACCCACTAAATGTAGCACCTGAGTCTTAGCAAGCATCACTGGAGCTACAATTGCTCAGATAAGACCAAATACCCATTTGGCCATTCATGAAATCAATGCTGTTTAGTGGAAAATAATGGAAGAAATACCCTATACAAACTCTCTGCGGTCCTGGAGCTCTTTTCATACTTGATGACGTCATGAATTCTGCCAAGAATATTTTAGCCAAAAACCTGAAGTTAAGTCTTTGTCATAAATAACTATTAAGCAGGATAATGAACCAAAACATACTAAATCAACCTAGAAATAACTGAAAAGGTAGTGCTTTCCAGGGACCATCTCAGTCTCAGGACATCCACATGCACAGAATGAAAGAAACTGAAATGTTTTGCATGGTGGAGAGTCGAAGATCCTCTACAAGTATCTCCAAACTTGTTAGATATTACAAGACTCAAATATTAACAGCGGTGCCAAAGATTTTCCAATCCATCCCTGGCTGAAATTATGGTATGAACTGCATTGTGTAAAAAAAAAAAAAAAAAAGAAGAGAGAATCTTAACATAATCCACAAATGTTTGCTCATGTTGTTATTTAATTTCTATATTTATTTATGGTCATTTTAACGAAGGGTGCCAATAATTCTGGTGTCAACCCTAGTATACAGTAAAATGATTGAAGACTCAAGTTCAACATTGATATTTTGAAATAACCGACACAATTTCATGTCCATTGCTACATATACGCTATATTGTTCAGACTATAAGATCCACCAAAGTCTATAAGAGTCAACCTCTTAAATTCTGAAATATTCATCTGTACAGTATACACGGCACATTGTTTCAGTACAAGGTGTGAAGACGCATTACTGTAGTAGGGATTTTTATTTTAAGTATCGTTTATTAAAGTTAGGATAGCAACAGCATAACCTAGTGGTAGGTTCCACCTACTGTACATAGCTGCACGTCTCTCAGTCATGCTGAGAGGGTACGTTTATATTTGACTGCAAGTTCATGATTTCTTAATCCTCTTGCTGAAGCATGTGAACTCAGTTGGTACTTGGGAACCAGTCTGAGTCAAGCTTTACCTTACTACTGTAAGCTTAACATGGAAAGATTCTGAACTGAAGGATCACCAGTTCATCGCAGGGAAACTTGAGAACCCAGAGGAAACCCACACATGGTAGAACATGTGAAACTCCATAGAGACTCCACTGAGCTGGGGATTGAACCAGAAACCCTGAAGCTGTGAGGCTGTAATGCTACTCGCTGTACCGCCTTGCTGATACGATGATGCATTTATTATTTTGCACTGCGAAAAATTGAATTTCTTTTTAGATTCTTTTTTTTTTAAACAAATGCTCAAAATTTGCTAAATTACCTGCCGATAGAACAAGACTATTCCAAGCTTGAAATGAGTAAAAATATAATACTATAAATAGTGGGTTATAACTAAAATCCACAATTTTTAAACTATAAATAGTGGGCATGGGTTTGAAGCATGTAAACTGGAAGTCTATTTGTTAGCTACGTTAGCCACAGCGAAAAAACATCCATCCATCCATACATTTTCTATACCGCTTATCTTACAGGATCGTGGGGAACCTGGAACCTATCCCAGCGAGCATCGGGCACAAGGCGGGGTACACCCTGGACAGGGTGCCAATTCATCGCAGGGCACAATCACACACACACTCTCACACCCATTCATACACTATGGACACTTTGGACATGCCAATCAGTCTACCATGCATGTCGTTGGACTGGGGGAGGAAACCGGAGTACCCGGAGGAAACCCCCGCAGCACGGGGAGAACATGCAAACTACGCACACACATGGCAGCGGCGGAAATCGAACCCCCGACCCTGGAGCCATCTCAACCAGGTACAACAAAAATGTATACAAAAATCTGTGGTAAAATAATGATCTGTGATGAAGTAGTCAACATGTAGGACTAAACTCCAGCTCTGAAATGTTCTGTAATGGTTCTATGTAGTACAGTTAACAAGTGTTCAAGACTTTATGTTGGAGATTTATAGTGTATGAGTGTCGTGGATGTAGAGTATTATCTCCTAGACACAATCATCAGCTAACAGCACCATGCTGTAAAGTGAGTGAACTGGATAATAAATCAGGCAGCCCAAAATTGCAGGTTTATTCTGGGACATTAAGAGTGTCCTTACAAGATGGAGTGAGATGGAGAGGAAAGGAGAGGAGAGGAAAGGAGAGGAAAGGAGAGATGAGTTCAACAACACAATGCGCAAAACTATTTCCTAATCTTGTGGAACAGCAGCACATTTCCTATAAGCAGAAAAAATTATCTTATTGTCTACGGTAGAATAAACAGAGCACAATTTCTATTGTGTTTGGAAGGGGGTTACAAAACCAGCCAGGTAAAGGAAACCTCCCCACAGAAACAAATTCATTGTTTATACAACAGGTAGTTGATCCGTCCAAGCGTGCATATATTTCCTATAACCTCACGGAGATGTTTCACTGAGTGTATCACTCCAATGTTCTTCAGAAAAAGAACTTCAGCTGTATGATGTCGAGATCCATCTTTTAACACTGAGGACGACTGAGGGACTCGAGAAAGCGACACAATACGTTATGAGCCGGGGGGGGTGTAAACTTTTAAACAGGATGATTGGTGTAATTTGTTATTATTTTGTTTCAAGATTTTTAAAAATTTTATTTAGTACTGTCCATCAGAAGCTACATAAGATATTTATTAGTCAAAATTATAAACAATTTACACTGATCATCCCTTTTCAAAAGTTTACACCCCCCTGGCTCTTAATGTATTGTGTTGTCATCGATAATGTGGACTGAGATGTTAAGATTTTGTGCTTTTTATCTGAATTTTTAAATGAATAATGAATTACGTTTTGAAAAATCTTTTTTTTTTTTTTTTTTTAATCTGTGAAAATGCATTCAGTGCATGTTTAACCATCGTTAATCCTTCGGCACATTCACACAGGCAATTGTATGAAGTATGAGAAAGTTCTACATAGACTTATTTTTCCGCACAAGTAAAATATATCACAATGAGGAAAAATGGAGGCTATACATTTATAATTAAGTAAGACTGGTGCAGCTGCCAAAAGCTGTGATGAAGTTGCCAGAAATTTGATGACTGGTAATGTATTTGCCCTATGCAGCGAACACAGTTAATGCCTAAATATATTAGTCCTATATTCAGGATAATGTATAATGTTTGGCCCTGACTGGTGGTTTGCAGCATTTTCTTTATTACTTCTTAATTCTGTAATTATGGTACAGTGGAGAGGGATGTACTGTAGATAAAGATAAAATACATGATACAAAGACACTGCCTCTGATGAGGCTAATGTTGCGATCAAATAATGTCTCAACCAAAATATTTTCCATCAATACTGGATGAGCGCAATTCCACACAAATGTCAAAGTTCCATGGAAAAATAAAGTTCCTGCGCACAGGAGTATACTATTAGTATAACACCTACCGTATTTCACAGTGTTTAAGTTAAATTCTAAAGTAAATCTTATCGTTGAAACATCAAATATATGGAGAACAAAAACCAGGTTTTTCATAATGATGTACTTCCCCAATAAGAACTATTTTCAAATCTATACTTATTGTGTTCATTCAGCTCTCTTACACGTTATACATATGATATTGTGTCTGCCACAAAAGTTGTGGTACATTTATCAATAACTCTGATAAATTACTGTGTATTTGAAATGTAAGTTTTTAAAACTTGTCTGCATTGTCCTCGAGAGGTTAAATAACAACCTACAGTATGCAAATGGACTCATTTATCCTAAACTTAACTCTACTGTGAGACATTTTGTTAGCCAGTATGAGTGCAAATGTCACAGCCATAACACTGGAACTGCCCCATGACTAAATCTTTAGAAAATTACTAATTAATATATATATATATATATATATATATATATATATATATATATATATATATATATATATATATATATAAATAATTACATTTTACATAATGTAAGCTATATTGGAGTATAATATCAATATTTTCTCATGTTGTGTTTCAAGATAACTGTAATCGCTAAACACATTTATCAAAATGTAAATGTAAAAAAGTATATATATTTTTTTACTAAGTGCAGTTTTAGTACACACGTTTTAAACAAATAATTTAAAATGCTTGAAACGTTGAATTAAATTTAAAACAATTGAATATTTCTTTTACTCGAAACCACTTTTAAAAATACTTTCATAATGCATAAATGGACATAACATTCAAGTACACATTTGGCTAGGTAAGGTAAGGAACCTGTTAATTAAAGGGTAATATTGTATATCGAAACATTATTTAAAATCAATTACATTTAGATACACATTTTGAAAATACGTAAAAGCGTATATTGAATAAAATAAACGAAACAACAAATATAATTTCCAGCTTTTTAGTTCGATTTCATCTTTAAACTTTAGAAGGTGGATCCTAAAACTCAACTGAAGAAAGAATTTATTCTGCTTGTCCAAGATGGCTGCTCCTAGAGGGTTACAGCGTTCAGTTAGATAGCAAAGTTTTCTGAATGTTTATACAATAGATCTATAGTTTACAGATTATATTTGAGTAGTTCTCTAAGAGGACTTGAATAAAATTGTACTGTGCTTGTGTGATTCAGTCTTTTTTTTTTCTTTTTTTTTCTTGCCATACAAATCAGCACAAAAAAAAAGTCAAGATTAATTACATTTTTTTTAAATGGTTTGCCAGCTTTAGAGGATATGGTAAGTCACACGGATGACGCGTATCTTCAGATGCTTTTTTTCTTTCACGCTTCTGTTTTGTAGCAAAACCTGTACAGACACAAGGTGGCAGATTTCAACTAATGACTCCACAATGACAGCACTGCATCTCTGTTATATTCCCACATGAATCACACAGAGAGAAAGGAAATCATATACCGTTCCTGAACACTAAGACTCTACAATTATTACAGTATTACTGTAGGAAGATATTACTACAGTAGGGCTATAATGACAGGAATGTGAGATTAATCTATTACACTATGGGCTGTGTTCACACAGGATGCAAACTTGGCCCAAATCAGATTTTGTTCTTCAAATTTTAGACTTGCATGGCTTTGTGAACAGCAAAAACATATTAAATCTGCCATTTTTAATACCGATTTGGGCCACTTTCCTATGTGGTACTGAAATCCGATGCGTATCTGATACATGCCAACGCGACCTATGACTAAACAGGCAGATCGGAACGTATGTGACGTTTATATCATTCCTCATAATTTTGCTCTACCAGGAAGGAAAGATAAAAGGATTATAAAAGCGAAGGACGATTTCAGTGGTCGGATAGTGAGGTAAGAGACCTCAAACATTTGGGGTGTTGTTTGCTGCACATATCACAAGCACTCCATATTTGAAGAGATCTCAAAAGAAATGGCCATAGAGGAACCTGGCTGCAATGCCAAAGGAAAGTTCAATGTTTGAAAGCAAAACTGAAAGAAACCATGGACACGAATCAAAGACATAGTGTAATGATCGGCTATGATGATGTCATGTGGGGTCAAGGCACGTGGTCGCACGCCCTGCTCTCTCACTCTCTGTGACCTCCACATCGAGTAAGTTAAGGTAACATTTTTGGGATGTTTTACTCAGTTAATCCTCTTCTAATGGCCGACCTGTAACCATGCGTAAGCCTATGGTATCCTGCAGTGTAATAAACGAAGAACAGCACTTTCACTTTGTGTCCGGCTGAGTTATATTAACTTTCTTGAGAAACCCGTGAGGATCTAGCCGGATCCTTACAATAGCCATGGCTGAATAACTTGCCCTTTTTACAGCAAGCTTGAAAATAACACATGACACATTTTTTCTTTGCGCATACGAGTATGTTTAGGAGCGTGATCTGTTCAGACTAATATAAGATAAAGGCCACATTGAAAACAAACAAACAAATGGTCCACTTTTGCCTGCTGTGTGAACATAGCCTAATTGTTCTTTGGAAACCTATTTCAATATAAAAAAAACAACAACTACACAACTGTAAATGCATGATTGATATTAATAGCTAGCGCATAGATGTAGCGTATCTTTTTCAGAATGGGGGAAAATATCTTCCTCAA
The DNA here is from genome assembly GCF_001660625.3 of Ictalurus punctatus. Lineage (NCBI taxonomy): Eukaryota > Metazoa > Chordata > Actinopteri > Siluriformes > Ictaluridae > Ictalurus > Ictalurus punctatus. The sequence goes on along the minus strand of NC_030421.2, from coordinate 6,883,536 downwards.
GGGTTCGTTGAATTATTTATAGGTCATTTGTCTCCTAACCCTCTAACCGAGTTCTACTTGGAACCCTTTCTGATAGGAAAACATTCTACTGTAGGATCCTACCTTCCATTCGAACTCAAGCGCTGTTTGATTGCAGTGAAAAAAAAGTGACTCAACTCTTTGGGTGCAGCTGGTAAACCGAGTCGTTTGGCATAAACGGACTTAACCGAAGGATAGCTGTATTGCTGCTCTTATTCAATCTCAGAAAACTGACTAGTTGCAGTGAGAGGGAATATCCATTGCAAAGGTATCAAACAATCCTGTTTTGAGAGACTGGGGTTGTGTGTGCCATAGAAACAACTTTTTGCAAGCTCTTAATGACAAAACTCATCTTTCTCAACCTTACATTGCTTGATGAAAGAAAATGGCTCGGAATAAATGCATGTCGCTGGTGTTAATTATTTATTTAAATCATTAAATATAACAAATTTGGAATTTGGATGGTGCAAAAAAATATATATTTCTGAGTAAACACAAGATGAAATTGGCAGTTTTTATACGGATCTGATGAAATCGAGCATTACAGGAAAAGATCAAGGTATTCCATGGACAATTCAATGGTTTACGTATCCATTTGTTTGAACTACAGTGGCTCAGCCAATCAGCTTTTAGGACTGAGATAATAAAAAAAAATTCCCACCATGTTATTATGATAAAAATGGCATAAAAACCAAGTGTATGGTAAGTATTTGTGAACTGAACCACATAGATGCAGTTACATGGCCAGTATTTAGCATTGTTCCAGGAATAAAGTTATTTTGTTGAAGTGTTATTGAGGCAAAATTCCATCCAAATGGTAATGAGTGATGCCTCATCGACAGACTAACGAGCATGCTTTTATATGAGGACAAATCAAATCGATCATAATGCTACAGAAATCCATCGAGAGTGAACATATTTTCATATCATCTCTGGTTTTATGGTGGATTTATACCCAAAATGCATATTTTTAGTGTTCGGGAAAGAGAGAGAGAGAGAGAGAGAGAGAGAGAGAGAGAGAGAGAGAGAGAGAGAGAGAGACACGGAGAGATCAGATGGAAACACTTTTCTCATTATATCTGACCTGACTTCATACATCATACTGGAGTCTGAAGTGTGAAAACTGTTTGCATCTTATTTTAATCCCCACTCAAGGAAAAAGCGAAAGAATTGAGAAATAAGATTTTCCAATCTCATAAGTGCTGGTGACACTCAGGCTGAGGAGAAGGAAATCCTGTTAACAAGGGCTCGGCTGAAGAGACATATTACAAGTGGCTCAAGATTTCTCGCTCTCCTCGGGTTAAACCAGGATATCACCAAGACCATTGGTGCAACGACTAATATAACAAAGAGGAACGAGTAGAGAATTGGGCCGAGTCACACAGCGTTATCTCTCATCTGTGGTCTTTGACCACTTTTTTTTTTTTTTAATTCTTTTTCATCTGAAGGATGAGCTGAGGACAATTCTGACCACAATGTGAGGCCAAAATATCTTTCTCCAAGGCTCTGCTGTGCAATCTCACATAGGCTGGGCTACTAAAGCCCAGTGCACAGAGGAGTTACAGTTATTAGCCACAAAGCAATCAGTCTAGATTAGGGACGTCACGAGAACCGATACTTCGGTACCAAGTCGGTACCAACACTCTTAAAACCTGACTGTACTTGTTTTTTCTGCAGTACCGAGGGTTCCGATTCTAATGAAAGTACCGAGGTTGCAATTCTTCCGGACCTGATGGGGGCAGCAAGTGTTTTACTCGGTCCACAAGTGGTGAAGAAGAAGAAGACCGCCTACAAGCACACGGGAAAAACTACAGTTTATCTCCGCCCCAACTCGTTCAAAGGAAAAGTGGTATGGAATATGGAAATACTTCACATTCGAGGCGGATGACAACAAACATGTAATTGATGCTCTGAAGTCGGTGTGCAACCGATGCTATCGTTCATTTCAAACAAAGCGAGGAAACACCTGGAATTTAGCGAAGCACCTGAAAGACGGTCCTATATTATGTTTGTTTGAGGCAGCTGGCATTGTGTCCGTGAAACCAGCTAACGTTATGCTCCATGTAATGTTAGCGATAGCCAGTTATTTGTTAACGACGCTAATGCATTGCAATGTTATAAACCTCCTAATGTTCCACCGTGCATCGCCATTCAGCCCGTGTCCTGTCAGCTAAATGTAGCCTAATGTCATTAATAATTATTCACATGTTCATGCTTTTAGTAAATCTTTTTGGCCTGCCACCATATCAGTGAAGTTAAACTAATGCTTGCATTCAGAATATAAGGTGTGTGTCTGTGTGTGTGTGTGTGTGTGTGTGTGTGCGTTTAGGAGTGCACCTCCACTCATTGTCAGACCCCCTCTCTCTCTCTCTCTCTCTCTCTCCCTCTCTCTCTCTCTCTCTCTCTCTCTCTCTCTCTCTCTCTGCCAGTATCAGCCAGAGGAGGATGTATTCCAGGAGAGATTTTAAATGATTTTTTAACTTTTAAATTGTATACCACACCGTGGTATCGACTGGTATCGAGTATCGTTTACCTTTGGTGGTCTCGATACTGACTACTAGATTTTTGGTATTGTGACATCCCTAGTCTAGATATCAATAAAAGAAAAAGATAAATGTTTTAGCCCCCTTATTTTTATTTTTTTTAAATATCCGAGATTGTCTTAAAAATGTTTTGAGACAAAATTGGCTTTGCATCTAGGTTGTTTTATACTCCATGAAGCATAATACTTGCTCCTATACTATTCTATACTATAGTGCTGTTGAATTCTCAATTCTGATTGGTTGGAGAAGAATAATTAAAATGAAAGGTTTATACGAATGGGCTTGTTCTAATACGTTATTATTTTTATAGTAACAACTAAGTGCTAGGGTCTTTTATTACAGACAGTCTACATGATGTAAGATTACTAATGCATGTGCATCTAAAAAAATTTTAATATTTTGGAAAAGTAATTTTAAAAAATTAATTCAAAAAGAGGAACTTTCATATATTCTAGATTCATTTCTAGATACTTTTTCATCTGTGGCCCCTGGATACTACTCTTTTCCAAATCTTTTCCAAAACACCACATATTTAAATACTTCATCGAGCAAAAATGTAGACACTAACCAGACTCAATGGGGCACCATGCACACACTCGTTTACACCTAGGAGCAATTTACTGTAGCATAACCAGTCCACCTACAGGCATGTTTTTGAGAGGCGGAAGAAACTGGAGAACCCAAAGAAAACTCAAGTGGACCCAGTTACCAGAACTCAGGATTGAACCCAGGTCCCCGGAGTTACCATGTTGCCCCATGGGCGGCAAGCATAACACCATAGCGCTGCCTTATTACTCTATGGTCTCTAACTAATAAGAGGTTAATTATGTGGAAGTCTGTTTAAGCCTCAGAGGAGAATTAGCAACATTAAACACTTTTCAGCTCCATGACTGTATTAAGAAAGAAAGAAAGAAAGAAAAAAAAACCTACATTCGCATCAGGAAAAGATTGCTATATGTTTAGCATCTGCAGTGATGAAGCTTGACCAGAAAGAATCATAACCAATACACTCGCTCTTTTATTGGCAAACTCACACCAATAGCACAAAAAGTAGAATTTTAAATTGTTCAGATACAGAACTAACTAAAGTAGGGAAGACCAGTGGAGGTGAACAAAAATCATTCTGGACGAAAATAAAGTCCAGATAATGAGATGGGAGAACAAATTCCAGCATGGCAAACCTATTAACACATTTCTTCACCAGCAAACACTTATTCTATATATATAAAACAAAGACAGTAAACACTAATACGGGTACACAAATGAGCATCTGCTATGCGAATGTGCATCGATGCTACACTATTAAAAGAAATGTTCTGGTTACAAAGCAACACTTTGTCTAAAGAAGTTGCACATTGCTAGAAAATTAAATAACTAAATGTGGGCCAGAGCGAAAGTTAACTGTGGAACAGCATAGCTCTGATCTAAACAGGTCGTTTGTGGTGGTAGAATAGAAAATGCCAACGTTATGACAGCTTATCAAGGCTGGGAAAATGTTCCTCATGTTGTTCTGTTCCAAAATTGGCCCTGAGCGATATCCTGTGCTAGCATGCCTCTGTTCTCTCCACTGAATGTCATTCAGATCTATCCCTTGCTCACACGTTCTCCTGTGTTTCAGACACATTATACCACATATGGACTCATATATATCCATAAAACACTCATTCAGTCAAGTACAGTACATTAGGAGTGTAATGGCACCATAATAGAGTGTGCAGAATCCTGTCCTCCATGTCGTGTCTCGCCTTAAACCCACTGTTTATTCTAGGGTTTTTTTTTTTGCTTTACTCCGTTTCCCTAGAGAAACTTAATACCAGTGAGGGCTTGAGGAACCACCAAGCGAGATGTCGCCATAGCAATCTAATTTATGTAGTGCAGATGACCTGAAAAAGCCTCCGAACTGGCACTGGTCCAGACATGTCCTCAAAAGGCTGAGAGAGAAAAAAATTAACACCGCTTCAACCTCCCTGGATTCCAATGAAACACAGCGACGGTGCCGAGTCATTGGGATCTCGGAAGTTCTGTTTTCCCTGTAAGTTATTTCAGCAGATGACGTATCATTTTTACAGGACACCTTCGCAAGCAAGCTTCAACAAAGGGAAAATGTTGACCATGTTGGTTTGAAAAAACTGCTTATCTCTAGGGATCTTCTTACGAAAAACAAACAAAACCTCTGGAAGGTGGAAACACTGATGATAAGAGGAGGTCAGAGGAGAATGGTCAGACTTGTTTGAGATGACAGGCATGCTACAGTAACTCAAATAAGCACACCATACAACCGTGGTGAGCAGAAAAGCATCTCAGAATGTGCAACATATCAAACTCTGAGGCTACAACAGGAGAAGATCGCATCGGGTTCAACTCCTGTCAGCCAAGAACAGGAAACTGAGGCAGCCTTGAGCTGCCGCACAGGATAGCTGTCATTGCCAGGATTTGAATCTCTTGATGATTGGGTGAACGCTTTTCTATTAGGAACCCCTATAAAACTGTATAGTATGTTAAATACTATCGCATGTCATTTTAAAGAGCTAGTAATAAAGGCAAACCCAACAGAGAAGGAAAACTGCTCTGTAATTTTATTAATTACAAAACAGCATGGCAAAATCCGTGCAAATTTTCAAACCGAGTCACAGAATGAGAGGCATTGTTTATTGTGGTTGGATTGTGTAGTGAAAGTTTGTTTAGGGGGAATTACACTATTATATCGCACAAGCCTAAAAGTAATAAACCAAAACAGCAGCAGCAGTGAATTGATCTGGAAATTGTTTATATCAGGACTTGAATATTAAAATAATGAGGAAAAAAAACAATAAACACAAACTCATTTTGACTGACTTTTCAGTAATATTTTTCCAGCTTGCTCTTTCTAATTCCCTTTCATCCTTTTGTTGTGTGTATTTGTGTAAATATTTACTTTTATCATTCTTTCCCAAAAGTTAAAGCTAAAAAATACATTACTACTACTACTACTACTAATAATCATCATCATCATCATCATCATCATCATCATCATCATCAATCCATATGTTGCTTCCTGTTTGAGTATGACAGAGTGTGTCCAGGCTCTTGAGTGTACAGATATTCTCAGTGTTTGGCACCGTCTACTGCCCCTAATATGAGACAGGACAAAAGTAACAGAGTGGTCACACTCTAACAGCATGCCGTATATTAATGCTTGATTAACATAACAAATTATAATTTGAAATAATGCACAACTGGATCAGCATGTCAAGATTTGCCTGAACGTGGTAAAAGATTAAAGAGAAAATATGTCTGTCACCGCATTTTGATGATGATTTTGATGACATTTTGATGATGATAAACTAATCGAGTAGATGTATGTCCGTTTCACGAAGGTCCATACCCCCAGCAACTCGATCAAAGCGTGACATTCGAGTGTGAAAATCTCAGCTAGCTAGCAAAGTTTCAGACATCATTAGGCAGATTGATTGACAGATTGAGCAAGGCAAGGTTAAATAATTTTTTTTTTAATGTCCATGTGTTACTGTTAAAAATATGTTGCTGAGATAAAAAATGTACCAAAATATAAATATTTGGCTGAAATAAAATAAAATAAAAAAAGTCCATTTTGGCCGTTTAGTAGTTTGGTGGTATTGGGATTAGTGGTTAGCACGTTCGCCTCACAATCCAGGGTCGGGGGTTTGATTCCCACCGTGGCCCTGTGTGTGCGGAGTTTGCATGTTCTCCCCGTGCTGCGGGGGTTTCCTCCGGGTACTCCGGTTTCCTCCCCTAGTCCAAAGACATGTATAGTAGGTTGATTGGCATGTCTAAAGTGTCCATAGTGTATGAACGGGTGTGTGAGTGTGTAAGTGATTGTGCCCTGCGATGGACTGGCACCCTGTCCAGGGTATACCCTGCCTTGTGCCCCATGATCCCTGGGATAAGCTCCAGGTTCCCCATGACCCTGAAAAGGATACAGTGGTATAGAAGATGGATGGATGGATGGATGGATGGAAAATAATAATAATAATAATAATAATAATAATAATAATAATGTAGCATTAAAAAAAGTAATTATCTAAACATGACTCAATGTTGGACTTCCTCCCATCTATTGGAAAAACCGAGAAGTAAAACTTCATTTGATTATCTTTACACAAGATGAATTACTCTTAGCAAGTGCAATAATAATATATTATATGTCACTGTCCCACTGCTTTTACTCACTTTAAAAAAAGAAAAAGAAAAAAAGAAATAAAACACACAAAGACAGAATGTAGCATTTGTGTATTGGAGGCAGGACACAACTCAGTGTGGTTTATTGAGGGTATCCCAACAATCATAGTTCATAGCAAGCATCAGTTAACCAGTAGATGTCTTCAGACAAGGTGTATCCATAATCATAACCCAGAAAACACTTGTGAAGTTCAAAACGAGCAACACACTGGGAACATGTCTCAGAACCTGATGGTACAAATGCACGATAAGACGTTTCACAAACATAATGGGGATTTAAATGGGCAGACTAATTAAGAACTAATTAAAACAGCTGGACACAACTAGGAAACAAGCAAGTGGGCTGAGACAGGAGCCAAACAGACATAGACAAAGGGGGATGCAAGTGGGTAACCTATGTATGTATGACAATGTAATCAAGGACAAACACAGTACAGGTAACCACAATCAGGTAACAAACTGATGACAGCACAACTAGAACAAAAAACAAAATAAGAGCAGCATTGACATGAAAGAGGAAACTGTGACAAGAACATACTCACTCAAAGTAAGTACAAGTAAAAGATGACTAATTACTGAGAAGTGTTTTTTTTTTTTTTTTTTTAAATTTAAGCAAGGTACCTAGCTTACTAACTTGCATAAATAGTTGCATAAAGTTACATAAATGCGACTGTGACTTAATGACGAACAAAGAATAATCCGCTGCCTCTAGTGGTTAATATTGGTATCACATGCTAACTGTCTGGAACAAAAAAAAAAATCCCCAGACAGACAAAAACGAGTGCTGTTTTGAATAAAATCATTAAATGGATGCTGAAACAATTTTCTCAGCTGCTTGTTATCTTCACTCAGAGCAACAAGACATAAATATAGTGGCAATTTGACATTACAGTTTACCGACACTTGATAATGTCTATTATTTGTTTATGTTATGTGTTAACCTCTCTAATTACATTAGTGAGTAATGTTTGATTCAATAAAAAATATACACTTTTAAAAACGTGATGTCAATTTTTTTTTCCAAATTGACAAAACATTTACTGTATATACTCAGAATTTTGGAGCAGACTGTAGTTTCAGAAAATGGCATCATGAAATGAAGATGGAGATATGCAAAACAGCATGCCTTTCTGTTTGCTATCTCAAACAGGGACATAAATAAACTATGTGAAGTCTTTCAATAAGAAAAAAAAGGTCAAAACAACTTACAGATTGACTGTCCAACTCAAAATCATTATCTGCCTGCCTCAGGCTGACAACTCATCTAAGAAAGGTTTCTTTCTTTCCGCCTTTTGACTTGTATGTTATTGAAAATTCAATTTTTCTGAAAATGAAACATGCTGTCAGCTTTAGGCAATGTGGCCGCTGTCATTTTCTGTGGTTTTTGAAAGAGTTGCTATTTTATGTACAGGTCAGACTGTTAGGTATCACTCTGTCCAAAAAGAACCTGCTGGATTGTGGGATTGCTGCTCGTTACCGAGTCTCCATGTGCGACTCTGACGAGCACATAGGCAATACTGACCACGTTTCAAGCTCATGTGATGTGAATGCACACGCGTCTGGAGGCAAAAATGAACAACATCACTTGTATATTTTAGGTATTATCTTAAACTATGAATTAGATACACTTTTAAAAGCAGAGAGTATGATGATCGTTGTTGCTTGGGGTTTGAACTCGATATGAAACAAAAACTATAGTTGTGTTGTCTTAGAAATAGTTGTATCTCTATTGTCCTTTGTCCTTTACCTGTAAAAACTTTACTTGAACTTTATGGCATTTGTTTTTTTTTTCGAAGCACAGTGCGTTTTCTCGAGGATTATCAGGCTGCGCTGAGCGCATACCGATTTCAGATTATGGACGGAACGAAGTGGCATTGAGGAGTGTTTTATAAAATGGCTGACAGGAGGCACATGTAAACACAAACAAGCACTCTGGACCATTACACAGTCTTCCAAACAGGTTTTCTCAGCTGTGTAATACACTCATACCGAGGCCATGGGGTAAACATTTTTCTTTTATAATGTTCTATGTATTTTCCAGGTTATTTGCTCAAGCAAGATATTTCAAGAAAATGACTATTGCATCTTTAAAAGTACATCATATACTAAACTTTATTCTGATCAAAATGAGCAAAGTATTCTTTTTCTTTATTGCTTAAAGGAAAACTATGATGAAAGATCCTAAAGGAAAACTATGATGAAAGACCAACAAAGTCATTATTTGACTTTGTTGGTCAAATAATGACATTTAAACATTTATTGACATTTAAACTGTTAAACATTTAACAGATTTCTGGTAATTGCAAGAATTTTATGCTACCACTTTAAGAACCGAGTGGGTGTTTACCACTCCCCAAACCAGTATCTGTTATACTTTATAATTCATCGTCATCCGAATCCTGACTCATTCAATGTTGTGTATATGCTGCAATATAGCTGGTCACTACCTCTAGCCAACCGCACCAGCAGGCAGAATCCGATACAGTGTGGTTCTTCTGCAGTGGTGGAAATGTGATAACAAAACCTTCAAGGCTGAAATGATGATATCATCTTTAAAGAGCTGACTTGCTTTGGGGTGAAATAGAGGATGGCACTGTAGTGCACTATATCCTTGGCTAGGTAAAAATAGATAAATAAATTATAATAATACAGGTGTTGACAGTTTTAAGACCATGTGCGCTGTAAGCCAAAACCCTTCTACAACCCACAGACAGAAAAAAAAGAGATTTCTATTCTAAGGCAAGGCAACACAATGCGGAGATTAATGATGGAGAAAGACGAAAGAGAGATTTCTGTTTCAGTCAAAAGCATACAATTAGTGTGAATGTTTCCTTCAGCTTTGGTAATATGCTTTACCTCAACAATGTTGATCTAAAATATTAGCTCGGTTGACGTTTTGATGATGGTGGTGATTGAGATGCTGTCTAACACATCAGTCCAATATCTCCCACAGATGTCCAATTAGATTGACATGTGATGAGTGTGAAGATCATTGGATATGGTTTACATCATTTTCATCCTCATAAAAAGAAGCGACCACACCCATCAGGGAGTGATAGTGACTGGGAGACCAGCTGGAAAAGTAACATTTACGTAACATCTTAAGACCTGCTTCCGACCCCCTGTCTGGAGAGTATTGGACCACTCTCACTTTTCAGGCCTGTTTTCTAAATTACAACACGCATATTCAAGCACTTTTTTTTTGGATTTTTTAAATCAAAAGCCTGCCTATTGTTGATGTGCCAGTTTGGTTGCAGTGAAGGGATGGCTCCTGACTTTGGCAGCTCTACGTCTCCCTGCCAGCTGAGGCTCAGGATAATTATGTATGGAATCTGGCACTGAAACTCTGGGGCCGAGTCACTCTACTTGCACGTGCCAACTTCTCCTTGATCTGCCAGCTCGCCTGATGGAGTACTTCCACTCGTTTATGCAAAGTAAAAGCTGTGCATCATTGTTGCTCTCTCTGACAACCACATTATAGATGTCTAAAGCATCTAGTCTTTTGCTTTTTAACAAGGCCATTTTTATAGAAGGCCATGGATTTAAATATTTAACTAATTCCCATGATGATGAAACGGTAATTTTTTATATGCTACTTTTCTAGTGCTCTTGACCTGTTTTTGTCTTGCTCATGAGGCAATGAATGTTATTTTACCATTATTATAAGACCATTTTCAAAATTAAAAAAAAAAAATTGTTCATCATGGTAATGACACTAATTAACTATCTGATAATTAACTATTGTGACAACAAATATTTCAGTCACTGGGTAGCATGATATGATGATCATATGTTGATATAATCTTTAGTTCTGGGTTGTTGAAATATATTTAGTCATGAAGTTTAAGAAGTCTTCTTCTTCTGTAGGCTACTCCCATAAGGGGCCTCTACAGTGGATCATCCATCTCCATTATGGAAATCCGATTTAGGATCTGCATATTTGATTTGGCACAGATATTTATACCGGATGCCCTTCCTGACACAACCCTCTATCTTATCTGAGCTTGGGACTGGCACTAAGAATGCACTAGCTTGTGAACAATCCCAGTGGCTCGGTTTTAGTGCCTATCACGGGGCTCAAACTGACAAACCTGTGATTAAGACAGCAACGCACCACTTCAATCTACAGTGCTCGAGAAAGAGGTCTCGCAATACGGCATTTTAGGCAACTTTGGAGCTCTATTTCTGGTTAAAACAATGCCACAGGTGGTGCTACAGAGCTCATTATTTTTCAGTTGATAATTTTTCATAGTTAGAGACTTTGTTTATTCAATTATAGCTTTGAGAGACCTTATAAATGTATTCATTTATTTTTAAGATCTGGAGAACTTGTAGTACATTTTGTTTACAATATGAAACCTCTGTTTGTATCAACTTTATTTATTTATTCAATTCATTCAGAAATAATCTTTTCAGTCGATTAAATCAAATTTAATCATAATTTGTGAAGCCAGTATTGTTTATTGAAACGAATTGCAACAAGAGTGTACACCCCTACTACTAGTATGTTGTGGGTTTTTTTTTTTTTTTGGATAGTGTGAGGTAACCAGAAAACCTGAAGGAACTCCACATTTACACAAGGAGAACATGACCAGAAACTCAACACAGAGAGTAACCTGAGCTCAGTTCCAGGCAAGCTGGAACCGTTATGCGGCAAATGTTACCCACTGTACCACCATGCTGCATATTTAGTAAGGTTCATTGATTTAAATAACTCAATTTGTACTATATTATGTTTGCTTATGGTTTCGTTAATGTGCATTATTATGGACTCTTTATGCTTTCATGACAACTTTAAGAAAATGAACATTAAATGAAAAAATTTTATTTTTTCCTTACATGAATTGTGCTGTGCAAAATTGTCCCCAAAGAGCAACCAATGCATCTGGTTAATGACCTCTGAAATTCCAAAAACAAACAAACGAATAAAACACTAGAATAAAAGTAAACTTATGTATGTATGTATGTATGTATGTATGTATGTCCTTCATACAATGTTTGGGTCAAGTTGACTGGCATACACACACACACACACACACAAACATGCACACACACACACACACACACACACACACACACACACACACACATATACACACTCACTCACTCACACATAGACATACTGTACACACACATACACCTATTACATTGTTACAATCCAAGCACAGAGAAGCCGTCTGCTTACACTTTCCTGCTCTCTTTACCCTGTTTATTGTGAAACAAATAAATAACTCTACATCAAAGTGCATAATTCAACTACAATTCTCCACCAGTAATATGAGCAAAAGAGTCAGAGGAGCCCCACGGCCAGCCAGTAGAGGAGCCCCACGGCCAGCCGCCTGAGGAGCCCCACGGCCAGCCGCCAGAGGAGCCCCACAGCCAGTCGCAAGAGTAGCCCCACATCCAGCCGGTAGAGAAGCTCCACAGCCAGCTGCAAGAGGAGCCCCACAGCAGACATATATGTCCAAGAATGGCCAGATTGAATGGTCTTTATCTCCAATGAGAGAGCCCCCCTGCTCAGCTGCTCACATAATAAGGGCCCACACGCATTCCAGTGACTCACGTTCATGATTTCAGGTCATCCTTTGAACTGCTGATTCATGACACAATTCAGAAAATCATTCTGGATATGATCAACCTTGAGGGGAGACATGTTTACATGGAGCAGTGGAAAGAAATGGACAATACACATTTACAGGCCTCCTTTGAGATCCTCATCCTTGTAGGTGTCAGCTGCAAGTCTTTGGGATGCTGAGACTGGGAGAGTGATTTTTAGAGCCACAATGTCTCTGGACAGCTTCCATACATTCTCGGGGGTTATCAATTTTGATGACCGGGAATCAAGACCTGCTAGACAGCGGAGTGACAAGTTAGCAGTAATCCGGACTTTGTGGGACAAGTGGGTGGACCTGCTTCAACTTCTTTACAACCCTGGGCCCAATGTAACTGTTGATGAATGGCTTGTTGGTTTTAGAGGCCCCTTTAGGCACTATATGCCCTCCAAACTACTACCTGTGATGCTGTTTCTTCTTATGCATGGAACATGCAAATTTATACAGGGAAGCCAGATGGAGGAGCCCCTGAGAGAAAAACAGGGGACACGGGTGGTGCTGGATATGCCACAGGGCCTCAGTGGCCACAACATCACCTGCGATAATTTTTTTTTACATCATACAGCCTGGGACGGAGGCTGCTCAAAAGAAAGCTGACAATGGTTGGGACAAAAATGTGATGCTCATGAGCACCCTACACAGGGATGGAAGGATCAGGGGACGGGAAGACCTTAAACCAGACATCAGACTTGATTATAACGCCACCAAAGGATGGGTAGACAACTTGGACAAGCTGCTGTCCTGCTCCATTTGCCAAAGAAGAACTTTACAGTAGCCACTCGTGATCTTCTTCAATATCCTGGATGTCTCAGCCTACAACGTGTGGATAATCTCACCTGGATACTGTAGATTTGTAATGCTGCTGTATCATATATATATAGAGAGAGACTGTCTTGGGCTCATCCTGGGACTCGTATTCACAATCTGCTCAGTACTGGTTGTCTTTACACGTCTATACCTGTATAATGTAATCATTTATAATCACACTATCCTCTGCCACCCAGATGACGATAGGTTCCCTTTTGAATCTGGTTCCCGTCAAGTTTCCTTCCTTATGCCTCCTCGTGTCATGTCACTTTACTACTCTCTCCCTCTGGCTCATTCATTAGGAATCAAATTTTACATCCAGATTCCTGTAAAGCTGCTTCGTGACGATGTTTATTGTTAAAAGCGCTGTACAAATGAAATGTTCAGATTTTAACTAAATTCAAGGGATTCGCTGATTTTGAACACTTTTCAGTGAATATTGCAGAGCTCAAAACACCTGCGACTGTCAGTCACTCCAGATTCATATTTCAATTGGTTCAGTTATCATGGGGGAAAAAGAAGACGGGTACTTTTGGCATATTTTTGAGTGATAACTCACACAAGCATACACGTAATCCCAATTCCTACACGAAATGTATGGAGGTTTACTTTCAAATATGACTCCTAAATTCCTGACCTGATATTTGGCCTTTATTTTTAGACATGTATACACTTATTCACACCTGTACATCTACAGTATATATACAGAGTATTCGTACTTTGTTGCGGCACCTGTTGGAACTCAATCCCTTAAAAACTGCTGTATTTTGCTGTATAGATCTCCACCTCATGCAGTAGTTAAGGCTTTGTCCTGCTTAAAACTTTTAGCATAACATGCTTATTTGTTTTAACATCTGCCATTGCCGCTGATGTGTAAACATCATGGGAAAACCAACTGCACGTTTCACCCAGAGGGAAAGATCAGATCCGACGTGCCTCCTGCTTACAGCCAATAATCTACAGCCAGAGTTCAGATGGTATCGCTGCTGGCATGGCTGGAGCAGCTTCTGTCTGTCTCTGAGGCTGTACCCTTTCCAGCTTGGCACAAGAGTTGGCTGCTGTGACACTCACATCAGCTCTGTCAGCCAAGAGCCGACAAAGAAATGGGATTGTAGCGATGGAGGTTAGAGTACTCATGCTCAAACTAATCACATCTGCAGTGGCGGCTTGATCACACGCACAGTGAGATACGTGTTTTGTATTTTCAAGCACATGCCTGAAAGCGTGGCATGCTGTCACTAATTTGTTGTAAATAACACATTCTGATGCTCAACAGGCTGTGCATTGTCTCCACATTTCCTCTGAGTGTAGTAAACAAACGCTGCTGCCAGCGTCATTGATACACCGAGACGTTCATAGAAATCAACAGTAATTGTAGTACAAGCCAAATCATCCCAGATTGGACATTTTGCAAAAGCTAATATTATTTTGCCTAAATATATTTCTTAAACATTTTCTTCACTAACATATGCCCGGGATACTCTTAAGAAAATGGTCCTTCAAGACCTTCATTGGATTAGTAATGGTTCTCAGCTTCAAACAAGGGTTCTATTTGAAACTCTTCTGCTAGAGAAGCACCATTTTGCATGGTTCCACATAAGACCTTTAAGCGTACTAATTGTTTTTGAATGTACAATTCTGTACAATACAGTTCAGTTGTTTTTACTAAACAGTCCCTCCAGGATTTTGCGATCTCAGAAATGAACGCAAAATCAAGGAAACTCCACAATATTCGCAGGAGCTTGCAATGTTTCAAAATTACCACAGATTTTTTTTTTTTGTAGATTTGAACCAAGATGCATCATGTGACATCATCACAACGCGCCATGTGACTTCATTGCAATGCGTATTCAGCCAAAGCCCCCCTTTGATTGACGTGTGTCAAACATGAGTACAGCTAAAAAGTCTCATTTACCAACAAACATCAGCGCGAAATTTTCTGCAATTGCAGTTTTGCCAATTCAAGTAGTCTTTCCACAAAAAAGCACAAGAAACGCCACAAGCTGCATCGGAAATTTAGCAAAAAGCCACAGCAAAAGATTCTTTACATTTACCTGTGATAAAAACTGTAAATGTTTTCCTGGGTCCTGTCAGGTATTCCCATGACCTGGTGCCTGTTTTTGACCACACTTTTGATATTCGTTTTGGATTTGTCTGCGTGCCTTTAAATAAAAGTTTTTACTGCAACTGCATCTGTCTTCCCTTAAAATATACATATATATATATATATATATATATATATATATATATATATATATATATATATATATATATATATATATATATATATATATATAGGAAAGCATTTCTCCTGCAGAGCCAAATATATTTTTCTATTTATGAATTCTAATTATGATTTATGGACTTTGATTTCGACCTAGTACATTTTTGTGGGTGAGACATCCTGACGGACGAACTTGCGAGGCCGTTCATCCGCTACTATGAGGATGAGGAGGAAGACCCTGTTTTTGCTATTCATTTTGGATTTGTCTGCCTGCCTTTAAATAAAAGCTTTCACTGCAATCGCTTCTGTCTTCACTTCACGCCGTACATGACACATCTATCTTACTAAACAAAAACAAAAAAGTCTCAAACTTTTAAAAGTTTGTCCTCATAAAAGGCATTGTTTCATGATGTTAAAAATATTACAAAACAATGTTTTACAGTCAAGGGAGTGTTAAAATATTGACATTTTAGCGATTCTTCAACCCTTCAATCAATATCCATGGGTCAGTCTGGTATGGTCTACACAGCACCTTGTGTACACCACTTGATCATGTCTAGATTTAAAGGGTTAGATGTATAATTTTCTAACTACAAATAACAATTTGTTATTTAGACATTCTTCCCTTTCCGCTTGCCATTTACCTAACATATAATGGTTGATTAATGGCTTAAGGTCAGAAGGTGGGATTTTACATCCAGTGCTTGGAGGTAGGATTTTGAATCATTAAACACTATGGTACTTTTTGCTTTTTCAACATGTTCCAGGGCAAGAAATAGAGCTGTAAAAATGGAACTCTGGCCTGGAATACGAATGCCATAGTGTTGGTGGTTGATGACTGCTGCTGAAGATACTTGATTGTCTATTTTTGACCCATCTGTGAATTTAGACTTATGCTAGGAGAAAAGGTATCTTAGACGTGTCAAAGACGTGCTGTTCATATATGTGTTTCAGCCTTCTTATTACGGGTCAGTTCCAGATTAACGCTTAACTTTTCTAATCTCTAAAGGGGAATTGGACAGAAATGAGTCTGGCTTAGAGTATCAAGATTTATGTCCAAGTATTCTATATAAGGTCTGATGCGTATTCCAAAGGGTCTGATATAGCCGTATAGCTTGTGGGTAGAAGGCTGGTTTATAAATTGTGTAGATTTTTCTCTATCTGAATTGCACATTTGAGGGCATTTCAGGCATCCAATTTGCTTCAGTATATAGTTCTGCTCAGAAGTTTACATACCCTGGCAGAATTTGTAGGATGTGTACCATTCTTTTAAAAAAACAGGGATTCAAATTAAAATATAAGGCAATACAGAATGGCACAATCATTAAAGAAAACATAGCAATAAAACATCAATGCATTTTTAGCATCAATGACGGCACCACAGTCTGTTGTGATAGTTGTGGATGAGGCACTTTATTGGCAAAAAGCCTTCAGGTCCCACAAATTCTTGGGTGGTCTTGCATGAACTACACGTTTGAGATCTCCCCAAAGTGCCTCAATGATATTGAGGTCAGGAGATTGTGATGGCCACCCCATAACCTTGTGCCCCATGCACAGCTTCCATGCTGATGAATGCAAATTGTCCTCCAAAATTTTCTGATTACATACTGAATTCATCCTGCCATCAACTTTGACTAAATTCCCTGTGCTGCTGTAACTCACCCCCCTCCCCAAATCATCAGAGATCCACCTCCATGCTTCACATTAGGGATGGTGTACTTTTCAACATAGGCCTTGTTGACTCTTCTCCAAACATAGCATTTATGATTGTGACCATAGCATTAAATTTGGGTCTCATCACTCCACATGATTTTGTTCCAGGAGTTTTGAGGCTTGTCTAGATGCTGTTTGGCATATTGTAATTGGGCTGTTTTGTGTCGTTGGGGCAGTAATAGCCTTTTTTTTTTTTTTTGCCAACTCGACCATGCAGCCCAATTTTATTCTAGTACCTCCTTACTGTGCATCTTGAAACATCCAGCAAATTTAGTGCAGGTGAAATGTTCATGGGTCTCTCAAGACCAAAGAAAGTCTACAGTACTTATACCCAGACACAAATTAGAATAAAACAAGTCACAGGTGTGGAAACTTACCCTTAATAGCCATTTAAACATGTGAGCGTCAATTTATGTGTATATGACAGGCCTGTTTCATCCCCTAGTCCAAAGACATGCATGGTAGGCTGATTGGCATGGCCAAAGTGTGTGATTGTGTGCCCTGCGATGGATTGTCACCCTGTCCATGGTGTATCCTGCCTTGTGCCTGATGCTCCCTGGGATAGGCTCCAGGTTTCCCCGTGATCCTGAAAAGGATAAAGTGGTATAGAAGATGGATTGGATTTAGTTTGTTTGTTTCGTTTCTAGTTGATCTGCTTTTGTGTCTATATTCTGTTTATAGTTTATATTTGATCCTTTTTTGGCTTTAATTCTAATTTTGTTTTGCTCTGTTTATAATGTTTTCTTTCTAAAGTTTTGGATTGTTTCTAATATTTTGGTTCAACTGTATTGTCGATTCCCCTTTATTACGGTCTTGACTGTCCCTTTCTATTGGCTTTATTTTCATTTTTGGGCCCTTGGCGCTTGTTCTGAGTAATTTTGTTTGTTGCTTTCAGAGTGTAAACCTGAGTGGGCAATGAAGATTTATCAGAAGGATTTGTGAGACAAGCTTTCAATGCCTGTCTGGAGAATGTCTCCGATAGTACAGTATCTGTGGTGAATTAAAGTTTGTTCCTCTGTTTAACCCCACATTGAATGGGGTAGCCCCAGGTTTCATTATTATAGAATTATTATGGTAATCTGATTATTACTTTTGTGATTTACTACTGTTTTGATAGTGGTTTATTTAGTTGGTGGTTATTGTTGTCTTTTTTTTTCTATACGTAATATCTGGAGGGATATTATGTCTTAATGTGTGTTTTTCCTGTGTTGGCAGGGTCTGGGCACCAGAGGCAGGAGATCATCTCTATCCTGGTGGTGGTGTCTATCTTCACCATGTGTTGTGCTCATCAGTAATACCTCTGTGTGTGTGTGTGTGTGTGTGTGTGTGCGTGCGTGTATGTGCACAATGGAATGCAGTGATCACTTAGATGGGGTGATTTATCCTACTCTAGCCTGCCTCTGGTGGTAAGTCCCAGTTCCCCCTGCCATGGGTCAGTTTTATACTTCTAGTGGCTTTAGGAAGTGGGATGAATGTTGTAATCGTTTTAATGTTTTATCACCGAGCTGTTAATAAAGTGATTCGTTTTGTATTGTGACCCATGGCTCTTCCTGGTGATTCAGACCATTGTATGTCCTAGTGGCTGGTTTATTCCAATTCTTTGGGTGGAATTCCCAAGGTGGCATAATCGGATAATTGCGATAGTATTGGCCATTATATTAGCTTGCATATTTATTCATTAAACGTACGGCCATACCCGTCCCTTGTGCTGCCACATAGAGAAACGTATTTGAGCACATTAAGATAAACATGTGATGTGAATTACAGCTAGAACTACTTTTAGAGTTGCTATTATAGAAGATTAACCTTCTGACCAATGTGAGAATTCAGTATTGCTGTGGTACAAAGTCTTGTATTTAAGATAATTATTGATGGAATTGAACAAAATCCCCTGAGTTAGTAGATTTTCTGTTCTTTGCTCTATAGAGGAAACCACAGCAAAATTATCGGTAGTAATTTCACATTAGCTACAGTTGTGGTAGATAAGGAGATTTGGTCCAAGCCAAAGAGAAATAACCATCAATGTGTTTTCCAGTAGTACATTCCTGTTTGCCACTGACTCCAGCATAAAATTATTTCATTCTTAAGTCTTCTTCGAACAGAATTAGAGTCACTGGACTTGGCTGAGGATTAAGTGTTATATCAAAGTCACACAGTTGTGAGTGGGCTTTCGCAAAAGAACATTGTGAAAGCACACAAAGCTGGTTTTGTCCTGGTTCTCTGCCACTACTACAATGAATCGCCTTTTCAGCTGAGGCTGTGACCTTTCTGGATGCTCCGAGGCAAATGTCAGATTTCAAAAAAGTTAAGCAGGTCTGATTCGCAACTAGAAAGTCACTGTATTGTTCCTGAAACACTCCATGTAGCAATGAGGTCTTTTGCTGTTGGAAGAGGTCCAATGTCTTGCTTGTTAGTGAGAGAGAGAGAGAGAGAGTGTATTTGTTTTTCTTGGCGATAAAGGTCACCATGCATTTTAGCCAGTGTGCGTATCTTTTTTTTCCACACATATCCTTATTTTGTGAAGTTTAATGGTCCTCAGGACTGACGAATGAAGATGTATGTGTGCGTGCTTCTTAAATACTCCTTGATGTTACAAGTCATTACTCAGCTATCATTTGCATTGATCAGTTCATATTAATTCACATCACTGCCTTCCACGACATCGGAATTTAACGGCAATTTCATTCTTTCTACAAGCTCCTAACATTCGAAAGGTAAAAAAGGGTATGTATTAAAGAGTATTTATGGATTATTGTTGGAACTTTATAGTGGCTAGAAAGCATTGTGCTTACTAAAGCACAATGTTGTAGAACATTGTGCTTTAGTAAGTGCGATACATTGAAAACTGTTGCTATGTTTACCATTATTCTGTTTAGAATTGATTCATTGTTTTGATTCAAATCTTAGATCATTGAGCTTATGTATTGCAAGTAATGGGCTCAGTGCACAAACACTTTGGGTGAGTTTCTTGGACAATTCATCACACAATAAACTACCTGCTCTAACGGTAAACATTGCTCATGCATATTAACCACTTTATCAGCATATAAAAGTGCTGCTGTGTTTATTATTTGGAAAACAAGTGTTTTTTGGGTTCAACTAGCTGATCTTACAGACGATCAGAAGGTGCTACAGACGTTCATATGTTGTGAAATAGAAATTCAAAACAGAAATACTTCTAAACAGTGAATTCAAGGAATCCATTGTAAGTAATTATCCACAGTGTTCCATCCATCCATTTTCTGTACCGCTTATCCTACACAGGGTCACGGGGAGCCTGGAGCCTATCTCAGGGGACCTGGGACACAAGGCGTGGGGACATCCTGGACGAGGTACCAACCCATCACAGTATCCACAGTTTTCATTTCACAAAGTTTATGTATAGATATACTATATTTAATCTACAATTTGTAATTCTTTGGTTATTGACCTTACAATATTATCATTAATGTTGATGTAATATACTATATAGAGTATATCCATAAGTATTTGTACAGTGACACAATTTTCATAATTTTGCCTCAGTGCACCACCACAGTGCATTTGAAATGAAACAGTCAAGAAGTATAGACCTTCATCTTTAATTCAAGTGGTTAAACAAAAACGTTGCGTTAACGGTTTAGGAATTACAGCCATTTTCTCAGAGTCCCTAAATTTTCAATGCCTCAAAAGTCATTGTTGGTATGTATGGCTGCCAATGGAACTGGGTCACTGGTGTTTATTGATGATGTGAATGCTGATAGAAATAGCAGAATGAATCCTGAGGTGTATTGGGCTATAGTTTCTGCTCAGATTCAGTCAAACACTGCAAAACGGATAGGATGGTGCTTCACAGCACAGATGGATAATGAGCCAAAACTGAGGCTGAACTAATGAAATCCAATGAGGTAAAAGAAGAGGAACCTATGACACATACAGTACATTATCATTATCTACGTTTATTCAGCACATCCTGCTCCACAGCTTGGATTTCAGCCTCACCTGACATGTGGATTTCTTGAGCATGAATTTGCCTGCATTCCCTCCGTCTGCCTGTTTTAACTCCTGCTAAAGATCAGCAGTGATCGTGTTAAACTTCTGCAATTATATCCACACGGCTGTCTGGAGTCCTGCTTGCAAAAGCAGTGGATATACAAACCCATAAATGATTTTCTCCATCCCTGGAGTCCATTAGATCATCAGCCTAGTCAGTCTGAAAATGAGCTAATCCTTCAGATATCCCTCCACTGAATCCTAAAACTGTGAAGGAGCCTGGAAATGAGTTATAAATGGAAACGAATCTCCATCTCTGGCTGTCACAGTAGAAATTAAATACAGATTTAGAATTTTCTTGTTGCTAATAACATCATATTTTGATGTGTTTAAATTTAACTACATTGTACTGTTTTTTCCCCTTGACTCTCCAAAATTGATGGGAGCGTACTCTATTTACTTCATTAGTCATGGGTTTTCATAGATACCAATCGAGACGTGCACCACATATTACAGGGAAAAAAATTTGGTGTGTGTGTCTGGCAGATTTGATTATAGAAGTCTAACAAAATGGACTGAGTGACACTAAGCCTTATTCAGTCTTAAAAGCATGGGTCTGAGAGATTTACCAAACACACACACACACACACACACACACACACTTTCTGCATACTGATAGTATCAGCAGTGGATGGTTTCACTACTAACGGAGGAGTGTGACAGCATCTTAGAGAAACACTTCATCTTGTATCTCCTGCAATCCAAATTATGCATCTTTATGCACAGTTTATGTGTATGTGTGTGAGAGAGAGAGGGAGAGAGAGCTAGAGGGAGGGAGGGAGGGAGGGAGGGAGAGGGAGGAAGAGAGAGAGAGAGAGAGAGAGAGAGAGAGAGAGAGAGAGAGAGACATTTTGAGAGTACATTATTCAATCTAAAGTCTCTAATATGTGTGCAAAACATATAGAATTGCAAAGTACAATTGGAATTCATCAAATGTTGAAGTGTTGAAGCTTAATAAACTTTAATTGATCATAATCGCCATTTGTTGCATGTAACTGTTAATATAAATTCAGACACATGTACAAGGAATTTGTCTTGGAGAACATGCAATATTTAATATACGTATATGGGCCATTCTACAGAATTGGTGCAAACTGCTGTGCCACAACTAAAAAACACACTTAAAAAGCATTTAATTTTTTCAAATCTTAAATCTTTATTATCTCTTGAAACCCACAATAATATTTAAAATATCAGTAAGCTTAATATAATTTAAAATCTTTATTTATTGGGTACTTTCAATTGGGAGGTGGCTGGCCCGAACCCCAACCCCTAAATTTCAACTTGTGAAAAATGATATTGAAATAATTTGTGCATTTTATTCCATTGTTGTTTTTAAAAATATATATTTTTGATCTTTTTTTTTTTTTTTTTTAAAGTGAAGCTCAAAATATTCTTTAATATTTCTTTAATGTTTCTTTAATATTTTCTTTGTGAATCTTGAAACTTTAGGTACTGAATTTTCATGTCAGTATGTTTACATCCATTGGCTGGGACTGATTTTAATCACACCCCTTCAGTTCTGATCAGGAAATGTCCCTCTCTCCTAGCTAGATGGTGAGTAGATAGGTCCCATCATTTTGAGGTAAATGTGTTCAAAAGTCTGAAAATCTGTCTGTAACTTTAATGGAAGTCACCACCAAACACCTTTTTTCAAACGTTTTAAGGTGTTACTCCATAAAATTTTGTTTTTATGTGTGTACAACAGTTCAGAACTGTATTAGCTAACCATGTACTGATTAGCATCTTTGAGCTAGGCTCAAAAGTATCTAAAATTGTCAGTACCAAAACAGTCACGACCGAAACATGTGGTGAAGTTTCGCTTGTGACTTCATTGTTTTGGTATTGACAAAAGGGAACACTTAATCCTTTATTTGGAAGAAATAGACAAAATTTTAGTACAGTTATACATATCATTGTAGCTATGAGATAGAGGGACACAGGAATATTTCCTGATCAAAAATATAGGGGTGTGGTTAAAATCAGTCCCAGCCAATGGACTAAAACATACACTGTTTTGGAGCACCAATTTTGCACCAATTCTGTAGAATGACCCATATACACAATATACAATAACAGTTTACACAACATCAGCAGTCAGCAGATATAACTGCGATGCACTGGACTTTACATTCATTCATTTCTTAATTTTCAGTAAGTGCTTTAATCTGGTCAGGGTCATGGTAGACCTGAAGGCTATCCCAGAAATACTGGATGGGAGGCGGGACTACACCCTGGATCAGATGTCAGTCTATCACAAGCCACCATGCACACATTCACATCGAGGACCAGTCCAGAAAGATGCACTGACCCTCATTTTCTGTCAAGGCAAACAGAGAATTGAGTTTTGAGTTTATTAGGGTGAAATAAAAGGTATCAATATGTGTTCAACTTAGCAAACATTACAGAAATATTTATTAGGGATACTACTGAAAAGTTTCAGAAGTGAACATTTTTTTGGTCAAATGGTATTTCATTTGTTTCTTTATTCTCCTGAGCAGAAAAATATGAGCAGTGTGGAAGCCTTTCATGATTTTTACAGGGGACGTTAGACAAACAATTTACATTCATCTTATGACTTTTCTACAAAGCAACTTACAAATGAGACAGGATACAGCTGAGCAGGTGAGGGTTAAGGATCTTCCTCAAGGGCTCAGCAGTAGTAGTTTGGTGGTATTGGGATTAGTGGTTAGCACGTTTGCCTCACAATCCAGGGTCGGGGGTTCGATTCCCACCATGGCCCTGTGTGTGTGCGGAGTTTGCATGTTCTCCCCGTGCTGCGGGGGTTTCCTCCGGGTGCTCCGGTTTCCTCCCCCAGTCCAAAGACATGCATGGTAGGCTGATTGGCGTGTCCAAAGTGTCCGTAGTGTATGAATGGGTGTGTGAGTGTGTATGTGAGTGTGCCCTGTGATGGATTGGCACCCTGTCCAGGATGTACCCCGCTTTGTGCCCAATGCTCCCTGGGATAGGCTCCAGGTTTCCCCGTGACCCTGAAGAAGGATAAGCGGTATAGAAGATGGATGGATGTCTTAACTACTGAGCTACTGAGTTGAACAGTAAAGAGCCACGTCTAAATTGAAAAGGTAGTGTTGTGTTTAGTACTTTTTGCTGCATTTTTACTTTTACCCCCCCCCCCCCCCCCCCCCCCCCCCCCCCAGCTAAACTATATATTCCTCTTTGGGTTTGGCAGCTTTGGAGACACAGAAGGAAGATGTGATGAATGATTCTTTGATGGCAGAAAAAAACTGAAGCAGCAGTATTGTGAGCAGCCCAAATTTCCTGATCTGTCTTGCATGTGTTGTCAGGCTTTCTTGATAATTGTGGTTAGTTTTGTCTTCCCATTTGATTTCCTATTGGATGAATGTGCCTATGAATGTGTAGGAATTTGCTGACTACAGAGTAACGTAAGGGGAGGAGTTGGGTGTATTTTAATCCATACCCAAATTACCATCTCCTCAGTTTTCTATACATTCATCTTCAAGTTGCTGGCTTCATACAATGATACCAGATGGCTAACTTCTTTGCGGTATAAAGACTAATCACCATTTGAGATCAAACCCACCGTCAGCAAACTTGAGAAGCGTGACTGATTCACTGCTAGAAGTATAGTCATTGGTGTAGAGTGCCACCGAGTTCGAACAAAAGAAACGTTTTTGAAATGGAGTTTGATTTTGATCAATTAAATGACGAGTTATCAAGTTATTTGTCATCGGCTCCTGAGCCAATATATTCCATTTGTGGCTTTATTTTACACGGATGTCCATATGCATGGCCATTAGGTATGAACAAAACTAAGCAAATGTTCATTTCCATAAATGCCACATTTTGTGTAGAAAACTTATTTATACATTGTAGACATGTAGAGATGTAGACACACCAAAATGTGTCTCCCCTCTATTTTAGACAGTTTTAAATGATTTGGTTTGTATACGTAGTCTCATGTGGGAAAAAAATAAGTACAACCCTTGGAAACTGTTGGCTTTTTTGACATATTTGGACAAGTAAACAATTGATATTCTTTGAAACGGTGCCTATTAATGAAGTCGATATGCTTGAACAAAACCACAAGGAAGATGGACTTTTTCAATCATTTATTCAGCAGAAATATCAATAGATATGATATTCTTCTGTGGATAAAGTAAGAACACCCTTGGACTCAGAAGCTAGAATTGTCCCCTTTTGCAGAAATCACTTCTTGTAGGTGTTTTGCATAATCGTCCACCAGGCTTGCTGGCATTTTCCATCCAATATTCTTTCAGCTGCAAGATGTTTGAGGGTTTTCTTGCATGTACTGCGCATTTCAAATCCCCTCACAACATTTCAATGGATTTCAAATCCAGGCTTTGACTAGGCCATTCCATAACCCTCCATTTCTTCTTTTTGAGCCATTCCTTGGTGGATTTTCTAGTGTGCTTAGGATCATTATCCTGTTGAAAGGTTCACTTTCGGTTCATCTTCAACTTTTGGACATATGGCCTCACATTATCTTCACTCTTTGATATGATGCAGAATTCATAGATGAATAAATGAATGCAAGCTGTCCAGTCCCTGAGGCAGTGAAGCAACCCCAAATCATAACATCTCTACCACCGTGCTTCACAGTTGGTATGAGGTGCTTCTCCTGAAAAGCTGTCTTTGGTCACCACCAAACATGTCTGCTTTAACTGTGGCCAAACAACTCTATCTTTGATTCGTCTGTCCAGAGCACATTATTCCAAAAGGCCTGGTTTTTACCTGTATTCTCCTTGGCAAACTGTAGTCTTGTGCTAATGTTCTCTTTTTTTCCTGGCACCCCTGAATTTGCTGAGACGGCCAGTCCTGGACAAATTGGCAGTCATTTGAAATCTGCACCATTTGTAGATTACTTTCCTTACAGTGGAATGATGTATCTTTTTAAGTCCATTCCCAGACTCATAGGCATCCACAACCATTTTTTTTTTCAAAATTTTTTTTTACAGAACTCTTTAGATCTTTGCATAATGAAACAACACACCTCAATATAAAAAAGGGAACACCAGACAATAAATATGAGAGGGGTATAAATAAGACAAGTTCCACCTGCACTCTCTAAGCAGGTTCTAATCATTGCCACCCAATCTTGAACACTTGATTCTAATTTTATCGATTTGAAGGTGTGATAAAAGTAGGGGTGTACTTACTATTTCCATGTGACTTATCTATTTTTAGTACATTTAACTTGTGAAAAGTACTACAACATGTCAATTTTATGCATCATGAAGTGTATCGCCTTCATTAATAGGAACTGTTTCAAAGAAGATCAAATGTTTGCTTGTAAAATATTTAAAAAAATAAATAAATAAAAAATTTGATGGGGTGTACTTATTTTTTCACATAACTGTATGTGTGTGCTAGAGACAGGGGATGTGCTTTTATTTTTTCTCAGTGGACAAGGTGGTTGCCTCAGTGAGATTTTTTTTTGTCTCAGAAAGGAAATCTTTGACTGTTGTTTGTACTTATGCACCAAATATTAGTTCTGGGTATTTATCCTTCTTGGAGAATGTGGAAAAGGTGCTTGAGACTCCCTGGTGTTACTATACTGAGCAAGCATGTGGTGTGTTGAGTATTGTTGAGAGATGGAAGGAGCATTCTGAGGAGCTCCTCATTCCAGTGGACATACCAGAGGAGGCAATTCCAAAAATCTCTGGTGTTTCACAGTCCATCTCTATAGCTGAAGATACCATTATGGGTGGTAACCTTTATAGTGGCAAATAAAAGGGGGGGTGAACAGAGGGTGTGTCCAAATATATAAGAATCATACTCTGGACTGGTTCATGCCAGGGTTCTGGAGGGGAGACCATGTCTTGTAGTTAAACTGAGAATTCAGGAGGAACAAAGCAGCTCTATACTAATCATAGATTTGTGTGGGGGCATGAGAATATACTAATCCAGTCAACATGTGTTTTGTGTATTTAGAGAAAGCTATGATTGTGTGGCTTGATATTTGTTGTGGGAAGTACTTCAGGAGTATTGGGTATCTGGGTCACTACTTTCTTCCATCTGGTCTCTGTATGGGTGCAGAGTTGGGAGAGTTGTGTCTGTGTTGTTGGTGTTAAGTCAAAACTGTATAAGGTTGGTGTTGGAGATAAGATACCTATCAAGGGTGTCTTGTCTCCACTCCTCCTTGTGATTTCCATGGACAGAACATGAAGATGCAGCCAAGGTTTGGAGGTGTCCATTATGAAAGGCTAGAGGTAACATCCACGTTAATTGCAGATGATGCTGTTCTCTTGGCACCATCCAAAGAAGACCTTTGACATATATTTGAATATTTCACTGGTTCACAGGTTCCTCCACATAGGCTTGCTGACTGCAATAGGGTGAGGAGCTTGGACATCTGGGAGAGCTTCTGAATAAAGCTGCTGCTCCTCCGAGGAGCCAACTGAGGTGGGTCAGGCTCTTTACAAAGATGACCACTGTGTGGCTCCTACTACAGCTGGATCAGGAACATTCCACTAGACAGAGACTCTGGGGCAAACCCAGGACCCGCTGAGGAGATTATATTTCACAGTTAGCCTGGGAACATCTGGGGATCCCACAGGAAGAGCTGGAATCTGTAGCCTAGTTTGTGTTTGCTTTACACTTTAAAAGGTTCCCTAGGTGCACATGGTTTCAGAACCCCTAAAATAGGGGTCTTCAATCTTATACAGAAAGGGCTGGTGTAGCTGCAGTCTTTCATTCCAACCAAGCAGGAGTCTTTCACTTGTTTAATCAGTTCTTCTTAGTCTTCCATCAACTGAAAGCCTGCAGCCAGAACGACCCTAGCAGATACGATTGAAGACCCCTGCCCTAGACTAACAACACAGCATCCTGTCATTTATAAATAAAGAGCATTAGTATAGAATGCAACTAGTTCAGTTAAATACTATGACATTAAACCATATAGTATCTCATCAGTTAATGTCAGGGCAGAACAGGAAGCCAGTGGAAGGTGGTTCTAGACATTTACCCTGAAATCTGACTACTATGCCGCATTGCTGTATTATTACTTCTTGGCTAACTGCAGCAGATGAAGTGTAGTGTAATCTCATTTCTTTGTGCCTGATGTTTTGACAGCTGTGGTTTTCTCTAAACTGAGTGGTGTGTTTGTGAAGGTCCTATATTGAGAACAAAGGCATTGGTTTGCTGGCAGTGAATCTAATTAAGAGTCAAGTTTTATTTATGCACTCAGAATAATTACCAGTGAGAAATATACTCCAGCTGAGTTCACCTGAGTCCACACTGCAGCAGTTAATCTAACACCATCTTATTTATTTCATATAGAATTACAGAATCTGTGCCTTTTATTTTTTTTTTTTTTTTGAGTAGCAATGCCTAAACACAGATAGGGATGATGTCAGACACTTGTTCAATATTATACGTAGAGATTCACCACTGGTCAATGATCCCAATGAGTACTGCACATGGACAATATTGAAGTTTGTACTTTTATAAATAGAGCTGGGAGAAAAAAGCTCCAGAAATACACTAGACACACTAATAAAGTAATCTGAAAAGTCTGAGTCCATTATCAAAAGCTATTTTTAGTTCAGCAAATTTCAAGAACTGATATGTAGATTTGGCAAAAAATATATTTCACAAACAAAATTACATAAATAAAAATACAATTCTTTATTATTATAAGTCAAAAAGGTGTCCATGTTGATTGAAAACATTAAGAATAATGGAGGAGTACACAAAAAAAAGTGTGTATCATGATTTACCCCTCTCACGCATGTGGCACATTTTCCAATGCTGCTCTCATCTGTTTGTCTTTTATGTTATGACTATTTGCCTTCGTACTGGTTTCTGTCCTGTCTCCATTTCCATCCTGTCACTAGTGACCTATCCAATTGTGTTACCTGTGGTAACCTATTCTGCGTTCACTCAATGATTAGTTTGTTCATTTACACCATTCTGTTTTTGTGTTTTGTTGCAAAGTCTCATCATTCATTAGTGTCATTAGGCCCATTTTCCAAGTTTCCATGTTGTGCATTTGCTGGTTTTACCTCGCCCTTTGCCCTTGTATTTGAAAATGGATTTTTCTGGTTCAGTGCTCCCCACCTGGTCTTTGACCTAGGCTTTGGACTACAACTGTGGTTATTGGATTTGTCTTAATAAAACATATGCTGCGCACAAGCACTGCAGTTTAGAGTATGGTTTGAGAATGTCAAGAAAGTGTTTGGACAAACATGAAAACACAGTCCATTTAGATAGAAAAGGACTTTGTCAGCTTAATGATTACTTCAGACAGTTACCAATTAGTTAGTGTCTAAAAGAACACGTAATTTGTTGTCACACAAGGTTCTGTCTTAGGTCCCATATTGTTTTTGTTTCGTGGTCACACACTAATAGGGCATATTCAGCTCAATAAAATTGTTAGGAAGAAAGCGTCGTGATTGATTTATTGTAGTAGTCAATCAATTTTTATCTAGCACCTTTTTACCCTAACAAAAGTTACAGTTTAAATTCAATTCATTTGTTGTAAAGCGCTTTTAATATTAGACACTGTAGCAAAAAATCCTGATGTAGGTTTAGATCCTTTATGAACAAGTCAGAGGCATTGGTATTGGTGAGAAGAAAAAAAAAAACCTCCCTGAGACAACATGAAGAACAAACCTTGATAGGGAATAGACTCAAAAGTTCCCACTCTCACGTCCATGAGAGTAAACCCCGCCTTCTCCTATGACTTTTTTTTTTTTTTGCCCTGTCCCACATGATCCCAGTCCCGATGCACACTTCTAGTGTGAAGTTCTAGCGTGAACACACGTTCTTTCTGGCTTGTCACATGAACTACTTTAAATAAAAACATCCAAACAATTACCCAATTTAATGGTTACCTCGTTCAGTTTGTGACAGACTAATGGCTGTATTTATGACTGAGTCGAATTAGAGAGAGCGATTTGTGAAGTGCACTTTAAACCCATCAAAACATTTCTAACATGCAGAACACAATGCTTAGGTTTGTTATTCAACAGTCATGTCAATTACTGTTCCCAACCTGAAAGCACAAGTACTGTCTGTTTCTGTACGAGTCACTATGTATTTATCTGTCGGTTTTATGATAAGGTGAAATTATCAGGTTTTTCACTTTTAGTCAAAAAATTAATAGCTTCCCACACATGCCAACACTTGACAGCTTACTCATCCTCTCTCTCTCTTTCTCTTTCTCTTTCTCTCTGTTGTTCATGTATAAAGACAAATCTATAAGCCAATTTCTTATCAAAGCTACTGACAGGTAGAATAAGTTTTGCGCATGCACCTATCTCAGACGAACAATCGAGGCCAACCTGAAAGAATTTTCTATTTAATCGAAAGTATAATGTTGATGTGACAGGACAGAAGTGCAATATGCTCTTTATTTAAAAAAAAAAAAAACAATCCAAGAATCATAGTCATTATCCATAGTGCGACGAATTCCCCCTTGGTTCTCAGTGAGAATCACAGCTCCCAGCATGTACAGCGCTGCACCCGTGTTTAATGTTTATTTAATTCAGTATATGTGTTTTAATGTTCATATCATTGTGTGTCTTTTATTTTGTGTTTATGTCTGGTTTCCAACTCTGTCTTGTCATTGGTTACTCTTCCTTTTCGTTCTCAACTGTTTTCAGTTCCTTCCTTCATTAGTTTGTGTATTGAAGCCCTGTTGTTTCATTATCTCGATGCATCGTCTTATCATGCTATTTCTCTAATTAAGTTCTAAGCCTTGTTCTAGTTTCCAGTGGATTGTCCTAGTTTGTTTCTGCCTGCATGTGTTTTGACTCATATATCGTTACATATAGCTGGAATCAATACACCAGCAGGCAACATCAAAGAAAGAAAAATCCACAATCAACAGTGATTTGGAGAAATAACAACAGCAACAACAACAAAAAAAAAACTAAACCCAGAGAAATAACCCTCAGAACTGCATGGTACAATTGGCAAGACTTTCGCTATGAGAAATGAACAGAGGAGGGTCAGAGTACACATTCATTAAGGTGAAACACAGAAAAGCTAAACACAATAGATTAATCAACCAACAGAAGGACAAAGATGGAGACCAAAACGATGGCATATGTCAAAACAAACAAAGCACATGGAGAACAAAGAACAAATGTGACTGCAACATGCACTAAAATTGAGAATTCCTGACAGAAAGAGGATGGATAATCTGTTTTATTGGTGACAAAAACATGGTTTTTTGAGCAAAAAGTACGTCAGCTAATTAAAAAATGTTGACAATGTGTGCAAGATTAGATGGGGGTGCGATGGGAGGGAGTGCCACCCACCCAACTAACAAACTAGAATGATGCTGAATACAATTTCTTCTTATCCCTTTTATTATTAATAATAATGTTTTTTTTTCTGAGACTATTAGAATTTGTTAAAAACAGAAGCGAGAAGGAGGTCAAACACTTGGCTTTTTCTTCATTCACAATAGCAAGTGATAAGTCCCTTGTGACATTATTGGTTTATCTCTTGTGGTGTGTAATGACTGCTTAAATGCCGGTAGGAGTAAAGTTGTGAGTGGCGACCTGGACCAAAAAACATTGCACCACATGCATCATATTATTGATACAAGGAATCATTTACATATATGATACAGGATACAGGAATCAATCAGTACAATATCACTGCACTGTTTCTTTGTCAATGAGTGGTGGTTAAGGTTCTGTACTTGTGACCAGAAGGTTGTGGGTTCAAATCCCAGAACTATCAGAGAGCCACTGTTGGGTGCTTAAGCCAGACCTTTAACAGTGAACTATTCAGTTTAATGCTTCCTCAATTGTAAGTCATTTTGGAATGAAAAGCTTCTATGAATGTGTTTGAGAGTGAAGTGAAATTGCGTTTGCAAGGCAAATCCCTTGCCTTGCCTTTCTGGCTAGGGCTGCACAAAATATTAGTGCATTTTTTTATGCCCCGCACAATATGAATTACTTAAAATGGATTTCGAAAATTAATTATAAAATGAATGTCCCCAAAGTTGGTGATATACTGTACGTGATTCTGTTTTAATAGACTATTAGCCCAAAGGGAAATTCAGCCATTAGTGTGATTAAAATAAAATAAAAAAGTTAGTAAGAAATAGGAGTGTCTAGTGACTCAGATATTACGCTTTTTATCTGTTGACCCAAGATGAGTTCTGGCCGCTAACCTGCCCTCCCAAACACTTAACCATTAAGCACGTCCAAGACTGGGAATTTCCACATGACTGAAAAGTGAAACTTCAGTCATGTTTGAACAGCCTTATCCATGTGATAACGTCACAGCAGATTCATTCCTCACATCCATGTGTATTCCATAATGATTACACTGAGGAAAGTACAATAAGATAAAGAGGAATACAAACAAGGAAATACATTACATGGAAAATGATCAAATTCTATTAGTTCGAGCTAAGCGGTGACTAATCAGATTCATAAAACCATGTAAGAGGATTATCCTTATTAGGGCAAAACTGAAACTACAACAGGAAATACACTCATCATATTCAGTGAACATTTGGGTTAACATTACTGTGTTGTTGTTTTTTTAAGCATGTTCAATGTTACAGACTAGGATGTGCATAAAAGGGTTTTTTTTTAGACTATTACCAATGGGTTGAATTATATTTCTCCAACAAAATCTTCAGTCTTCATTAATATCCATGAAGGAGCATGATGGTAAGAAATAAATAATAAGATTAAGTCAGCTACCTTGAACAAAACCTAACTTTATTAATTAATACCTGGCAACAAAGATTTGCTGTTACAAAGTAGGTAAGGATGATTTCATTTTCAGTTATTTTTCCTAGCAAAACACTGTTTGTTTTCATTTCTCAAACCAGCTTGGAGCACAAGTGACCTACATGCTCTAATCAGACAAAATAACATTAGTTATGATAAAATTGTTAGTGCATGCTGGACATTAGTATGAACCAAACTAAACCATCAAGTAGCAGCAGCATGCTAGATGGATTCAACAGCCCCATTTGCACTGTGGACTAAACCTGGTGCTTGAACTTGGTTCCAATATTCTGGCTCCCATTCCTTTGGATGGGGTTTCGTCTTAAACAGAGTTTAATTAGGAACTCAAGCATCAGAATGAGTGTTGTCAATAGTTAGGGACAAAGCTCCATGTCCTGGTGCCTACACAACTCAATAAGTGGTTACTATGGCTAATGATGGTTTGTTTACTCCTATCGATTAAATAATATGTTATTTGCTTGCTACCCTTTGCTCGCTACCTACCAGTATTAAAAATCAAAAAGCGGACTAATGGCAGATATTTTGTGGAGTGTCACAAGCATAAATGATGAGAGAAAAAACAAGAAAAAAAATAACAATATAAATCAGTAAACAGTTGCTTGAATTACCAGATCTTAAATTCCTGTGTTTAAGTTCCTGGGTTTAATTTCCTGGGATAGTTACCAGTCTTAAATTATTGGACTTTGGTTCCTGGGCTTAGGTTTCTGAATTTAAATTCCCAGCCTTAGGTTCCATGTTTTAAGCTCCTGGGTGAACATTACCAGACTTAAATCCCTACTCTTAAATTCTTGGGCTTAAATTCCTTGGCTTAGTTTCTTCGGTTTATGCTTCTGCGTCATCAATTGAACATCAAAATGTTCCAGGGCTAAAGTACCCAGTCTTAAATTCCCATTTTCCTTAGTTTTTTTTTTTCCATAGGTTCCTGGGTTAACGAGCGAAAAATAAAGAAATATTCTTTTCATTATCAAACCAACATTTTCTAATATTATTTACACCCTTCACAAAGTAGACTCTGTACATGGCAAACTTGACAAAGTACCGAAACTTCTATTTCTCACTTTCTTTCTGCACAGGTACAGACAAACACATTTTACTCAAACCCTCCAACCATCATCTGAAAGTATAGCAGAAAGCTGTCATCATCATCATCATCCATCATCCGGAGCAGTCCCATTACTCCAGTCTTCAGGCTGTGCTAAATACTGCACTTAAGTAACGTTTATGTAAATTCAGAACAATTTACATATGGTAGAATGAGTGTGCAGATAATTAACTGTGCATTTGGGAAAACAAAAGCAGCCTGAAAGTAAGGAAGCCATGAATTAGCCCTTATTATATTTCTGGAAGACTCACAATTGATACAGATTCAAATGTGTATGTTGTTTATGTTGTTTTGGAACACAACGAATGTAATCAGGACTCAAAAAAGCAGTATCATGAATATAATGCGAGTCAGATTGCAAGCACAACTTTGATTCACGGCACCATCCTTAGGGCTCATAAATCATACTGTGTGCAAAAACACTCCTCAACTCCCCACCATACACCCCATGTATTTTTTTTTCTATAACATGTCAGCACTATTTCATGATGAATAATAACCACAACTGACCTTGAGGTGTCTTTAAAAACAGCTCAGAGCTCATATCCAATACGAATGATCTCAGCCCTCATTTAAGACACATATTCAGGCAATTATCATGGTGATCATGGTCAGAACATTATCCTAGATCTGATTTCCTGCTTTTGAGAAATCAAATCCCTTTGCTACATGATTGTACAGAGCTTTAGGCATGTAATAAAAATTGACATTCAGGCGTTTTGCTTAGACGTTAACAGGAGAACTAAATACATATTCATTAAATGTCTTTCTTGTTGGGATTTGACTTAGAGCAGTGTCACAGAAGACACTGGCCAGAGATTTCCAAAAGTGTCTTCTGCCATAGAAAACATTTATTCAGACACTACAAATTAACATTAGTACTTTGTTGCAAAGCTATTGCTGGTAATTACAGCTTCAAGATATCTACTGTAATCAGTAATTAGCTTTTCCTTTTTTTTTTTTGTAGCCTTATGGTACAATTTTGGCACATTAATCAAATCATCCTCAATCCCTCAAGGTTACAAAGGTCTGGCTGACAGACTAGCAATTTCATAATTTTCAATGGTATTCAGGAAATTGGCAAGGAGCTAAGCAGGTAATGGGTAAACTAGTGTTCAGGTGAAAGGAAAAGTCTATGCTGGAATGGGATCAGGATGAGGAGCAGTGGTTTTGGACATGTTTCTATTACTTTTAGTTCTTCATAGTGAACTCTTCAACTATGAGGCTATGCTTAATGGAGATGATTACATAGTAATGAAATGAAAATGATAATAATGATGATGATGAGCGAACATAATTGCGAATGAAAATTGCAATGACAATCATATGTCTATGTCTCAGAGCTTTTGCTCAGACATTTGCATCTTTTAATCAGAGGTTCAGACACTGATTAGGTCTCAATTGGAAAAGAAAAAAAAAAAAAAAAGAAGATTTTTTCAAGGTTATTGAGTAAAATCTTCTGTAGACATGCCCTTTCCTAAGATCCCAAGATCTGGATCCACTGTGACCTTGACCAGGATAAAGAAGTTACTGAAAGTGACTGAGTGAGTGATAGACATGTTTAAATGAACCTCTGACAAGTAACTATGAAAGCTACTGCTTTGCAGGTTTAAAATAAACTGCTGAGGTAGCAGAGCAACTTTCTCATATAGCACATGCTTAGGGAATAAAATATATTTTAGGTGCGATCACAATGACAGCTCATAGCCAAAAATATTGGCCAACAACTTGCATACTTTTTATGTTATGTTCATTTCTCTTAGTCTGTATTATTGCACTTAATTACCAAACTAGCTTACATACAAAAACAACATTACCTTAGTTACATTTGAACCAGGTTAATTTCTGGGTGACCAAAACATGGGACTGGGTAAGTGTATAATTAAATTCATGATTTGTCCTCAACTGCATTGCTAACATTTGAAGTAAATTTTATTGTTTCGAACCAGTTACATTAACCTTATACTGTACCTAGTTCCACCATTGGTTTCTAGGATAGTCAGAATGGTTATTTCACAACACACAAAGAGCCTTTTCCCCCAACCCTATGTATTTTTGCTCTAAGGCAGTCAGTCAGCAAATAATTAAGTTACATACCCTTCCTAGTGGCCACTTAAGTGTTTCTTTCTCCCTCTTGAGCTAATGGTGTTCTTGTTTTGTGCTCCGATGCACACTTGTTTAAATGTCACTGATTTTCATAATGAGGTGTAACCCACGTTTACGACATTAAGGGAGCGGAAATGGAGCTGATTAACCTCCCCGAATATACAATGACCTTCACACTTCCTGGAAGATCACTGTATGAAGTTACACCAGGTCATATTTTCATGGTTAAATAATAACTTTGAATTAGAAAGTAATCTGCACCTCAACGGGCATTTGCAGTTTGTTTTTGTTTTTTGTTTTTTGCAGGAAGTGCAGGCCTTTAATGCTAAATTACTGTTTTAATGATTCATTCTTGATTTTCTCTTGTTATTTCTATTTATTTATTTATTTATTTATTTTGCTTGAATCCTGCTCACCATCATAAAGGCCTATGTGGTATTTTGTTAGCGAAATAAAGTTTATTGACCAAAATCAAAGCTTGAAGCATCAGGAGCTCAACTCACTATTACTGTAGACTTCAGGAGCAAAACTTAGCCAGGAGGAATTGCAATCTAATGTAATTTCCTTCCCCAAAGAAGATGAAGCTGTTTGTCAGTGTAAACAGGTGAAATATACTACTTTACATTTTGAAAATGTAGCATTTAATTTGATAGGTTTGGTTTTGGATGTTTGTATAGACAATTAATTAATCCAACAATGTTAGCTGGTGTAATGTTGCTGCTTTCATTTGCTAGTTGGCATTAGTAGCTGGTTAGTTCACTGGCATAGTTTAAAGAAAACACACTGAATCCTTATCATCCGATATCATGATCGTATCATCAACAAAGAGGTGCTACGTAGGAGTGGCATGTACAAGCTCCACGTCAGCGTCGCTCCAACAGGAGACTCTGACTGGCTGGCCACGTCCTCCGAATGGAGACCCGTCGGATCCCTACCCCACAATGACACGGATACACTACCAGGCACCAAACGTCAATAAGGACATCCACAAAACATGTGGAGAAGAACATTCATCCAAACCTGCAAGCATTGAACATCACGTGGGACAATGCTGAGAACCTGGCTGGAGACTGGATCCGCTGGAGAGAACTTACTGCCCGATTTGCTATCTAGCATGGGAGGATCTAAGTCTAAACCTCAGAAAAGAAAACAGACAGCAAAGAAATCACAATGATTACATTGAGTCTTTTGCCAATGGTGAATATATTTCACATGATTTCCTCCTTTGTGCTGCATGACAAGTGATTCACTTCCATGTGGCTAGGGGAAGTCGACAAGGACATGCGAAATATATAATTGCAAAGCAAAGCAAGTCTTCATCCACTTCATTGCATAACATTCTTTTAAATATATTTTACACCATTTTCTCCCAAGTTACTAATTTCCAAATTTCTGCCCACTAACCAGCTCTCTCTTATCACATAGGGATGGGTGAAGGCTATCACTTGATTCCTTTGAGACACGTGAAGAAATGCCAATTTCTATAGGCTTCCACTAAAGTTCAGGATCCATACTGCCCCCCCCCCCGCCCCCCATAAGATAACTGTGTTTCCTGACGGATATGTTGTGGTTTAACTGAACGTGACCTCAAATATATTTCTAAGTACATTTTATTTAGACGTTCATTTAGCTGGAAACGAATGTGAATATCTGTTTCCAGGAAACACTGGTTTCAAGTTGGATCACTGCATGAAAACATGCCTGCCTTCATCATATTTCTCCTATACCTAAAAAAAAAAAAAAAAACAATTTTACTTGGCTCTGCTTAAAAAGCTCTGGAGGGTTAAGTATATGATTCATCATTAATTACAAATAATAGTACAGTTATATAACTGCAGCACCAAGCCTTTCTTGTTGGTTTTAAGTTGGTTAATTCCAAGCGATCTTCAGGCTTTTTGCTCAAACACAGGCATGGGATCCAGACATATAGTCATCACAGAGTAATGAATAGAATAGAAGCACCACAGGAAAACTTTCCCCAGACCACTGGGAAAATACATGTCTTATGAGAATTAACCACTTCACCACATTTCTCCTAAGGACAAGCATTTCCCCAAAGAAGCTGCTGGAAAGTCCATTATAAATTCAGTTTATGTGAGTGACGGACCAAATCAAGCTGCTCCACTTGGGTTAGTGTGATGGTGTGAGGCGACTGACCTGGTGCTGTTTGTTTTCTGGAGCATGAATAAGTGTGAAACTGAAAGGAACCGAAGACAAACAGCATTTAAACCAGACAGATTTTCTCCTCCACAAGGCATTCCTATAGAGGACAAAGAAGAGTTTTCTACTTTCACGTTAGTTATGAAGAAAAATAATTACACTAAAATTAGCTTTTGGTTAATACATCATATTAAATGTATCATTTTCATGCATCATTTATTAACGAATGAATTCACTCATTAATAATCAAAATTGATTCAAAGACATCATTTTCAGTCCAGCTCACTTCGCTTCAGTGCAGCACATTCACACCAAGAGGATCATTATTCACTCCGTGACTATCTGAGTCAGCTGCACAGGTTGTCGTCATGCTCCCTTTCACCATATTCTCATCATCAGTGGTCTGTTTGACCGCTGTGTAAGCTCAGAACAGACGCTAATCAGCTCCTGCTATGAGCACTGAGTCATTTCCCATCCACTATAAAAGCATGTGCTGTTGGAGGATTTGGTAGAAAATCATATAAAATCATAACTGATTTTATTAATCAAGACATCACTCATAAGGAAGCTGACTTAGCCGTTGCTCACACAGACACAGTTGTCCCAACAAGAAGAATTAACAAAATGGAATAGTGCAAAAGTTAATAAATCAGCAGTGCATTAATAATGCAATCAGTATTCAAGTAGAATTCAATGTCTGTATTAATTACAGTTGTGTAAAACTCCTGTGAGGACTCTCTAATAGTGGATTTGTCTCTGTTAACATTATCTGTATGTACTCTGACCCAAGCATGTATAGTGAATGTGTTTTTTTTTTTTTTTTTTTTTTTTTTTTTTTGGGGTTGGAAGAACATAATTACAACTACAGAAGGTTTTTCAACAACCAGGAATGTGGAGTCTTTATAGCCTGCCAACTAACATCATGCTCTGTTTTATTTTGGGCACAAGGGGAAATGCCCCTTTATGAGTCAACCATAAGTAGCAATTATTTTTTGTGGCTCATGGCTAAATTTTTTGAGTAGATATATTCCATTACTCAAGAAGAGATTGGCAAGACCCTGCCTGTTTCAGAAATTATTAGGATTCTAAATGGAGAGGGGGAAATCACAGTGTTTATGGTCAGGGGAATGTCTAGGTTAGGCTCTTCTCCCCATGCTGCATTGGTTTCAGGCTGGATTGGTTTACACCCACCACCCAAACACATACTCCCAAGATACTAGCCCCCAAGACACACGCTTCCAAGTTACTAGCCCCCAGACACATGCTCCCAAGTTACTATCCTCCAAAACACATGACCCCAAAGACACATACTCCAGAGATACTAGCCCCCAAGACATTTGCTTTCAATTTATTAGCCCACAAGACACATGCTCCCAAGATACTAGCCCCCAGACTCATGCTCCCAAGATACTAGCCCCCAGACACATACTCCCAAGGCACCAGCCTCCAAGACACATTCTCCCAAGTTACTAGCCTCCAAGACACATGACCTCAAGACACCCACTCCCCAGACACATACTCCCAAGATACTAGCCACCAAGACACATACTCCCAAGATACTAGCCCACAAGACACATGCTTTCAATTTACTAGCCCACAAGACACATGTTCCCAAGATACTAGCCCACAAGACACATGCTTCTAAGATATTAGCCCCCAGACACATGCTACCAAGATACTAGCCCATAAGACACATGCTCCCAAGATACTAGCCCACAAGACACATGCTTCTAAGGTACTAGCCCATAAGACACATGCTTCTAAGATATTAGCCCCCAGACACATGCTACCAAGATACTAGCCCACAAGACACATGCTCCCAAGACACATGCTCCCAAGAGACCAGACCCCGAGAGACATGCTCCCAAGTTGCCAGCCTGGAAAAAGATTGGTCCCTAAGTATGCTTAACAAGAGACCAAAACTATTATCTTATCATAAAGGTCTATATGATGTTATTTGCTCATGATTTATATTTGCTCATTTTGGCTGAAGCTTTTATCCAAACCAAACTCAAAATTAAAAGAGGATACATTTGGGCAATTGAGGGTTAAGGAACAAGCTGTGGCAGCTTACCAGTGCTGGGATTTGAAATCACAACCTTCACCATATCACCACTGATCCACCACTTGATCTAAATTTACATGCTTTGAGTGGGGTCTCTTGGTGTATCTATCGTATATGTTCATCATCATTCTCTCCCCTGAGAATTTCCTGATGTCATGAGCCCTCCATTAACGTATCTTCACTCCCCATGTCTTAGGCTCTATACTTTTCCCTGGATCAGTCTCAGTTCTCTTTTAGCACTAAGCAGCTTGCCACAGCTCAGCAACAAATCCGTTCCCAGGGCAATCAGTAACCCAAATAAGTGCATGTGTGGCTTTCCTATCACATATTAATCCAGATAATCAGTAGGTTAACGGGTTATAACTTGATAAGCATGCAAACCAAATATTGTGTTATTCCAATATTCTTTGTATTTCTCCCTCATACAGTGAACTCGTAAGCCAATACTTTAGTAAAAAAATGAACTCCAAACTAAAATGGGCCAAAGAAGACTCAAGTGAGTTGGAGGATCTATTACACAACTTTGCACACCATTATATACGGTAAAGTTGAAATGGTTTATCTTTTGGGAAAAGGAACACTTTAATATGTTTTAATTAGCTGTCATTACAAACAAAGTATTCTCCATTAAGTATTAAATAAATCTCAGTTACCGTGTTCAATACTTTTTTCCTAACACTCTATTACACATAACTTTATTTATGGAATTTAATGTTGGTAATTCTTTA
Organism: Ictalurus punctatus; assembly: GCF_001660625.3. NCBI lineage: Eukaryota > Metazoa > Chordata > Actinopteri > Siluriformes > Ictaluridae > Ictalurus > Ictalurus punctatus. The sequence continues at coordinate 6,842,503 of NC_030421.2, read as the reverse complement.
TATGTGTGGATTTCTTGAGTTAACACTGATGTCTGGTGAAAATCTCATGGGAATAACCTCATTGGAAATATATTTACTGAAATAATGTTGACGCATTCAATACTTATTTCCCCCACTGTATGTTATTTATTATACATGGAAGAATTATTCCATTTTAATGGCTTTTTTTTTTTTTTTTTTTTTTTTTTTACATATTATGTCAAATTAATTAACTATAATTTATTTCATAACATTGATCTTTTGTTCATGTATAGAATAGCAAACTTTGTTGATGCCTTGGTTTTAGTGAGTAAAAATTAATGCCTGCCAGCTAAATCTAGTGTGAAACTTTTTATTACATTTTCCAAAGCTGATTAAAACAGGGCATATGTAATTCTCTGATGATGATGGTAACGTTGCAGTAAAATGTAACATGATCTTGAAGGGTATCTATATTGCCATATTTTCGAGAAGATTATCACAATAGCTGATCAGATTGCCTTGAGGCCTTATAACAGCACTATTGTACCTGTAATTTGGAACAGCTTCCAAACTTTTGAACTTCAAACCATTTTTGCCCCAACAAGCTAGTCACAACTGTGTTTCAGGCAATCCTAAACCTAAGGCAAGTGTTGTAGCTCACTGTGAAAAAGGGTGAATCATCACAGTTTCAGGGAAGAATTCAGATCATCCCTATGGCATTCGTGCTAACTAAAGCTATGAGTCAAGGGATCTTAGACAAAAGACTCTTCACTTTCTGAGCACAGCTGCAATATACAACACCTCTGAAAAGCAGATGGCATGATTGACTCTTTTACACCCAAATGTCTGTGTTACAAGGATGCATACTGAAATGGTGATTGTACATTTGAATTCATTGCAATTGAATCATGAACAAACCAGTAAAGAAATAGAGATTAGTGTCCAGGTTTGCATTTATGGACATAGCTTGTCCATTTATTTATTTGTTTGTTTATTTGTTTATTTATTTTTTATATATGAAGTGGCTGTACTCAACACTTTGTAGTCTCAGTGTATATTGCACTTATAAATGCCCTTCTTTTGTTTGCTTTGTATTTAATATTGTAAATGTCAGGTGGCATAGACGGAGTCAAGTGCAGGTTAATTTAATTAACACCAGGCAGATAATCCGAAACACAATTCCCAAAACATAATCAAAAAACACAAATGGGTCAGCTGATCAGCAACCAGACTAGAATAGACAAAACGAGAGTAAAAAAGTACCAAACAAAGAAATTTGAAAAAAAAAATGTACATATGCTAGAGGTCGACGGATTGATCACTATTGGTGTGGATTTTTGCTTAAAACCGATAGTTCCAGCAGTCGGGAGTGGCTCAGAAGGGTCCGCTGTCATTATACAGTACAAGAGTGGCCTCTAGAGGCAAAATAAAAACTATCACTGACAAATTTTGGTGTGCTACTTGAAGTGTTTTTTAACTCATTTTAGATGTCTGTATTTTTATTTGATATTTGGAGTGGTACTTTTTGGTTTGGTGTATTTATTTTATTTACTTTAATATTGATTAATAGTTAATATTTATATACATATCTATATCTATCTATCTATCTATATATATATATATATAATATAATATATATATATATATATATATATACATTAATCACTTGTATTTAGAGATGTATTACTATTACTGAAGAAATTGATGTCAGAGTGCAGAGAAAGCCATCTCCATTTTCTCTGGAGCAATTGAGGGTTATGGGCCTTTGCCCAACAGTGGTAGTTTTATGAATTCTGGAATTTTAAACTTGCATCATTGCATCAATCTTCTCACGTAGGATTTGAACCATTTTCATATGCAATAGTAGACACATAGCCAAAATATAGTCATGCAGATGTAATGAAATGTCACATAGGGATTTATGTGGCTGTTTTTATATCACATTTTCCTGTGTATGTGCACATCACTGCGTTCTACTCCCACACATCCATCTGAGAAGAACTGCATGTAATAACTGTCAAAACACCGAAACCTCTGCATCTGTCTTTTTTTCACTTCTTGCCTTGATCATGAAAAAAAGACAAGCTGTCAGTAGACGTTTAATTATGTTTGTGATGAAAGCTTTGCTGATAGCTGTTAGATTTTTTTTTACCCCTCGAGAGGACATGGTTTGGACAATTTGTCTCTTAGGCTACATTTGTTATTGCACAATATCTTGTTCCAATATGACTTGAGTCACATTCAAGTTTGTAAATGATCCATATAGTATCACAAGTGTGCACACACCTCTGCCGTGAAACAACTCACGTTCGCAACAATCACTTTAGAATGATCTCAACGCTGACACGCCTCCGAGAATCTTGGCAGGTTGGATGAAAAATAACGTCATCTATAGACTCACCTCTCTTTGCACTCTGCACACGTTTTAAATCCATGTGGCTCCTGAGCTGTTATTATTGTCAGTTGATGTGGATTTAAAGCTGCCTTGAGGACATTTGGGGAAAGAATGAAACATGATGATGTTAGCTAGAATACAAATCCTGGACATGAAGATATAAAAGCATACAGAAACAAATCTAAGAACGAAACTTTCCTTCACCTCTGAAATGAAAAGGCTGTAAGTCTCCAAACGCTACAGATTGGCATCAACTTGTCCAAATTAAGTACCTCAGAGGGGTTACTGTTGAAAGATGAACTTTTTGGCAAGCTTCGATGTAAATATTTCATTTCAGGAACATGAATTATGGCATTAGGGTGCAGTGTTGACAGGTGCATTAAGCAGGACTGGAGATTAATTGGGTATAAGACACTACCAACCAGTGTATTTAAGGACCCATCTGGATTATTTGTGTTCTACTTTAGTACTTAGATTTCAGGACTTTTAGTCTATTATTATACTACGTTTGGCTCCACTACATTTATTAAAAAAATACCTTTGGGCATAAATCATACATTTATATATAATTTAAGCAAGAGGAATCGCATGGTGTACAGCCAGAATTATGTGCACGCTTTAAGAGAATGGACATAAATTATTGTATGAAATAGAAACTTTTTTTATTTAACTATTAGGAAGATTACATTACATTTGAAATGTATGCAAATTGCCATCCTTTAATTGTTACTCTTAGTATCAAGAAACTGTTACCTTGCACAATTACGAGTTACTCTAGGGTATATGTGTTGTGTTCACACAGGAAAAAAATCCACTTGTAATCCATCATCATAGGGAAAACCCATGGGCATTCACCGAATGGTCATTGACCTGCACAATACAAGTAATGGTTATAAAACAGATACATAACCATTTGCCATTTAGGCAGTCCGATAAAAGTAAAATATGAATTTTGACCTTTTCACTTGTGTGAGTAACCGGACTTTAAAAATGTTAGACTTTTACATGTGATTTGGGATAGATTCAAAATGTTGTTTTCAGGACTATACATAGTAGAAAATGTACAAATTTCATTTAACCATACGAAGAAGACATCCACGCAAACATAAGCACACGAAGGAGTTTGAAAAGTCTGTGTTCTCGATCCTCTACAGCTACAGTCTCCATCTTTGTTACTCTCCTGAGGCATTACCAGATATTTTATTGTGAGGATGGGTGCCAATAATTTTGAAACCAGCCTTTTGCTGAACACTAATGTAATGTAAAAATAAATAAATAATATAAATAAATAAATAATATATTTTTTAAAAATATCCCATGCTCATATATTTAATTATTTACTCTGAATATTTATATACTTATCTGACTGTAGCTACTGTTACCTCAGCTAATCTGTTGAGAACATAGCACAAAGGATTACATAGCAACGGTCACTAAGGCGCATTTCATCTCACGAGACCGCACTAGTTTGGAGATAGTTCACTGTTTATTTACTGAATAAACTTTTACAACTTTTTTTTTTAAGGGCGGAATCCAACTCAAATAACTCTGCAAGATAAGATAAGGACGGAGGAAAAAAAAAAGAAAGAAAGAAAGAAAGAAAGAAAGTAGAAACACCCTTAAGAGCCGGAAGTGTGTGTGCGCGCGTGTGTGCGTGTGTGTGCGCGCGCGTGGGCCTCAGCGTTGACCAGTGCAGGAAGTGCGTGCACTCCAAAGCAGCCTTTCCCCAGTGCGCGTGTTATTATTATCAGAGTTGCTCTGCAGGAATATGGCTTCACTTCACTTCTCCTGTCTTATTGTACTTTTTGCTTGTCTGGGATTTTGCCACGCGGCTTTTAACACAGGTAAGGAATGGTTGCATTCTTCCTCTATATCTGCCTCTGTTTACTTAGACTATAAAACAATATTTTACTTTATAATGAAATGAAATATACTTTAGGTGCTACTTTCTCTTGAAAACACATAACTAATCAGTTTATAAGTACTCATAACTCCCCAGAACAGTATTTAAGTTAATCTTTCTTTTTTTGTCATTACTTTCTTGGTAGTCAAGTCTACTTTTGCTGAGATATGCTCTAATTAAATCAGCATTTCTTTTTGAATTCAAATACTATTGAATACCAATGAACCTGTAGGTTAGTTTTACAGTGAAAGAACTTTTTGTTTATTGTATTGCAATAGTTTGAATCACTACTCATTGTGTGTTGTTAATACAAGGTTCTTTGTAGTTATTCAGGTATGTATTTTAATGGCATTTTTTTTCTACAATAACTATATATATATATTTTTTTTGGAGGTTATTATAAAGCTCTCTAAGTTATTCTAAATACTTTTGCCTGGTTATTATAGGCCATGTTGTGGATACTGTAAACATCTCCTGAGTACTTTATGCTAGGATGAAATAGTATCATAACATTATAAGAGGTCTTTACAGTACCTGTAATATGATTTGACTATTGAAAAGATCTTTATAAAGTGCTGTATAATACCCAAGAGAGCTTTACAATAGTCAAATCATATCATGGATGAATGTTATAAAGATAATTATAACTGTTGTAAGTATTGTTAAACTGTTGTACCATAACCACCGTATACTGTACTCTATGCTATCACGAACGAAGTACTTCATTATAAGCATTTAATGTTTATTGTAAGGTGTCTTGTGGTTAGGATAATGTACGTTATAGTTATAACACCTACAGTTTACTGTAATTATGAAGGACTGTTATGCTATATAACATTATTGTTGCTGTTATTTTTAAGACATGTTTTGTAATTGTGAACTTGGGTTTCAGAATCATTATATTTTATTCTGGAAAATGGTTCCTCTGTGTTTAAGTCAACATTTTGAGTCGAGAGGAGTTTCGTCATACTTTTTGGCTGAGGATACGATCTGAAGTTATTGAAATTGAGACAGGATACAAGTAAACGGTGGCAGCTTGGCGATGCTGGGATTCGACCTCACAACCTTCTGATCAATAACCCAAAGTCTTAACCACTGACACACTAGGTACTACCCCTTTAAGAGTAGTAGACAACTGAAGATCCTGTAAGGGCTCTGTGTTTTCTCAGTGTACCATAACCCTTCCAATTTCAGCCAGTTGCAGCCAAGAAACTCTAGGAATGTGAGAAAATGTAGCTGAGGAATTTTAGTCAGTTAACTTAATAACCCTGAAACTTCAGTGCAGGAACTTTAGCCCACACACACAACCACGCAAACAATATATATATATAACATTCAGAAGACTGCATTTTCTCTTTGCCATTGTATTTTGTCTGCTTTCAGATACTGTTGCACTTCAGTTACATCAGTTATAATTATTCCATAAAAATGGTTGACTATCTGGACCAACCCTTAGAATGTGTTCAGCAAAATGTGTGTTTTGTCATGCTCTAAATTTGTCTGATGTTAGTCTTACTTTCCATTTTTTGACTATGACATGCAGTGCCCATAAAGTCTGTAGGTAAGTATGATTATCTAACCACAGTAACCACTTGAGACAGGGCTTAGTTTGGGCCTGGAGTGTTAGAGACACTCTTTTTTGGGACTTGACTTCCTGGTTAAACTCGGTTTAAACTGAAGTCAAATCAGTAGAAATAGCGGCTATTGTAATATAAGAATGTAAATATTTATAGGTAGAATATGTCAGCTTCATTACTGATCTGAGAGACTAAACCAGAAAGTGAATCATAGGCACTAATCAGGGAGCGCACCATGAAGTCGCAGTCGTGCTCATTTGTAATTTCATTTAATTAGTCACTTAGTATTTGCTGCCATCTGTTACAATAAAACCTCTGACTACAAAATTTATTAGCAGGATGTGGCAGGTTTTAACTGGCTTTTGTGAAAGGAAAGAAAAAAAAAAGACAGGAATTAATGAAACCTGCCTTTGGCTTGAGTCATTATCAAGAAAAATATGATTATAAGCGATTACATATTTAGCATGGTACAATAGAGAATCCACTTATTTTACGCGAGATTTGTTTGTTTCTTTGACTATAACCTGTTTCTTTGGGTGATCAGATTTATTAGAGATATTAAACAAATGTCTGACCCATGCACGTTTAAATATTAATGCTCTTACAGCGTTGTGAAATCTGGTGACTAGGCACAGCATGCCGTGCTGTCGAGACCCATTTCCTCTGAAAATCAGAAGATCCATTTCCATGTCAAGCACCATTGGAGCATGTTACAAATAAAACATTTGTAACATGCTATCTAATTATAATAATAGCTAATTATAATTATAGTATGTATCATAGTATGTATAAAAGGATATAGTATGTAAAAGTATATAGTATGTATAGTAATTATAGTTAATTATAATAATAGTATGAACACTAGAACTACATGCTGATTCATGCTATCTATGGATGGGAGCTAAGTGAACACAATCAGGCATGCTTTCTGGATGGGAGGGGCCTTGTCTCACTTCTGTCAGTCGTAGCGAAACTTGCCAATTGTGGGTCTCTGTAAGCTCATGTATGAGGAAGGTAGTGGATAGCACTTTCCTCTGAGTGTGTTACGAACAGATGCAGTCGGCTGGCTTCACGTGTCTCACTTGCTATGTTTGCATCCAAGTTGTGAATTTAACTCATGGCAAAAATTGGAATATCGCATAAAACATTTGCGGATAAAGCACCGTTTCGAACCTATGTGGTCAGGAGAACAAAATCGTGACTTTCGAGGAAACCGGCTGCAACCTGGGAAGCCACTGTGGCTCTTTTTTTCCAATATAATAAATTACTTGAGCTTCAGAGCACGTAGAGGCAATGCTATCACAAACCTGATGTTATCTTGCATTCGGAGTAGGTTGCCTGATATTTAGGAACGGAATCGTGTGAGACAGTTCTAGGAGGTCATTATACCAAATCATTTCGATGACAGACTTTCTCAGGCACTTCAGACATAACAAAAACAACATTTGAGATGCTGTGCAACAAGATCGGTGCGCTCTTTAGTCCAGTTACGCGACCCACTGAGCCCCAGTTCCCACAGAGAAACGCATTTCTGAGCCAAAAATCCAATCACATGATTTGTTGAGGCAAAGTCACATGACCTTGGTGCACATCGAGGAATTTATTCTGTAAATGTGTTTCCATTGTACTTTATGTGCATGTATTATTGGATTTTTTTTAAATCCGCGCATACGTTTTTTTTTTAATGCACATTTTGAAGATTTTATTCACATCTGGTGTTCCATCCAGCGTTATTTTTAATGTGATGTACCAAACTATGTGGAAACGTACGATGGAAACAGCTATAACATAGCAGGGGAGATTTGGCTGTTTTGTGGAGTGACCAAATTTTGGAGAAAACTCAGTCCATATAGGAAGAGTTTTTGTGATTGTTGTGGCCAAAAATGCTTAAGTTTGCTGTAGCTTTTTTCAAAATGTGCCACGCAATTAGCAAGTTTTTTGCGTTTTTTTTTTTTTTTTTTTTTTTTTGAATTGGCGTAGTTGCAGTTGCACAAAATGGTTCTTTCGCAGTGATGTTTGTTGTTAAATGAGACCTTTAAGCTGTACATGTTCGACGAACGTGAATCGAAAGAGGGCTTTGGATGAACGCTTGTTGTGATGACGTCACGTGACACGTCTTGCCCAAATCTGCAGACAATCTGCAGTAATTTTGAAAAATTGCAAGCTCCTGTCAGTGCCCTGCGATGGACTGGCACCCTGTCCAGGGTGTACCCTGCCTTGTGCCCGATGCTCCATGGGATTGGCTCCAGGTTTCCCCGCGACCCTGAAGAAGGAGTAAGCGGTAGAAGATGGATGGATGGATGGATGGATGGAAGCGCCTGTCAATACTGCAGAGTTTCATTGATGTTGCATTCATTTCTTCGATCGCAAAATCCTGGTGGGACTGAAAAATCCCACAAAAAGTCCATTAACATTCAGTAACAAAGAATTGAAAAAAATGTTTGTCATACAGTATGAACACTAGAACTGCATCGCACAACTTCTAAACGTTAATTATACTCCCAACGCATGAACATTTCAGTACGCAATGTAGTAACACTTGACCTGACTTTGGGATACTTTGCTCTATTTTCACAGGTATAGCTATGTCACACAGGCATTTAAAAACCAAAAAAAAAAAAAAAAATGCACTACATTTGCCCTGCTGGTATAGTAGACCTTTTATAAACCCTCTAGTAATAAAGGGATTAGAAACTTAATTACAGCATTATTTGACTTTTCAACACTACTAACTTTTTCCTATTCATACCCTGCAGGGAAAATTTGGTCTCACAGTTATGGCTTGTCTTAAATACGTTGCCATTAGCTGTGGCTCACTTGAGTGAATCATTCAAGGAAAGCATGTAGGGGCTGATAGCATACTGGCTTTCCTGCGTTTTGACACTTTTCCAGACAATGGGCTTTTCAATAGCGCGCTGGTCCTAGAATTACTCAGTGTGCATTCATGTCTTATAAATGACTTAACTAAGCTGAAATGTGCTAGACCTGGTCTGTGAGAAACCAACCCAGTTAGCACGAAGTACACTGGCCTGTAAGAGTATTAGAAATACTGCATATTTGCTGCTGTGTTAATACATTTGGAATATTACACCATGTCATATCATTGATATTCTTAGGTGCTGAATGTAACACTTTTGAGCTTTCTGGTACAAACATGCTGGTGCAAGCTATTTGTGGGAGCACATTTTGTACAATGATTGCGCTACATTGTGTTGATTAATCTGACAGCTGTGAATCCTAAGTCAGTACTCATTCAGGGAAAACTGCCTACCAATCTGCTGTGTCCTAAACCACACACGGTGTACTAAGCAGTATGCCTAAATAGTACATAGTATTTAATATACAGTAATGCTGTTTAATTTGGGACATGGACCAAGCATTCATGACTCTGAGGATATAATCGTGTTTACATTTCCTTGGTATTACAGAAGATTACAAACTTTAAAACCCGAGTACCGGGTGAAAGTGCAAAACCATTCAGGTTGCTCTCTACTGCGCTGTAGGCAGATGTCAATAGATGCAAGCGAGTCCACTAACTCTAGCTAACGATCTAAACTACAGGGTGTCCAAAAAGTGTCTATATATTGGGGAAATTATTTCATACCTAGTTTGTTATATATAGTTTTTCAGACAGTTATTTTTTTTTTAAGAACACCATTGACAAAAGAAGAACGTATTGAAGTCGTGCTCATGGTTGGATCAGGAAGCCGTCGCAAGGTCGCAATGGAGTTTAACACAGCGAGCACATCACACACACGACATTGTTGCCAAACTTAGGAACAAATTCAAAAAGACTGGAAGTGTTGCGGACCGACCGGAAAATGTACGTCCACGAAGATCCACTGACGAAAGCACAACTGACGTGGTGCTGGCATACTGTACACACTGTAGTCCCGTATGTATGGAGACTTTTGGGATGCCTTGTAGAGGGTAGAGAACAAAATTATCACCTCTGGTCGCTTCCAACATGTGTTTTTATTACCTGATTTGTGTTCTCTGCTTATTTTGTTATCTAATCTGTGTATTTTGTATCTAACGTGTTAAACATGAGCTGGATAACGTTCGCATGCTAGTCAAATAAGAACTTAAAATTACTGTATGTTACACACTGTATGTAGGCAACCGGAAGCCTGAAATAGGCTGACTATTATTCTCTAGCGTCCTACTTAATTAGAGAGCAAATAAATGCGAGCGGGGGGGGGGGGTATTTTTTTCTTAAGGACCCAGCATGCTTATGTAACGTGTACAGACACAATGTCTCCAAGGGTTGTAAAGATGAAATCACCTAATGTAAAATTACAAGCTCGCGTCCTCTATTTGGTTTCGTATTGACTGTCTTATGCACGAACGCTCTAATCACAGGCTATGTTGTGTAGCATGTCTGTCCAGGGATTTTGCCCAGCCGCTATGTGCATGACGTGATGACTCGAAGGTTCCGCAGAACATCAGTTTCCTCTGCAATTACATTGTATTGTTTATGGAAGCTAAGTCATAGTCACCTTTCTATGAAGCATGCTGAATGCCTTTATAGTGTAACAGTGGGCTCTTTCATTCTGTCAATCACAGTGTCTTTCTCTCTCACGTTCCTGTTTGGCTGTCGCACCTGCCAGTTCAATTCAATTCAAGGCAGTTTTGCAGAAATCCGGATATAGATTCAGATTCCTACCGAGCATGCCAGAGGCAATGGTAGCAAGGAAGAAAAAAACTCCCTGAAAGAAATGACATGAGAAAGAAACTTTGAGAGGAATGAGACTGAAAAGAAACCCATTTTATTCTGGGTTATACCAATTAGTGTGTCGTTACTCATCCACAACTCAATGCTAGAAAGTCAAGCAGTGTTACGCTAAGTGTGTTGAAACGATATTCAGTATTTTTTTATTTCATTAGTGTTTTTAGTGTAAAATCTATAGTATCCAAGTGAAGTGAGCCACTGAATAATGTATTAATTTTAAGCGTTTTCACTCACCATGAAGTCAGACTTTTTCGTCCCTGAAGTTCGGGTGTGATGCCACTTAACGTATCTGAGTTGGTTTATGACAAATGTGTACAAATTTCCCACCAATTCCAATGCAGCGAGATTTCTTTCTATTTTTTTTCTTTTTAACAAAACCTCGACACAATAATAACATTACAGAAAGTGCCATGCTGTATTATTAATATACTGTAGATACTAGCATGTTGTGCTAGTGGTAGATTTCCAACTACACTGTGTGGTGCTAACATGCAGCCCTTATTGTGCTAGCGATATTAGCTTGTTTTGATTTAGTGTCAAGATTGAGAATTCCAGTAACTTTGGTAAACGCAAATGAACACTCCTAAGGTTAACACAGAGTTTGTTGGACTTGAACGTTACTTGCCAACCTGTCCAATGCAAAATATACAACTCACATGCCAACGCGCAGTTTAAATTAGCGCCCCCTAAATTTTGGATCAGCTGTGTTACTATACAAAGCCCTTCGGAAGATGTCAGCAAGGACATAGCAGTCATGCTGTTGAACGGATGATGTAAATTCAAGTTCAGCGGCGTTAAACTAAATGTCATGTTCTTCTCGCAGAATCAAGTCTGGAGCGCAAACACATGGTTCACAGCAAATTAATTGAATTTCGACGCATCTCTTAATGTGCTAGCATGGCTAAGAGTGAGGAAAAAAGTTACCAGGTGATGATTTGTCATAATTATTTAGGCAATTTATCCTGCGCTAATATTTTGTTGTTTTATAGTAACAGGAAACAATCTATATATGATCAAATGTTGAGATGGTTTAGCTAATCGGCTATCATTGTGAAAGGCTAAAATCGTGATCATGAAAAAAAATAGGATTGATTATAAAGCTCTAGCACTTAGCATGATCTCACTAGCAGGAAGCGAATTACCTTGTTAGCACTTATTCATTCGTAGCTATGTTATCATTTTGGATGCTTGTCCAAACAGGCTTGATAAAGTGCAGATGAATGTAGGAAAGGTTGGTGTGTGTGTTGCTGTGTGTTGCTCTGTTGCATATGATTGAATTTCAGAGCTTAGCAAGACGCATCATGCAGTGTTTTGAAGACCGTTACTTCATTTCGATCTAGGACTTAAGAACTGAGTCAAGTTGAGGCAGGCACTGGCACTATTGCATTGTTTGCTCTTGGGCTTGGCACGGACATGGTTAAGATCGGATTTCAGCGCTGTACTAATCATAAATCCAGGCTTAGCCATGTCTGTGACTCACTCAGCTACTGTTGTGTTTGAACAGTTTCAATGCTGAATTGCGTTAGGAGCTGATGAGAGGAAAGGTTATATTATTTACAATTGTCAACAAAGTTTGTCATCGCATCACCATGATCAAGGTGTGTTCTTTATTCCAGTCAAAACAAGTTTGATGAAGAATTAGGAGTAAAAGTCCCTAAATAGACAAGATATTATCCTAATTACCCGTAGATTTATTCTCTATGGCTGTGTGCTGAAGCGAAGCAGAAGCAGCGTAAACTCTGCAGAGTTGTACTGCCGTTAAATCAATGTTAGGCATGGCTAAGAATCCAACACACCATGAACTTTGGGCTTTAAAGGACAGCGATGGCAAGAGGCATGTCTGCACTAATCTGCAATAAAGCCTTGCCTCATGTATGTCCTGATTGAGCTGCTGAGACGGTTATTCTTTTATTAATAAAATCTCCACTTCACTGCTAAGTTCAGGACTAATTCTTTCTCTGTACTGCGGGTTTGTAATGTTATCTCACTTGTTCCGGTTGTGAAATGCATTATGTGAGGTTATTTTCAACAGTTCAGGTCGTATTCAGTTTGAGTCAGCTACTTAAGTCCAAGTTGTGTCAATATTCACTCAAGTTCATGTTCAGGCTACTCATAACACTCCCTATTCATATTGTGTAAATTACCTGCATGCACAATCGTTCATGCCACTGAGATTGAGAGATTTTCTTCAGTAAAAGCATCTAAGATGTAAACATCTATGTGGAGTCTTGTGCATTGCCAATATATTGCTGAATAAATAGTCCTAGTTGTAGTGATAACATTACTCACTGCAAATCTGCTTTAATTTAACAATATGGCCACCTTCATATCCGTCAGCTTGTAAAATAGCACTTGATCCAGCGCCTCCTATTACTTTGGATTTTATTGTTTATATTTATTGTTTATATTGTGCACAGAACTTAACAAAGCCATGAGATACAAATAGCTCCATTTGATGTACGTTGCTGTAAAGTCAATGTGCCCATTGGTGTGAATTTGGTATTAACTTGTTAGTATGTGCATGTCACTCAAGTCTGAATGCAGCCATGTGTACGGTCTTCATTCTAACCAGTATGGGCTGTAGGATGTAGGTCTAGTTTCTCTGATTTTTATTGGTTAAATTGGTTTTTGGGGGTGGGCGCCTCACGCCTCCAGGGTCCGGGGTTCAATTCCCACCATGGTCCTGTGTGTGCGGAGTTTGCATGTTCTCCCCGTGCTGCGGGGGTTTCCTCCGCGTACTCCGGTTTCCTCCCCCAGTCCAAAGACATGCAGGGTAGGTTGATTGGCGTGTCTAAAGTGTCCGTAGTGTATGAATGGGTGTGTGATTGTGCCCTGCGATGGACTGGCACCCTGTCCAGGGTGTACCCCGCCTTGTGCCCGATGCTCCCTGGGATAGGCTCCAGGTTCCCCGTGACCCTGAAGAAGGATAAGCGGTATAGAAGATGGATGGTTTTTGGGGTGTGGGGGAGCTCTAATTCTTCTTTCAACAATTTTGAAACAGTAATGTTTATGCTAAGTGTGGTTTTTAGGGATTTGCCATTTCTGGCTAAAGAGGTTCCAGTTTAAAGGTGTTATTTGTATGATGCGTGTCGCTAGATAAATAAATGGATTGGAGGCGGTGGGCGGTTGGATGGATATACGAACAAACAAATAAGTAAATAAATAAAAATAAGCTCACAATGTCAATTATGTTACTTAGTTGCCTTTAAACCATCAAAATGAGCACATTTGCTTTAATAATCAAAGACAGACCCACAGCAATCTTGACTGAAGGAAAGCAGTGTGAAACTGTATTAGATCATTATTGTAATTATATTTATCACCTACATTACCCTTCACCCACTTTTTTATATTTTTTTAAAAAAAATTTTAAACAGGGACTTCAGCATAAGCAATTAAATAGACACTGAGGGACAACACACAACAGCTTGAACATGAGGCCACTCTACACTTTCCTTACTCAACCAAATAAATCTATGATATGACTGACAAACCATATTGGTTTTGCAATATATTTTATTCCACTAAAAAAAATCATCCAACATCTGTCCCCATTGTAATTAAATGCCAACTGATCATTTCACACAGCTCCTTTCGTTCTCATGAGGCATTCAGCTGGAAAGCCAAGCTATTCAGGCTCACATTGTGCAGAAAAAAATAAAAATAAAAATCCATATTGATCGTGTAATTTAATGAAGAAAAGTGTCAGATCCATAATTCAGCATGAAGTCCTGAGAGAACATCTCTGTTCATAACACTGCTTGAGCAAGCACATCGCCTGTGCTGACATTTCCACATGAGCAGCAGTCGGGCATTCGTAGTCAATATTGGCTCTCAGCCTTCACATATCTTGTGAAATCTCACTGGACTTAATAAAGTGTTATTTTATGTTCTTTTCTCACTGCCTGTCTGCATTTTCTTTCTTGGTTTGTTTTCAGTTATCAGGGTTTTTTTTTTTTTTTTTTTGAACCAATGAAGTTGTGGTTTGTTTTTGAAAGTTAATTTTTTTCACTCAGCAGCAGGATTATATTCCACTTTTTTTTCATAAGGAGGCATCCACCAGTGCCAATCTGTTTGTCAGTCCCAGTGAAAGAGACGTGGCCTTTCTAGCTGCCAATCTCAGTGAAGGAGGTGTGGCCTTTGTACCTGTCAGTCCATGTGACGGAGGTATGGCATTTGTACCTGCAAGTCCCAATAAAGGAGGTGTGGCCTCTGTACCTGTCAGTCCCAGTGAAGGTGGACTTGTGTCTGTGTCTGTTAGTCTGAGTGAAGGAGGTATGATTTCTGTACCTGTCAGTCCATGTGAAAAAGGTGTAGCCTTTGTACCTGTCCATCATAGTGAAGAAGGCATGGCTTCTATACCTGTCAGTCTCACTGAAAGAGGGGTGGCCTGTGTGTCTGTCGGTCTCAGTGAAAGAGGTGTGACCTGTATGTCTGTCAGTCCGAGTGAAGGAGTTATGGCCTCTGGGGAAAAAAAAAAAGGTTTTTCCAATTTAAAATCAAACTGTTAAATTTTTCCTTTATACATCAGTTTACTGATCACAAATCAAGACGTCATATCATTTTTAAAGGATTGATACACCACTACCATAGAGGCCTCTACATCTTCTGCATAATTACAGTTACAACTTCAACATGTTGTGTGTGGTGACCTATGACCCTTAACAGACAAAAACAGATGGAGATCGACTGCAGTCCTATAGCTCACTTCAGGCTGCAAATAGCCCAGGCTGCCTTCTAGCAAGGTCACTTTTCCCCACTCAGCCCTGTAGAACTTATGTTTAACTTATGGCCTGATAAAAAAGCACCATATGGCTACATTTCATTTCCTTTACTCTCTTATGAATTGTCCTGCAGCTGAGAGCTTGATTAATTGGAGTGTAAAGGGATTATTTGCTTCATTGAACCCTGAACTGCGAAGCTCAGATAATTGTGCAGGTGCAGAAGTTTTTTTTCCTCTTCATGAGCCTTGGCACCATTAAGGATTTACTCAGGGTTCTACTGTTGTTGTCGTCGTTATCCAACCATTGGCGAAAACAAGGCCAATTAGGGATTTCCTGGTGAAACGGTAACCAGTGCATGGCGGGAATAAGGGCTTTCTTTTCAGATGCAGTCAATACGATGGTCTGCTAAGATAAGCCAAGACTCAAAATGATCAAGGCTTGAACACATCCACAGGTAAACAAACTACCGTGAATCTATAAATTGCTAACTATCAATGCTGTATGTATGGAGTAAATATGTTACATTGAAGCAGGGACAAAATTGGGAATCTCAAATCAATATCTAAGCCAAATCAGATAAACATCCATCCATCCATCTTCTATACCGCTTAATCCTTTTCAGGGTCATGGGAACCTGGAGCCTATCCCAGGGAGCGTTGGGCACAAGGTGGGGTACACCCTGGACAGGGTGCCAATCCATCGCAGGGCACAATCACATACACACTCACACACCCATTCATACACTACGGACACTTTGGACACGCCAATCAGCCTACCATGCATGTCTTTGGACTGGGGGAGGAAACCGGAGTACCCGAGGAAACCCCCGCAGCACGGGGAGAACATGCAAACTCCGCGCACACAGGGCCATGGTGGGAATCGAACCCCCAACCTGGAGACGTGAGGCGAACGTGCTAACCTCTAAGCCACTGTGCGCCTCAAATAAGCATCATATCAGTTTATCAGATAACACATATCAGTTTACACATGTTGTTCATGTGGGTCCACTATAAGACTGTGCTGGCACCAGTAGCTTTATCTGTGTTCTTATGCAAAGCAGTTCCTGAGCATTTAGTAACTGGTTAACCAGACCTTAATATATACAGGATTATGTGTGTGGTGGTATCAGACAGACTGGCATCCCATCCTGAGCGTATTCTCAAGATAGGTTCTGGATCCACCATGATCCTGACCAGGATAAAGCACTTATTGAAGACGAATCAGTGAAATAAAAGTTATACCCTTTCTTATGACTCGATTCGTATGAAATCGAACTAAATCCAACCATCGCTTCTTGAAATGCATACAAATATTTGATCAGATGAGTTTGAAAATTTTTGGCCTTTATTGGGTAGCAAAGAAATTTATTAGAAAAATCAATTCCAGCCGTGTCATGATAATATGGATATACATTTACAATATTTGGCAGACACCCTATTCAGAATGACTTACATTTATCTCATTTATACAACTGAGAAGTTGAGGGTTAAGGGCCTGACTCAAGGGCCCAGTAGTAGAAGCTTGGTAGTGCTGCGATTTGAACCCACAACCTTCCAATCATTAGTCTAGCAGCTTAACCACTGCGCTACAACTATATATACCAATATACAAACTGTGAATGTTCCATGCACACTCTTTTGCATATCGTAACCTGATTGGTTCATACTTTTAATGATGCAATAATACTCACCTGCCATGTGTATAATACTAACCATATAATCATATCCATGCAGTGTGATCAAACTTGTATACCGTAGGTTTAGTCTGTGATCATAATCCTGAAGATGTGTGAGGTCACCTAAAGAAGGATGAGCTTGGTTCCTCTTAAGATTTCTTCCTCATTTCATGTCAGGGAGTTTTTTTTTTTTTTTTCTTGTGACGCTCACCTCTTCCTTGCTCATTAGGCAGCTAAATCTATATCCGGATTTCTATAAATCTGCTTCGTGTCATTGTCTATTGTTCAAAGTGCTATACATATAAAACTGAAATCCCGCGACTGCCAGAGAGCCACTGTGGAGCCCTTGATCAGGACCTTTAATGCCGACGTGCGAATTAAAGTCTTCCCTGGCTTATAAGTCTCTTTGGATAAAAGTCGGCCAAATTACTGAATGTTAATGTCGCTATTCAACAGCCTTTGTAATCACACTGTTAAGTGGCTTACAAGTGACTGCTGATAAGGGGTTTAAAGCGTCACGTTGAATTTTTTTATTTATTTATTTTTTTTCTTAGCCTACATTCAGCTGCAAAGCACAAAACATGATAAAAACGCAGCTGTAGTGTACTTTGGACCAACTCTCCTCACTGATTGACTCACAGTAATAGTAATACCTGTAGAGTCCAAAAGTCTAAAGAACTACTAAGAACGGTCTTTAATTGATCCTGTATGAACATGCTACATGAAACATGAAACTCATCATGCAAGAATACATTAGTTTAATCTTATATGAAACTGAAAACTATCTGAATGTACACCGGAAGCTTTATTATTATTATTATATTTTTTTTCTTCCAATGTTACACTACACAACGCCAAATTTTTGTCTTAATTATCTATAAACTCTGGCATTCGTAGAGTCCTCTATACATTATATATTATTGTCTCTAATGCTTTCAGTGAGGAAATAAACGTTTATTTTTTTTAAAAAAACTTATATTAGTAATTAATGATGGAATCTTGATTCTGAGATATAATTTCTATATAAAAATGACATCAGTGTTTTCTTATCTGGCAACATAAGAACAGCTCTCAGTGCTTATGGGTATAAAGCAAACGGTGATGATACGCATGTGTGCGAGTGTAAAATGATTTCCTCATTACAGATTTATAAATTCTGAGCCTTATGTCATTAAGTCACCACAGCAGTCAGTGTTTGCTTTATGAATCAATGGTGCTCTGCTTTGATGACTAAGAACAAGGCCTTAAGCAAACACTACACGCACACCAAATGTTAACTCATTAGTAATGATGTTTTTATTGTTTTATTGATTTGTTAGGATCCTCATCAGCAGCTACTATTGTTCCTGTTTGGAGTCCACTTCATTTTACGACACGCAGTTTATGACCCCAAAAATATAGCGTGATGGAAAAAAAAAAACCCAGATAAAATAAAGCATCACAAATACACCACCAACATAGCCTCATGATCATAATGTCATAAAAAAAAAAAAAAAAACATTAAAAGTTTTTTTTTTTTTAAAGGTTGTTAAAAGGTTACAAATAGTTAAGTATAAGAGGTGAAGTTAGTTATTGAGGCTTTTTTTTCCTTACAATGTTATGTTTAACAAAATCACTTTTCTTTCTTCTTAGATTGAGTTTAAACAGTGAAACATTAATGTTTAACAGTTATATTACGAAAAAGTGACTAATAATTGTAATCAGTAATTTTTTTTTTTTAAAAGATCCTTCTTACGACTGATCTCATGCGAAATTTACAAGAATGCAGTTCAATTTGGTTTAATTTCTTACCACTAGAGTCGTATGTAAATACATTTACAGTACCTCTTATAATAACCTTAAGCTTTTGTAATGTTATATACTAATCGAGTGGATTTATTACGATTAAATTGTGCATTATTACAAATATACATTTAAATGTAAGACAGTCAGTGCGTTTACACGGACAACAATAATCCACTATTAACCCGAATAAGACGATACTCTGATTAAGAAACTACCATGTAAACAGCAATTTTTAATTACCTTAATACGATTAAGGTCATACTCGAAGTAAACACAAATGGAATTAAGACGTGGAGTATTCCTGTTTTAGTCGCATTATCGAGGTATTACAGACATGTACACACCTTAATCACATTATTAACGTCATATTGGACTTTTCACCGCATTTTGTGACGGGACACGTACACACACGGCAGCGCTCAACCGTTTTACGGCAAACAAGAGAGCATGGCTGCGTCCCAAATCGCGTACTTGCCTACTATAGGCCTGTAGCAGGCGAAATGCATGTATCTCGGCTACTATACAGTAGGTAAGTATGCGGTTTGGGACGCAGCCCATGGCTTCAAGCAATCGTCTATTAGCACGTATAGCATGACAAATAATTAACCGCACTGGACACCCCAAACTATGTATACGGTACCATAATGAAGACGAACTGTGTGTTGATTCATGAAATTCTGGAGGGAACGTCAGACGGCGTGGTGTGGTGACGTAATGGCGTGTGCCATTAATCTAATTATGTTCTATAACATGTAAAGCGGGTACATGAAAGGAGTATTCTAAAAGCGACTCATGTAAACACCTTAATCACATTATTATCTTACTCAGAGTAAGGTCAATAATTAGATTACTGTTGTCCATGTAAATGTAGTCTGTGTTAACTAAACCAGACCATGTAAACTAAACTGGTAAATAAATGAAGCATGAACTAAATCCTGTAGGAGCCTATATATATATATATATATATATATATATATATATATATATATATATATATAAAATGACAAAAATGTTTTAAATATACAAATATGTTTCAGCGGAAATGTTGAACAATGTTGAAAAATATTTGCTAGTCAACCCGATTAGCCCAGTATTATCTTGCTTAAGAAGAGGAAACTGAATCTCTTTGTCAAACATCTGGGAAGCAGTGATGCTCTAAATCCATAGTGCAGTATTGCATTTCAGGCAAAACCTCTTATAGGATGAAGCACATCTTCAGAAAATGAGAAATCCATAGTATCAGGTATCCATTTGGCAGCCGCTTTATCTGAAGTGACTTATGAGTCAGAATCCAATCCAAGCACGGAGCTGAGCTTCTGAGGATTAAAGGTTTTGCTTAAGGGTCTCTCTGGCAATCTGTCCCAGACTATTCACAAGCACAGAATCATAACGACTAACACTGCCGTATTTAACCAACAAATACACACGAAAGACAAAGTGAAGGAAAAAAATATGGCGGTTATGCTCTGGGAGTGTTTATTTATTTTGCTGGCATGGTTTGGCTCTACTTGTCCTCTCAGAGTGAAGCGTCAGTGCAAATCAATACAAAGTTCAGAAACATTTCTCTCTTGATGGGCGTGGGCTCTACCAGAATGACTCCGCCTCCATCTACAGGGCATGAGGGCTCACTGGACAGAGGCCGAAAATGATGTAAAGAGTAAGAGAGAGAGAGAGGCATATTTATCTCTATAATTTATTTCTATTTATGTATATATTTAATATTTTTATTAGGGGTCAAGCCCTGAAGGGGCAAAGACCCCTGTTGTTTCCGTTAGTTTTTTTTTTCTTCGTCTTCTTCTTCCACATTGAGTCCATGGCAGCCCATAGAACCACTTGTGGGAAAGTTATGAAATTTGGCACACAGATAGAGGACAGTCTTATCTGTTAATACAGCCAATTTGGAGTCTCTAACTCAATCCCTCTAGCACCACCAACTGTCCAAATTTACACTCACGTTTATGTTAATAACTTTTGAACCGTGCATCCTAGAAACAAAATATTTAATAAATAAACAAAATAACCTACTTTTTCGAACTTGTCCTAGGCCGTTTGTCCGATTTGCACGAAAGTTGGCATCATTTAGAGCCACTTACGACAAAAGTATAATCCATACCGTTTTCAAATGGCGCTTCAACAAATTCGATGGCAAGCATGGCAAAATGGACGTGAGGGTATATCTCCGTAATGCTTAAATGTATGCATACCAAACTTATTGTTCGTCATAGCCATCATGACTTGAGGGTGCCTGCTCAGTTTTGGAACAGTGCCCCCTAATGGTCATGAGACATGAAAAAAAGCCCATTTTTGCTTATAACTTCTGAACAGTTTGTCATAAAATCATCAAGTTGGTCTCACTAGATTCAATGGGGCATACCAAGTCCAACGATATGAAAAATTACTATGTCGGCCATTTTGGATGTCAGCCATTTTGAATTTAGACATAAAATGCTGTATTTTACGAACGACTTGGTGTATCGTTACGAAACTTGGTATGTGTCTTTGGCACCATGCTCTGAAGGGACTCTGAAGAATGCGCAAAATTGAACTTGAGGCTGTTTCTCTGCAACGCTTTTTGTGACGATTGAGATGAAACTTGGTACGTGTCATCACCATTAAGCCCTGAGGGTTTCGGCAGAGTTTTGCCACACTGTCCCCTACAGGTCAGTAGATTGCAAAAACTTTATTTTTACGGCTTATAACTCTTGAATGCTTTCCTGCATGATAACCATCATGCCCAGATTCATCCTGAGCAGATTCAGAACAGCACCACATACTGGACAAAACTTCTATTTTGTAATAAGTAGCTAAGTAGCTATTTTTAGTTATTTTTAAAATACATGTTTTTATATGATTGAAAGTTTACTTTTTCTAACTCCTCATACACTGTTCATCGGACTCTAACGAAAAACATGTCACAAAGCTTCTTTTGCTGCTCATGGTGCTGATAACTGGCTTGAGCCTGGTATTGCTGCTTGCAGCTCTATTTTTATTTATATTTTGATGCATGAACTTCAAAGTGTGTTTGATTGGCGTCCTCACCCCGGTATGTAGTAATATCATCTATCACTGAGCTGCTAAATTCTATTTCACGATAAAATCAGTGTCTACTATTCCTGAGGGAGATCAAAATGTGTCACTGTGCTTCAGGTCACAATCAGCCTGGTCTGAGTCCATGCTTGTCTATTTTACACCATTATCTAAATTAAGGTGCAAGCTCTGAGTGTTTGTGTGTGTGTGTGTGTGTGTGTGTGTGTGTGTGATGGCTGAGTTTGGCCAAAAAACATTAGCAGCGTAAATTTAATAAACCAGAATCCATTATCCCTTCTATTTAAAAAAAAAAAAAAAAAAAAAAATCTTCTGCATTCATTGCTCATATTTTGGCTTGTGCAGAAATAAATAATAGCAATTTGTGCCGAAAGCTCAGGAATGCTGCACTGCTTCATGCTGTGATGGACGTTTCCTTGTTTTTCCATGTATAATCCTGCATGGGATCTTTTCTCCCATTCTAATTGCATTTCTATCTTGCATTCGTACATTTTTATATAATCAAATGCCTATCTATGCCTTAGAGAACTTGAGAACCAGAGCTTTCACACTGAAAAAATAAAATGCTCCTTATGGTTCAACTTTTAATAAAAGTGCAAAAGCAGCCATGTTGACTCAGAACAATAAGAGTTAAGGCTTCACGCCGACTGACCCCTCTCTGCTAGCGTAGAGGAATGTAAATAAAGCTATCGGTAGGCATTTAAACAATGAAATATTCATTCTGCACAAAGCAAACTTAGTGTTGAATTTTTTGTCAGCTCCGTGTCGTTGCTATCGGTTACAGTATCCTGGGAGAACCTGGTGGAACATAACGGCACTCATTACAGGAAAGAAAAACAGGAAAGTGGCATGCATGAGGATCTTTAGCATTCCAGGGCAGGTTCACTTGAGCGAGTATGGGGATAGAGAGGATTCTGAATGGGATAAATTGTATAAAAAGATTGCTATAGAGATCTCGATAACAGCTGGAACACAAACTTGGGAGCATTCTGAAGCATGGAAAGTAGTATGTGTGTCTGTTTCCATAGCTATCATTCATATAAGATTTATTACAGATCCCTTTAAAAGTATTGGAACAGCAAGGCCAATTCTATTGTTTTCACTGTACACTGAAAATATTTGGGTTTGAGATCAAAAGATGAATTTAACATGATAGATCAGAATTTCTAACCACAACAGTGGTTTCTTTTGTTTTTCAGGACATTCCAAATTGTTGTATTGGCTATGCCCAATGCTTTTGCAAGGACATGCTTTTCTCCCATAGACAGCTCTCTGGTCTTCATTTTGGTTTGTCCTTTTTAACAAATCTAGTCTTCAACAGCGAACCCTGAGGCTCCAACCAAGAGTAGACATTCAGACCTGTAAATTCTTTAAACAATCAATTTAACAGGACACATCTACAATAAGCAGTATTATTCAAATTAAAAGGTGCCCTGTTCTTAGTTGTTTAACACATCTAGATGTAAATATGAGGAAATGAAATTCTGATATTCTGATCTGTCGTCTCATATTCATCTTTTGATCTCAAACCCAGATGTCTTCAACGTATATAGCGAAAACAATAGAATTCGCCTTGCTGTTCCAATACTTTTTGGAGGGGACTGTATACGCTAAGAGGCCATGCTAACACAGCTCATTTTGAAAACGCTTTTCTTATGTATCTGCCCAAAACAATACTGTATAGACACTGCAAGTCGAAAGTTCTTGAACGTGTAGATTTTTAAAAACAATTTATTACATTTTACCCAGTGTCAGCAATTAAATTCTGTCAGGAAAAAAAGTAAACACTTGTTCCATCAAATATCTAAATCATTTCCAGTTATCACCTACATCTTCTAATTCTAGCATTTAACAAAATATTACCTCATGACGTTCAAAAATGTCTCATGGCTAAGTAGAGAACGGTACACGAGGGTTTTGCTAGCCTCGGCACATCTGATTGTGCATGTGAAGGTCAGAGTGAATAGTCATCACTGTGTGGGATTCTGGGCGATTTGGACCAGTTTCTAGCAAGCTTTAAAAAAAAGCAATGCTATAACAGGCAGCACATCTGAGGCCTTCTGCATGTAAGCAGCCTTTATAAATGCTATTGACTTTTTTTAGTTTATTATGCTCGTCTTCTCCTTTGTAGGGTGTAATTATTGACTGTAGTGTTGCACAATTTACTAGTCCTGTGGTGTGTCTGTTTATGGATGAAGGGGAGGGGGATGACAAATCGCCTAATAAAATAACCAAAAGAGTATAAATGTGAGATGAACGAAACGAATAACCTGGCACTAGATTACTCAGATGCCACGTAAAAGAGGCGTGTATAAACGGAGAAATTGCGTGTGCAGTGGGTTAGTGGGTGTGATGTAGGTGAATACTCACAAAGAACATTTACATACATTCTAAATGTTTGTGATCCAAAACAGACTTCCAGATAACTAAAATTATATGAGAGAGAGAGAGAGAGAGAGAGAGAGAGAGAGAGAGAGAGAGAGAGAGAGAGAGTGAGCAAGCGAGCAGATGGTCTGGAGCTTAATTGACAGCTTCCTACTGGCAGGTCATCCACTTGACCTTCAGTACACTGAAAGCTGTACCTAAACACATAACCCCGATGGATTCCGAGAATGGGAATGGATTTCCCAGCTGAACAGGAAACACAGGAATGAATAGACATACGCATTAAGTGCATTAAATATAACGATGGCGAGGTGCATTGGAAAACTGTTAAAATACAGTATGAGCACTAAATAAATGATTGGGATTTTTTTGTTCTCCACAGGCTCTTTGCAGGTGCAGTGAATATCTAATATGAAAAATTTACTATGACTATGAATTTACTGAGCCATCATTTTGAGATACATTTTATTTTGTCTTCTAGAGGTGAAAGTGGGTTTACACAAATTTAATACCCGCTCTTTAGTCGTGTTAATTTGCCAAGCAATCACCATCCCCAAATTGTCTTCCAAGCTGCAGTAAATCACACCGCTGCCGCTATTTGCACCTCGGCTATGTGCCTCTTATTTTTGCAGCGTTATGTAGAAAAGAACATATTCATTAAGGCACAAAACAGGTGTGTTATTTTGCGCATTTGGAAGATGCTTAGCGGCCAAGTCACAAGCTAGCTTTGTTTTTAGTTCAGCTGGGAAATCCATTTTGTGATTCGGAGTTCAGGGTACTGAAGGTCAAGTGGATGACCTGCAAGTAGGGAGCTGTCAGTTAAACACCAGACCATCTGCGCTCTCTCTCTCTCTCTCTCTCTCTCTCTCTCTCTCTCTCTCTCTCTCTCTCTCTCTCTCTCTCTCTCTCTCTCTCTCTCTCTCTCTCTCTCTCTCTCTCTCTCTCTCTCTCTCTCTCTCTCTCTCTCTCTCTCTCTCTCTCTCTCTCTCTCTCTCTCTCTCTCTCTGTAGATGGTGTGAACAGCAGGTACCATATTGCAAAAGCCATAACTGTGGATTTCATTTTCTCCACATGCTCTTTTATCCCAGTCATTCTTCAACCAGCTGTCAGACTTAACCCATTCCAACTTATTCTGTTTCTTATTTTAAAGCATTTTATTCAATAACCTGTTTAGGTTTTTTTTTTGTTTTGTTTTGTTTTTGTTTTTTTAACTGAGAGTGACATGCATGCTAACTTGAAGCACTGTGTGTGTGAACCTAATGAATCTGAAAAAGAATGTAAAAACATTTCTGTCTCCATCTGTTATTCATACTCCCACCTGTGCAACCAAAACACCTCACCCCTGACTCCCACCGCACCCTCCAGAAATTAGAAAAGAAAATATGAACATAGAAGGTCTGGATAGGTTTAGTCAGTCTAGCGGATGTTCTAGATTAACATTTATTTTATCTTCAAGGGCAAGACTATGGAAGTTATCAAATAATTGAAGTGGTTAAGTGTTTAAGACGTTGGCTTACTGATCATAAGGTTGTTAGTTAAAATCCCGTCACTGCCGGGCCCTTGAGCAAGGCCCTGAACTGCTCAGTTGTATAA
Organism: Ictalurus punctatus; assembly: GCF_001660625.3. Taxonomy (NCBI): domain Eukaryota; kingdom Metazoa; phylum Chordata; class Actinopteri; order Siluriformes; family Ictaluridae; genus Ictalurus; species Ictalurus punctatus. Next base: position 6,816,728 of record NC_030421.2, on the reverse strand, counting down.
ATTAAGATAAACGTAAGTCACTGTGGATAAGGGTGTCTGCCAAATGCTGTAAATGTTCAATTCTGTCAGAAAGACCTGCACGAAACTGGCTAATGCCCTATACATTCCCATCTTTACCTTTCATTCACCATCTACACTTTTGTCTGATGATCTTTAATACTTGAAAACGAACATGCAGTGTTATCATCACAGCTCACAATTAACCCTAACACTTTGGGCATCTTCTTAATCTTAGCTAATGTTAGCTTAACATTGGTCAATGTTAAACATTATTACCGGCTGTATTATGTTAAATCACGAGATCGCCCATGTCCATCCATCCATCCATTTTCTGTACCGCTTATCCTTACTGGGTCATGGGGAACCTGGAGCCTATTCCAGGGTGCATGAGGCACAAGGTGGGGTACACCATGGACAGGTTGCCAATTCATTTCAGGGCACAATCACACATACACTCACATTCATACACCACGGACACTTTTGGACATGTCAATCAGCCTACAATACGTATCTTTGGACTGGGGAGGAAACCCCCAAAGCAGGGGGACGACATGCAGACTTCGCACATACAGTGCGGCGGCAGGAGTCGAACCCTCAACTCTGGAGGTGTGAGGCAAATGTGCTAACAATATGTAAATTAGATTTATGTTTTTGAGAACCTAAAGAGACTTCTGGAAGTAACTGAAATTCCATTTAAAAGAATCAATTAAAACTCACAACTGATCAACCTCTTACAACCTTTTAATTTATAAATAACATTAAAAAAAATAAATAAATACAATACAGGTGCATCTAAAAAATTTAGAATATTGTGAAAAAGTGACATTTTTTCAATTCAAAAAGTGGAACTTTCATACATTATAGATTCCTTACACATAAAGTGAAATATTTCAAGCCTTTTTTTGTTTTAATCTCGGTAATTACGGCTTACGGCTCACGGAAATCAAAAATTCTAAATATTAGAATAAAGAATTTATAATATAGAAATGTCGCAGTGTTGCATTCCTAGTGTCAAGCCACTCCTGAACCAGAGACAACGCCAGAAGCATCTTACCTGGACTAAGGAGTAAAGAACCCAACCGTTGCTGAACGGTCCAACGTCATCTTTTCAGACGAAAGTAAATGTTGCATTTGATTTGGAAATCAAGGTCCCAGAGTCTGGAGGAAGAGTGGAGAAGAACAGAATCCAAGTAGCTTCCAACTGTAAAGTTTCCACCGTCAGTGATGATTTGGGTTGCCATGTCATCTGCAGGTGTTGGTCCACTGTGTTTTCTCAAGTCGAGAGTCGATGCAGCGTCTACCAGGAGATTTCCATCTGTTGACGAGCTTTATGGAGATGCTGATTTCCTTTTCCAGCAGGACTCTGCACCTGCCCATAGCGCCAAAACTTCTAGTAACTGGTTTTCTGACCATGGTATTACTGTGCTTGATCATCCAGCCGACTCGCCTGACCCGAACCCCATAGAGAATCTACGAGAGACACCAGACCCAACAATACAGACGAGCTGAAGACCGCTCTCAAAGCAACCTGGGCTTCCAGAACACCTCAGCAGTGCCACAGGCTGATCGCCTCCATGCCACGCCGTGTTGATGCAGTAATTCCTGCAAAAGGATTAAAGCCTTGACCAAGTATCAGCGCATAAATTAACATACTTTTCAGAAAGTCGACATTTCTGTATTATAAATTCTTTATTCGAATATTTTGAGATGCCGGATTTTTAATTTCCATGAGCTGTAAGCCGTAATCATCGAGATTAAGACAAAAAAAAGGGTTGAAATATTTCACTTTATGTGTAATGAATCTAAAATATATGAAAGTTCCACTTTTTGAATTAAATTACGGGGGGGGTGGAACTTTTCCATGATATTCAGATTTTTTGAGATGCACCTGTATAAGCATAAAATAATGATGTTGTTTAATTGCTGTCATCATCAGAGGTGTAAACGTGTGGGTGAATATGCAATACGAAACCATGTGTAAAAATTCAAGGAACTTTCTGATTATTTTACTTGAGCATCATTTCAGTTCAGACTTCAAGGCGGCAGTAAATTACGCTGTCGGTGTAAAATTCACCGTTTTGTATTGTTTCCATCCTTCGTTTTGCACTTCATGGTAAAAAAAAACGCCCCAAATTGCTTGCTCAACAGGGCAAACTTGCTATTTATTTTATTTTATTTTTCCTCAAAATAACATGACACTTGATAATGATGAAGCTGTCTTATTTAGATTTTAGGATTGATCCATCTTAAGATATATAGGTTTATAATGTACAGGGTCCCATTTCTATAAATATTGTTTATATTGATCATAATCAAAATAACAGAAGGAAAAATACCATTTTAACACTGTCGTGTCAGAAGAGATGGTCTGGGTCGGTCTAAGTTTGCACTTAGCACTTAAACGCATTTATAGTGGCAGCGCGTAGTGCACTTTAAAGTCAGTGAATTAGTCAGGCTTCTTTGTTTCTGTCACCCCATGAAGTGTGAAAAGCAAAGGGGCACCAGGCAGATGAAAGAATATCACAGTTTTAGGAGTCTTTATTCTTCTAATGGTGAAGTTACTTTGACATTCCGACATCCTGCTTTCACTACTTTTATGCAAAGTCACATGTTCAGAGGTGAACACAGATCCACGGTAATGAATTTTTTTCTGAATCCTTTCACGGCCTAGTTATAACCTTGGCCCTCTTGTTCATCTCTGCAGATGGAGAGCAACCTCCTCTCAAGATTTTCCATCACTGGTGTGCCTTAAAGAAGGATGAAGGGCCCTGCAAGGCGTTAAAGGACAGATTCTACTTCAACGTCGAGACGTTCCGCTGTGAGCCGTTTGAGTACGGCGGCTGTCAGGGCAACGAAAATAATTTCGAGACGGCAGAGGAATGCGAAGAAATGTGTCTGGTGAAAGGTAAGTAAGTGGGTTTTACTTCTTTTTTTTTTTTTTTTTCCCACTTAAGATGAAATTGACGGTGCTCAGCAAGGGTGAAGAGAGTTCTGCACTTGTTCAGGGAAATGCAGAGGTTGACAGGAAACGGGAATGGGAAATGTATCTGAATTGTCACGACTGGGTGATGGAGGAAAGGCATAGGTCTATACTCCTAGGACCTAAACTCCAGAAGACTCCTACGTGACTAATGCTGCATTCGAGTAAAGTAATTTCCGACTAAGAAAAGAAACAAAGAAAACACTCTCTAAATCTGCAGAAGCCCTAAGAAGCCATGCATTATTATTTTTTCCTTTCTTGTTTTCTCATGATCTTGACATCACAAAAAGCTGAAAAGCAGTTAAATAGCATCTTTCAAATGTCATTCTGTCACCATGTAGATGTCCCGGTCCCTCAAGTTGGCTGGCGGTGAAACTACTACATATTCAGGGTCGCTATACTGTCTTCGACGATAAAATTGTAGCCCTGACAGCCTAGTTCTCAAGTGTCGGACACTTATGTGGTAGATGTCAGTCACTGACAGACATGGAGCTATTTACTCAAGTAGCTATATACTCAAGTATTTCAGCTTGAGTGAGTCCCTAGTCAAAGTAAAATCCAATTTGTTCATCCATGATGCTGAGAATTGCACAAAGCTTTTGCTTCCTCCAGAACAATAAAAACAACATGTTAACATTTGTTATGTCGGGTACACAGACCAAATCAAGTTGGGATGATGACAAAACAAGAAAGTAATAATAATAATAATAATAATAATAATAATAATAATAATAATAATAATAATGTATGGCCTCTTAGGGCTTACGTACATCTCGGAATTCCTACTCGGGAACATCCTGAGGATGGTCTCCTCAACTCCAATTTCAGCAAAACAGCATGGCTTCTCAGAACATTCAGAGGAAGCAAAGCAGAACTACTTGACTTTTAAATGAGTTATACAGTATGTACATGTACAATGGATATAAAAAAAAATCCGCACACCCTTGTTAAAATTGCAGGTTGAAAAAGGAAAACGAGTTGAATCACGTAGGATCTTTTTCCATGTTTAGTAAACAACGATGACGTAATGTGTCGATCATAATTACCTCATGCATCAAAGAAACCTTGCAAAACATGGCGCAGCGATTTACTGCAGAAGAAGTTTCTAATCGAATATTAGCGTCGTTTGAAGGTGGATCTGATGGTGAAGCTGTCAGCTAACAAAATACTGATTTTGACAATCATGAACACGATAGTAGCCTATCGAGAGTAACGTATTGAATGATCCGGGTCCCAAATATGAGCCAGATGCTGAATTTACCGGGGGGGCGCAGAAAGTGCGACGTTTGCCTATCATAATATTGCTTGATAATATTGTTTTTAGCCATGAAAACGATACATGATAAAATGACTTTAATTTCGGAAAATATTCAATATTGTAATGCTTGTAATTTTGTTATGGCGACTGAAACGATTGAATGAAAATGCTACAATAGTTTCACTTTTTTAGCGCATGAATTATCAGTGTGTAATTTTAACGGTGTTTGTTATTTTTGCATCTGTTTGATGACGAAGAAAATGTCAAAATATAAAGGAATATGCCGTATTTTATTACTTTGTAATCATTAATAAAATATCAGGACAGTTTTATATTATTGGGCTCAGTTTAGAGATTCATCCATGGAAACAAACATATATTTTGTAGATATATTTTCTCGGAAATGCGTACAAACTACAAAGTCATGGATAGACTACAGTACTATATAAATCAAGGACAGACATAGGCTGACAGGCTGCGCTAACTTTGACGAATAAGATCCATAAGCATTTAGATCAGCAACACTTTCATTTTCATTTAATAAAAAAAAAAATGATCATTTATAAGTTTTCCATGCAGACTGAACAAGCTAGAAACTCTCTTTGTATAGCACCATGCTTAGTTAGTTAGTTAGCACCGATATTAGCTAGCCAGCAATATGCTCAAAAGGAAAATTCCCCAGTAAATACAAGGTGTATTTTCTAGCTAAAGTTTTATTTAGCTACAGTGTTATTTAATCCATTTGTTGATAAACATTGCTCAAACAAATAACGTAAATAACGTTTTTTTCCCCCCGTAATTCGTGACTAGCCATGTTGAAAGCGAGGTCTGTAGGAATCAAACTTAATCAAAATTAAGTCAGTCATTTTAATATTCACTTCATTTATTTGATTTTTTTTTAAAAATGTACTCCCTACAGTCCAAGCTCTGAGTCATACACTTCCAGATGAAATGACCGGTTTACGTAATCCATTTTGTCAGTTGTGCTGAGTGGTTTGACCTTCCAGTCTGATTCAGCGGATTGTCACCCATCCCTGAAATGCTGACTGAGATAACATTATCTTAAGCTCAATAAAATAACACGCCATCCTAGGAGTCACCGTGTAAACAGTGTCACCGCGTTTATGAATTCAACAGCAGGGCGCTCCCATTTCCACGTAATCAGATCATAAAGATTAACAGTATGATTGCACAACCTGAGAGCACATTATATTCTAAGCTATCAGTCAGTAGAGGATAATGATACTCTAATTGATATTGATAAGGGCTGAGTTTTTCACCTCATGAGTTCTTAAGTTAGCCAGAATTCATACTATAGCTGATAGAAACACATCTGGATCAATCTTTAGATAAATGTGCCCTACGATGGAACCATCCAGAGTATTCCTGCCGTACGCCCAGTGTTCCCGGGATAGGCTCTGGATCCAACATTACCCTGACCAGGATAAAGCACTTAGTGATGAATGAATCGATAAATGAATATACAGCCCAGAGAATTGACTTAACCCAACTCTGAGTATCAGTACAGTAAGTTTCCCTGTGTAAATATTGTAAACGAGTGCCTCAACACTGAATATGATCCCTAGTTAGTGTTACTAAAGGTCATTTTAATAAACAACTTAAATCTTTTACAGAAATATCTATACAGCGATGAATGAAGAAGACTAAGATTATTGCTAGGACATTAGTAGATGAAGCAGGAACTTTCTCATGAGACCAAAAATGTACTAAAATGTCAAGCTATCGAAGTTCTCTACACCGTATCTCGAATATATTTTTGTCATCTAGCTAACTGTTACTTAGCCTCTTATCTAGCAGGCTTTTAGCTAGCTGCTCTTCGGGTTACATTCATGTAAAAGTACAACTTTCTCAGCATTTTGTCGAACAAGGAGGGCGTTTTTTTCAGACAGAAGGATGGGTGAGTCTTTGAGTGGGGCAGGTGGGTGTGGCTTTGAGGCAATACATACTGTAAACTTGTTTTTAAATATTTCGGACTAGGTGTTCAGCTTTCAGAAGCGGTTATACGATCACACTCGATTAGCTTATTTTAGCCAGCTAGCTAGTGAATGAGTAGTGAATATTATGAACATTTGTGAAATTGGCTTGGAATTAGAAAACTAAGTACATACTTTCTCAAATTGCCAATGACCTTCTTCTTCCTGTTTGAAGACTTCCATATATGGACTCAAACACATACTGAAATTGAATCCTAGACACGCCCACTCAGAGCTGCTCTCATGTACATGTACTAACTCATGTAATGACAACAACTTCATTGTCTGAGATTTGTGACTTCGTATGCGTGTAAACTTTCAAATACCATATGATCTTTTAAAATTTCTCACCAGTTGTCACTTCTGTTTTAAAATGTGTCCGCTTTTTAGAAAATGGCCAAAAATGGCCAAAACATTTGAGTAGAAACTGTGCAGTTTGAGTCCAGATGATGAGTTGAAGCAAGATTTATGATTTCACTTGGCATTCAGATAAAAAAGACAGACTAAAAAACATGCTTTTCTGTTCTTCTTGGCAGAGCATTTGTCTCTAATGGCATAAACTACTTCAGCACATCCCATTTATTCAGAGCTGTAAATCATTCCGATGCTGAATCACGGCTTGATGGATATTCTTCATGCTAAAAGTTGGTACTTTCAGACTCTCGTGACTTTCATGTTTTTTTACACAGAGGGGCGTGTCCTACACCACTTCTTGTCATGCCCTGATTTGACCTCTATGCTTTTTTTAAAATGGTCACGTATGCAAGGTTAAAATCTTACATCTCTTACAAATGAAGGAAAACGCATTCTAGAAATATCAGCTTCTACATATTCACTCTGATAGTTCCTCAGGTTGGCATCGGTTATAAAATGTCTCAACTAATACATTCACGTAATCGCCACTGTCGGGATGTCGACTATTCAGACGTTAAAGAAATTCCATTACCATCCACTCCTAAGGGAATTCCCTCTGCGTTCGTTGTGTCAGCGCCGTGTTACAGAACGCGTTCATAGCCGCGAGTCGCAGATCACTATCAAATCTCACTCAGCTAGTTTAGAGTCAGATCATATGCAGTTCAACTCTTAGGTCACTGTTAGTATGGAAATATCTCTTAGACACTGCCGTAGACAACATCCTCCATCTAAGGAACTAGCTCAATGCACTAGCTATACAGGTGCATCTCAAAAAATGTAAATATCGTGGAAAAGTTCGTTTTTTTTCCCGTAATTTAATTCAAAAGGTGGAACTTTCATATATTCTAGATTCATTCATTCAAAGTGAAAAAGTTCAAGCCTGTTTTTGTTTTAGTCTTGATGATTACGGCTTACAGCTCATGGAAATCAAATCTCAAAATATTAGAATAAAGAATTTATAATACAGAAATGTCGCAGTGTCGTATTCCTAGTGTCAAGCCACTCCTGAACCAGAGACGAGGCCAGAAGCGTCTTACCTGAGCTAAGGAGAAAAAGAACCGGACCGTTTCTCAATGATCCAAAGTCCTCTTTTCAGATGAAAGTAAAGTTTCCATTTCATTTGGAAATCAAGGTCCCAGAGGCTGGAGAAAGAGTGGAGAGGCACAGAATCCAGTTTCAGAACTGGACCACGGAGCACTGGAAGAAGGTGGCCTGGTCTGACGAATCACGTTTTCTTTTACATCATGTGGACAGCCGGGTGTGTGTGCGTCACTTACCTGGGAAAGAGATGACAACAGGATGCACTATGGGAAGAAGGCGAGCTGGCGGAGGAAGTGTGATGCTCTGGGCAATGTTCTGCTGGGAAACCTTGGGTCCTGGTATTCATCTGGATGTTACTTTGACACATACCACCTTCCTATACATTGTTTCAGACCGAGTACACCCCTTCATGGCAACGGTATTCCATAATGACAGTGGCGTCTTTCAGCAGGATAATGCGTCCTGGAACACTGCAGAAATTGTTCAGGAACAGTTTGAGGAACATGACAGAGTTCAAGGTGTTGATCCAACCTCCAAATTCCCCAGATATCAATCCGATCGAGCGTCTGTGGAATCTTCTAGACAAACAAGTCTGATCCATGGAGGCTGCACCTCGCAACTTAGAGGAAGTAAAGGATCTGCTGCTAACGTCTTGGTGCCAAATACCACAGCACACCTTCAGAGGTGTTGTGGAGTCCATACCTCGACGGGTTAGAGCTGTTTTGGTGGCACAAATATTAGGCAGATGGTTTTAACATTATGGCTGATCGGTGTATGTTACTACAAGGAAAAAAAAGTGCAAGGACTTGCTAGAATATTTATTAAAATGTGCTTGTTAAGTCGATCACTCGTTCAGTACCTTCAGTTTTTTTTCCAAACAGATAAGAAATACAATTCACTCTTATTGTCGCCTATTTAAAAGTAAGGAATCCTGCTTCAAAAATATTCTAATTTCTTCCATGGTTCTAGAAAAGAAGGACAAAGTGCTACATCAGCTTGGTTCCAGCTCTGTGGTTTAATGAATCATGTTGCATCTCCTTCCACCGCCTCTGGAAACCCTGAGACGTCACTGCGCACAGAGAGTGTCGAGTAATCTCTCATAGTCTCTCATAGTCCCGTCTCAGATTAAAACTTCAGCCAGTTCATTGAGAGAAATGGAAAGTTACACACGGAGCAGATTTGTGGCTTTCAGTGCATCACTTCCTAAATTGAAAACGTGGCTCAGAAAAGAACAAGCCCGCCTAAGCGGATTCATTTCTTTTCGGGATCGTTTGCTAAGAGTTGGAGCTTCGGTATGGACGCTACGTTTGCATTTTTTTTTTACTCATCTGGTGGACGCTTTTATCCGGTGTGACGTGAAGTGAAGCAGAATCCAACATGGAAATTTTAGAAATAAAGTTTCTCAAGCATTCTTTTCAAGTTTAATTGGTCTAAAACTCGAATGGGATTCCACACAGAAGCTTTAAAATCTGCGTTTCTTGACGAGGATAAAGTGTAGACACTTTGGTGCCATTTTCTGTAGAACAGGTTCCCAGGTTCAATCCTGAGCTCGAGTTAATGTCTGTGTGGAATTCCATGTGTTTCCCCATGTCCCAGGGGGTGTTTTCCTGGTTATCCGGTTTTCTTCAGACCTCCAAAAACATTGCTGGATTGGCTATGCTAAAATGCCCATAGGTGTGGAAGTGTGTGTGAATGTGTGAGAAAGCCCATTTGGTGCCCTGCGGGACCAGCGTCCCGAACAGGGCGCGGATCCAGAATCTAGGATAAAGTGAATACTGAAGATGAATGAATAATCTCACAATAAGGAGGAACCTTTAATGCTTATATGGACAAACTGAACATGTGCTTAGAGCAATTACAGGTTCAATTTCTCTCATTATTTTCAGTGTGATCTGAACTAATTAACCACAGATACATTTTTTAGCATTTAAAAAAAATTTTTTTTACCGAGGGTGCCAATAATTCTGGAGCTCACGCTAGTCTTCAAGGATTGACCAGAAACATGTGTGTTAGCTGTAGGAAAAACAGATACATTTGGAAATTTTGAAGTACTGACTCTCAACTCTGTGTGTGTGTGTATGAGAAAATGCAGTGTGTGTAGTCTCTGTGTGTGTGTGTGTGTGTGTGTGTGTGTGTGTGTGTGTGTGTGTGTCAGTCAATGTGTATGAGAAGATGCAGTGTGTGTGTGTACGTGTAGGAGAAGATGCAGGGTGTGTAGATTCAGTGTGTGTGTATGAGAAGATGCAGTGTGTGTGTGTATGTGTGTGTGTGTAGGAGAAGATGCTGTGTATGTATATGAGAAGATGCAGTGTGTGTAGTCTGTGTGTGTGTGTGTGTGTGTGTGTGTGTAGGAGAAGATGCAGTGTGTGTAGTTTCTGTGCGTGGGTGTGTGTGTGTGTGAGACAGAGAGAAGATGCAGTGTGTGTAGTCTGTGTGTGTGTGTGTGTGAGACAGAGAGAAGATGCAGTGTGTAGTCTGTGTGTGTATGTGTATGAGAAGATGCAGTGTGTGTGTATGAGAAGATGCAGTGTGTGTGTCTGTGTGTATGAGAAGATGCAGTGTGTAGTCTGTGTGTGTGTGTATGAGAAGATGCAGTGTGTGTGTGTGTGTGTGTGTGTGTGAGAGAGAGAGAGAAGATGCAGTGTGTAGTCTGTGTGTGTATGTGTCTGTGTGTATGAGAAGATGCAGTGTGTGTAGTCTGTGTGTGTGTGTATATGAGAAGATGCAGTGTGTGTAGTCTGTGTGTGTGAGAAGATGCAGTGTGTGTAGTCTGTGTGTATGAGAAGATGCAGTGTGTGTGTGTGTAGGAGAAGATGCAGTGTGTGTGTGTGTAGGAGAAGATACAGTGTGTGTAGTTTCTGTGTGTGTGTATATGAGAAGATGCAGTGTGTGTAGTCTGTGTGTGTTTGTGTGTGAGAGAGAGAAGATGCAGTGTGTAGTCTGTGTGTGTGTGTGTATAAGAAGATGCAGTGTGTGTAGTCTGTGTCTGTGTGTGTGAGAAGATGCAGTGTGTGTGTGTGTGTGTGTGCATGTGTATGAGAAGATGCAGTGTGTGTGTGTGTGTGTGTGTGTGTGTGTAGGAGAAGATACAGTGTGTGTAGTTTCTGTGTGTGTGTGTGTGTGTAGGAGAAGATACAGTGTGTGTAGTTTCTGTGTGTGTGTGTGTGTATGAGAAGATGTTCACCCTGATGAGTGACCCGTTTCCAGATCCTTCTTCCTCCTTCAGAGAGCAGTGATTTAGAATGATCATTTCCCCTGTGCACTGGGAGAGATTCATTTAAATCCTAGAAGCCTTTAATGCTTCAGTCCACACTTATCTAATGAGCAATGTGTGTTTGGAGGACAAATGTCTCCATCTAGTGGCCAAAGTGGGCAGCGCAACTTAAATAACTCGAGTGTGAGGTGGATCCACAGGGAGTTATATGCTTCATCAGCTTTGCTTTTAGGGGCCATTTTCTTGCAATGCAATATTGAATGTGTTTGGGTGAGTGTAAAAGCGACATGGTTAGAAACACGCCATGGGACTAAAAGCTCCACCAACAGGGATGATGCACAAACAACCTCGTTTCCCTGCACATTTCCCATGATGCTCTGTGCATTATTCATGGATGTGAGAGTCTGGTTAGGAATCCCTTCACTAAATCTGACCTGTGAGTTTAAGCAGACCAAATACTGACAGAATTAAATCATTTGTTCTGCTCATGTCATTTGTTCATCCACAACCCAGTGCAGCCTGGAGAGTGCGTAGGACGGTACCGCTTGAAGTACCATGGACATGGTTTTGGACCTCAATTCCACGTGGACATTCTCGCTGTGGTGGCTGGGACTACGTTTGCGACTATACTTTTTAATTTTTAGACTTCATTTTGAAGCCATAATGAACTTTCCTTTACTTTCACACTATCCGTCGTTACCCAGATGAGGACGGGTTCCCTTCTGAGTCCGGTTCCTCTCAAGGTTTCTTCCTCGTATCATCTCAGGGAGTTTTTTCTCACCACCGTCTCCACCGGCTTGCTCAAGAGGGATAAATTCACACACTTAAAATCTCTATCCTGTGCTTATGTGTTTCTGTAAAGCTGCTTTCAGACAATGTCCATTGTTAAAAACGCTATACAGATCAAATTGAATTGAATTGAACCCAGACTAGCTGGTACCAATCCTGACAGAGTCTTTGACTTCTGGTTTGAATGGTCCGAGGGTGTAGGTTTGGGCCCCCTAAATCGTATGTGGCTCATTGTTTTATTTCTTCCTGTTACATCGTTGCTGCCTGGTTTGCCCTGAGATCCTACACATATTATTATATACATTTATAAACAGCAAATTTGTCAAAGCTGCTCTTATAAAAATCCTTTTTTATGTACAGAAGACATTTTGGGACACTGGTCTTCATATCGCTTGGTATTGGTGCAAAAAAACTAATATATATATAATATAATATAATATAATATAATATAATATAATATAATATAATATTCAAAATGATGACAGAGGCATGTATTAGCCTGCTGTATAGCAAGAGTATTAACTAGCGGTTTCCATTGAACCATACGCAGAGGTGCGTCCAGCTTTCCAGCTAAAAGGTATGCTAATTATTTCCTTTATAGTAGCATGTGGCACTCTTGTGAAGAGATTCTAACCTCTAAGGACAAATAATGATACCAGAGAAAATGCTAGTTGTCCTGAGCAACGAGTTATCATCAATCAACTAGCTAATTAGCCAGTTTGCTGACTAGCCGACTGCTAGGTAGCTAGCTAGCTAGCTAGGAGAATAAAGTAATGAAGTATGTGATGAACAAATAGCAGCACACACGTTATGTTTTGTAATGTTTTGTAACCAAATGCTAAGTATTGTATCGCTACGCTTTGCTTTTAAAAACAGCTTCGTTCATCATTTTATCTTGGAGTCTGCAGCTGTCTGAATTCTAAGTAGTCATGTAACTAATTTTACCTGGGATAAAAATGATAGAGAGGCATTTAGTATTGTGGAAAGGGTTCAGAGAAGGGGATGTGGCAAGGGAGAGCGGGTGTGGGGTGTGTATAAAATAGCAATGTAGCACATTCTGTAAGGAAAATCTCGTTTTTGCGTCCCGTTTAAGGACCGAAGGAAATATGCTTCAGCTTAGTGATGACAAAGTAAAGCCTAAGCAACATTATACGTGATCTATTTTGAATGTGTATCGTTACGCAGGCGCTGAGTAAGTCTGATGAATATGTCTCGTTTCGTCCTGGTTAGTATGAGTAGGTCCTGCAGTAAATAATAAACTACTGTTGAATAAATTGTGCCTTACGCTATCAATCCAAATGGTATTGGTGATTTGGTTAGGGCAGGTTGTGTCGCGTTTCAGTGCACAGGATGTAGCTGAGAGAAAAGGAGGCAAAAGGACACGGCACTTTAATATGGTTTGGCTCTGAGAACGTTGGGGCTGCCTGACATCCTGATGGATATCCACTCAAGCAAAATATTTTAAATAGCAACTTCTATAAATAAAGTTTGCACAACAATGAAGTGGCTGCGTCCTTATAGCTGGAATTAAACCGCATCGGTTGGCCCGACGTCAAAGTGACGGCCTGCCATGAGGATCGCTCATCTGCATCTCTTCAGAAACGAACACCCGGGAATCGGGAATATTGTTTTAGGTTCGTTTTTCACTCAACGTATGTGAATCAGTCTGATTTCTAGGTTTCTGCGACAAATGTTCACGCTGTACACTTTACAAACCTGGGCAGAATGAAATCTGATTCGAAATCCAGTTTGAAAGGCAGATTGGAGATGCAGCACCCGTGGAAAACGGTTCTCTGGAGTGATCAGACCATAATTTAAACCCCTTTTTTTTTCTATCGTTTGGCAGAAACACTGCTAGTCATGCTGAGAACGCCATTACCACGGTGAAGCATGGTGATGGTAGTATTGTGTTAGCCTTATCAGAGTTACCCTTCATCACTTGTCTGATTAAAGCGCTCCTTACCTGTGGGATGGTCTCCTCTAGACAGAGTCATTTGTTGTGCCATATTCTTTTCTCTCTCTCTCTCTCTCTCTCTCTCTCTCTCTCTCTTTTCCCAAATAATGGATTTAATGGTGATAATTTTAGAGAATTTTTCCCTAGAATTGTCTTGATATCTCCTTGGTCTTCATGATGCTGTTTGTTTAGGTATTACTTTTAAAAACTTTTAGAGGAACAGTAACAGGTGTATTTATGGAGTCGGCCTGTGTCTAAGTGTCACATGATCTCACCATTCCACTCATTCTAGGATTCTAGGACTTCTGATGTGAGCTGGTTGCAACTAATTTAGGGGTTTAACAGCAAAACAAGGGTTAGTCAATCACAGATATTTATTATTATTATTATTGAGTTTTTTTTGCAAACTACCTCAACCCCCCCCGACACACACACTTTAATGTTATGAAATATATTGTGTACATCCATGCCATAAAAATCCCAGTTAAGTCTGTTTCAATTCCAGGTTGCAAGTTGCGAAATATGAACAAGGTCAAGGGGGTGAAAACTTATGCAAGGCACTGTCAGTTTTAGCCAAACCATTTCTTAAAGCAGGACAAACAGCGATCAAATCACCATTTCGCATCCTTTTTTTAAAGTGATTTGTTTGTTTCCTGTAGCCAAAAAGAGTCCATGCCACCTGGAGGATGAGCCGGGCCCTTGCCGAGGCCTCGTACCGCGCTACTTCTTCGACAGCAAGGTGAACGAGTGCAGACGCTTCTTCTACGGTGGCTGCTTCGGAAACGCAAACAACTTCAGGACGCTTAAAGAATGTCAGGACCGATGCCCGCGTATGTATTTATTAATTCTCCTGTCTTATTTATACTCGGGTTGTACCTTTTTTTTTTTAAAATTCCCAGCAGTGTAATGGAACGGTTGCGTTTCTTTTACACAACAGCACTCCTGAATTCTTGAATCTGATTGAGCAGACAGTATTGATACATTTTCTGTGAGAGCAGCTCTGACAGTAGTTCCAGTTGGGTTCGAAAAATTACAGGTTTATATTAATGCTCTGCTCCTATTATGGTATAGTTTCTATAGTAACTGCTCATACACACTAAGGCTCCATATAAACTAAGGCTAATAATAAATGGATTTCTTTTTTTTCTTTTTTTTTTTTTTTTTTTTAAATGTTGTTATTTAACAAAGAAAAATGCTTTATTCTTGATATGGTGAATCCTTCTGTAAGTAGATGTTTATTTAACATTTCTGGAAGGAGTCTCCATTGTCTGCGTTTTGTAACACTGGAAAGTCTTCAGGATGGTGGACATTGCGGTTTCTCAGTAACACGAGAGGAACTAACTTGTCTTATGAATGTTCCACGTCATTAAATGTAATTATAAATGGTTATTAAAGACATCGTATTCTTCATTAATGTCGTTGGCAAATTGCTGCGGTATAGGAGGGCATTTTGATCGTGCGTTTATTGGGAATTAATCCGCTTCTTCTTAGCGTCTGCTCAGTCCCACATCACTCCACCTCGCCGGCGATTATTTCCCGATAAAAGCATAAGCCCTAGTGTTTTACCCCTTACTTAAAATGCACACTACGGTTCTCTTAAATCCCATTATAAACTGCAAGAACGATATTTTTAGAACTAGACAGTGGATTAAAGCATCTCTGAACAATACACACACACACATACACACACACACACACACACATATATATATATATATATATATATATATATATATATATATATATATATATATATATTATGGGCGAACATCGTAACAGGGGTTTAAGAGTAGAGTGGAAATGTCTGTGAGGCCCTCTAGTGGCTGGCTGCAGTACAGTTTTTACCCCCGCCCATTCCCATGTAAGTGAATGGAAAACAAGCCAAACTTAAAAGTCTTTGCAAATTATTTTTGAGAATAGTGTCCTGTCGTTCTTATACACGTAAATGAATGCGATATCTACCCCAATATGTTTCCTAAGAATAAATGCATTTTTATCAGGTTATTTGATGATAATTAAAATGCCATGGTTGATAACCTGAGCCACAGTTTTGGAGTGGGCTGCTGAACCGCTAGAAACACAATCTACCCTCATGAACATGCGCCCATTTTCTAACACATACCTGAAGCCATAAAGTCTTAGACGGTGTGTGATTGGGGATCAGGGGTAAATATGAGATGGAGGAAAGGCGACAGCAACTAAATGTACTTTTTGGTGTCAGATTTACAAACACCAGTCGTTATTTCGATATTTCGTTATTTTGACTTTTTTCGGTCATTTTTAATACATTTCAACGCGATTGAGAGAAATTAAGTTTCCTAAATTATTATTGGAAAAAAATTGCATTCAGTTTCCAAAAAGAAAAAAAAACAACAGCCTTGAACTAAATATTAGATCGTGTTGACTTGTAGCAGAGACTTTTTGTTCAGTCTGATCTAAAGACAGAACTGTGATTATTAACGGTCTTGGCTGCGGTTCAGTCTTATTATCTTGATTAACCGGCGAGTCGTTCTTCTCTCCTACCCTGAACATAATTCATTTAAGTGTTGTGTGGCATCTCTATAGTTCTATTAACCTCGAGACACACTTGTACTTTTACAACCCTTTAATCAGCCACGTTACTGATTGGCGTCGCCGTCAAAGAACAGGACACAGGCAACAGCCATGTGCAGCATTTGCCAAGAACAATGTCTCACAAACTTAAGTGTAGATTAAGTAAAGTTCAACAGCAAGAGTTGTTTTATTCCATCAGTTATTAAAACCCAGCAATGAATGAGAAACGAATTGTCTTTTTGGCGGTCATTGTATAAATCGCCGACCGAAACGTTCGTTCATAGGAGGAAAGATTTAGACAATGAGAATGACCGATTTTTGTTTTCTATCAGCAGGTAATGACACCGAGGACCCACGAGACGGGCTGAAGGCTGAAGAGAAGGCAGAATCTAATGTGCCGGCGGTCATTATACCTGGTACATGACTCCTGTGCATTATCATACCATCGTTATAATGTTTGTGGTATCAAAAGTTCCTGGTGTAATAGTAGGACCCATCAGGATCACACTTTTCAGTGCATTATGACATCTTCAAAATGGCTGACATGACTGCACATCAATGTTGTAATGAAAGCGTGTGTTGCTTTTAGACGTTGACTCGGGGTCCACGTCTCACACACAGCCTCAGAGGCTGCAGAGGCCGGAGTTCGACACCAACACGGGTAAACAGACAGTTCTCTTCTCTTATTCCCTGTCTCTCCGCCTGTGTTTGTCACACGGTCTGTCGCTCTGTCTGTCTCTCCGCCCGTGTTTGTCACGTGGTCTGTCGCTCTGTCTGTCTCTCCGCCCGTGTTTGTCACGCGGTCTGTCGCTCTGTCTGTCTCTCCGCCCGTGTTTGTCACGTGGTCTGTCGCTCTGTCTGTCTCTCCGCCCGTGTTTGTCACGCGGTCTGTCGCTCTGTCTGTCTCTCCGCCCGTGTTTGTCATGCGGTCTGTCGCTCTGTCTGTCTCTCCGCCCGTGTTTGTCACGCGGGCTGTCGCTCTGTCTGTCTCTCCGCCCGTGTTTGTCACAAGGTCTGTCTCTCCGCCCGTGTTTGTCACGCGGTCTGTCGCTCTGTCTGTCTCTCCGCCCGTGTTAGTCACGCGGTCTGTCACTCCCTGTGTTTGTCACACACTCTGTCTCTTTGCCTGTATGTCATTCTGTCTGTCTGTCTGCATCCGTCACTCACGTTTATGTTTCTTGTGTCTGAGTTTGTTGCTCTGTCTGCCTGTTGTTCTGTCTATTTACCACTCTGTCGATCACTCTGTCACTACTTCTGTCCGTGTTGTCATTTTGATTCTCTGTCTGTGTTTGTCACTGTCTGTTTGTGTTTGCTGATCTGTCTGTCTTTGTCTATCAAAGACCGGCTGTCACTCTATCTGTCTGTCACTCTTCCTGTGTGCCTATCACTCTGTCTTTATAGATCTGTCTGTTTGTCTGTCTGTCACTGTGTCTGCCTGTCTCTCTTTGACTCTGTCTGGCTGTCACTCTATGTGCATGTCACTCTGTCTTTATGTCTGTCTGTCCCGAGTCTGTTTGTCTGTCTCTCTTTGACTCTGTCTGTCTGTTGCTCGCTCTGGTTGTCCCTCTCTCTGTTATCTATCTGTTTAATCTGTCTCTGTCTGTGTTTATCACTTTGTCTGTCTGCCTCTCTGTCTGTCTGCCTCTCTGTCTGTCTGTCTGTCTGTCAGGTCTAAACTTTCCATGAACTCTAAACTGACCCTAAACCTAGTTCCATTTAAACCTGCCTAACAAACCTAAATGACATTATTGCCATATCTCTCTCTCTCTCTATCTCTCTCTCTTTGTTTTTAGAGCTGGACGTTCCCGATTACTGCCTGAGTCCTGTGGAACAGGGCGAATGTGATGGCACGGAGAGGAGATTTTTCTACAACTCCATGACTAAGCGCTGTCATGCCTTCAAGTACAGCGGCTGCGGAGGAAACAAGAACAACTTTGCCTTCAAGAGGCTGTGCATGAAAACCTGCCTGAAAGGTATGTTTCTTCATTCACTGAACTCTGACCACTTCGTAACAGCATTACACAGATATAATGTACTTCATGTGATTGCTTTAAGTGTAAGTCTATTTATTTACTTAATCAGTAAAGATCTGTATTTTGTGCTACAGATTTCAGGAGGAACAGCCGAATACGAATAAAGACCAAGAATGCCAACATCTTATTCCGGTCCGTCCGAGTCCCCTGAATCGCTCCTGTTTCCTTTTTAATGTGTAATATTAGTATTTTATACAGTAGATCCATAACAATTATACACTTTGTTATACTATTCTCTGTATGTCTATATTTCTAATGTTACTTAATAACCGTTTAAAATGTAACCTTAAATGCCTTTTTTATAAACCAATTTTTATTTTTGCACATATTTGAGTGTTCTGTTGTTCAGAAGGTTGTGAGTTCAAATCTCAGGACTGCCAGAGCGTCGACACTGATCCCCTGAGTGAGACTTTTAACCCAAGCTGTGCTTGGTTGTCACCTTGGATTAAAGCATCTCTGAACAATGACTGTATGTGTATGTGTGTGTGTGTATATATATATATATATATATATATATATATATATATATATATATATATATATATATATATTTATATATATATATATATATATATATATATATATATATATATATATATATATAATATGGGCGAACATCATAATAAGGGTTTAAGAGTAAAGTGGAATGTCTCTGAGGCCCTCTAGTGGCTGGCTGCAGTACAGTTTTTAGCCCCGTCCATTCCCGCGTAAGTGAATGGAAAACAAGCCAAGCGTTTTTTTGTGTTTTTTTTGGTTTAAGTCTTCGCAAATTATTTTTGAGAATAGTGTCCTGTCATTCTTATACACGTAGATGAATGCGATATCTACCCCAATATGTTTGCTAAGAATAAATGCATTTTTATCAGGTTATTTGATGTTAATTAAAATGCCATGGTTGATAACCTGAGCCACAGTTTTGGAGTGGGCTGCTGAACCACTAGAAACACAATCTAGCCTCATGAACATGCGCCCATTTTCTAACACGTACCCGAAGCCCATAAAGTCTCTGACATGAATGTAGTGATGGCATAAACCAGGACAGCTAACTCTATCTACATTTCATAACAATTTATTATTGACTCTTTAAGTAGCCTGGTAAGGTTAGCCAGTCACTCGTTTTTTTTTGTTGTTTTTTTTTTATTTTTAACAAAAAAAAAGTGCACCTTTCCATTTAAACGGGTAACGTCCCGCAGGTCTCAGAGCGAATATACTGAGATATGTTGTTTTGAGTGTAAATCTTGACTGCTGTTTACTAGTGTATTTTCATTTCATTTATATGCTTCTAGTTACCTTACTGTGATTAACGCAATGGGATTAGCTAACATCTGCTAGCTAGCAAATGCTCACTCTGTCAATCATGACCGAGCTCTAAAAATCTAGCTGCAATTTTGACTTGAACAAACTCAATTCACTTCATTATGGAAACTTTCAGCTAAATTTAGGCTTCACGACTATGCTATGGGAGTCGATGGCACCACTTTGTCCACTCATATATACAGTCATGGCTATGAACTGAATAAATGTACATTTCAGTGGATCACCGTGATGTGAATGAATCCAGTAGTTCAGTATCCTGAGTAGGGAGTGCATGAGAACATAAAAATGTCCACAAGGCTGCTTTATTCCCCTTCTAATGTTTCTGTGTATATACAGTATAATACCTTTTACTTACTTATGGTCAAATAAACATGTAACGTGACCCTGTTGTTATCAGTGTATTTGTATATATTAAGCAGAACAGCGTATAGTGATACAGGCAGACACAGCGGTGTGATGCTACATACCGTGACTAACCAGATTTCCTACACTACGTGCTTGATTAGACTCTTTATTTGAAAGTATTAATTTAACGTGATTTATCTCATAATGTTATAATGAAGCAGTATAGTAACACTGTCTATTTATGATTCATTTTTAACAAAATAATGTTTAGAAAGAAAAACCCATAAAACTTCAGGAAACGAAACACTACAAACTCAAGCATGCACTGAGAGTGGGTTTACACCCTCCGCTACCTGTCTACAGTTCTTATATGTGTATTATTATGAGAAATCAAATCAGTTGACTTAAGTGTGTAACTTAAGTCAGTCTGAAATGTATCAATTATACCAACATGAATTGCAACATAACTTGAAATGAATCTATCACACCCATCGTAGACACACACACACACACACACACACACACACACACACACACACACACACATTATAGACACTCTGTCTGCACTTTATTAGATTTAATTTCTGATTATTTGGTGTATAACAAGATCTTGACGGCTGCAGAACAATTTTACAAACTGTCCTGTCCGCTGCTCCTCTCTGAGCACGGGGCAGTGAGAATCAGATAAATATATTTATTTATTGATTGACAATTGACTCAGCTGCCAGTTTATTAGGTATTGCCTTGTAGCTGCATTTTATCAGGTAAACATACCATATAGGCCACGTTTTGGGAACAATATATCAGCTCCTCTTTATCACCCCTCCTCACCCTTACCTCATCTATCAATGCAAAGCCATAGTTCATTTTATCATCATCATCATCATCATCGTCATCAACATCATCATTGCTTGGCAGAATGTACTCTAGTTAGGAACAGAAATTTCAATAGTCTGAAACAGATTCAGACCTTATTCTTGTGATACCACTAGATGGCGCCGTCACAACACTTATGGAGCGGATTTGAGGCTTTAAGTATATTTCACCTTGTTTTTTTTGTTTGTTTGTTTGTTTTAAATAAAGGCATTATGACTAGTAATATTAGTACTATTGCCACTGGTTATTGACAATTGGTTGTGGGTGTGTGCTACAGTGCTGTAGGTGTGTGTTACAGTGCTATGGGTGTGTGTTACAGTGTTGTGGGTGTGTGTTACAGGGAAACCCGGAGGCGGGAATAAACTGTGACGTAACGGGAAGCACCTTCAGTGCCTTCTCCTCTATGCTGGGCCAATTGGGTCATTATTTTTGCCTCTGCCTTTCCTCCCTTGTACTCCCTCCTACCTTGGAGTGTTTTATTTGTTTACATAAAGACAGGAAACACTCTGTGATGTGTAGGAAGGAGTTAAATTGGGATTTAGGAGGAGATAGAGTGCTCTCTCTCTCTCTCTCTCTCTCTCTCTCTCTCTCTCTCTCTCTCTCTCTCTGTCCTCATTGCTTATTTTGGATGCCAACTATATTATATTGTATATTTTATATTATATTGAGTTCTCAGTAATGTGTGATATTTCTATTTCTGTCCTGAGAATCTAATTTAATTAACAACTATTCTTTTTGTTGTTTGTCAACGTTGGCATTAAAATGATGTCAAAATATTTTATTTTTGCCACATGAATCGAACATTTTCAATCAGGCTAAACAAATGAATTATTTTATCGCTGCAGATTTGGTATAAGAGGAGTCCGGACGCGGTTGGGTTTCTGTGTGTAGAGTATCGTGACTCTGTGTGTCGCTGCTGGTGAGCAGGGTCGATGGGATAAGGGATGGGTGTGAGCCCACTGCTCAGCAAACAATTCACACCTCTCCACAAAAAGAGATAAAAATAGACCACACAACTAAAGCGTAAAACACTGTATACAAAGTAACGTCCAGATGAATGCCAGGCCCCAAGGTTTCCCAGCAGAACATTGCCCAGAGCAGCACACTGCCTCCACCAGCTCGCCTTCTTCCCATAGTGCATCCAGGTGCCGCCATCTCTTCCCCAGGTAAGTGACGCACACAAGAAAGCGTGGAGCTTTCTTTTACATCTTCCGTTGCTGCATGGTCCAGTTCTGATGCTCACGTGCTCGTTGTTGGCGCTTTCGGCGGTGGACAGGGGGTCGTTCCGAAATGTGCTGTAATTTTGTAAAATGACACATGGGCGGTACACATCAGATAGTGCCGCAAAAAGCATCATAAAATGTGTGAGCTAGGTGCAAATCAGGCAGGGGGCGTGGAAACACAGGCACAGTGGAATGTACAGGAAGTGGGTGGGGACAGAGAGAGAGAGAGAGAGAGAGAGAGAGAGAGAGAAAGCGAGCGGGAGACTTTTATTTTTTATAACACCTTTAATGCATCAGTTTTGGTATACTTGCATATTCACTTTTTTTTTAAGAAACCCCTTAGACCCCCCCCCCCCCCCCCCCCCCCCACTGAAAATCAAGCGAGTGGGAGAGAGAGAGAAAGAGAGTGGGGGAGAGAGAGAAAGTGGGAGAGAGAGAGTGGGAGGGAGAGAGAGAGAGAAAGCGAGAGAGTGGGAGAGAGAGAGAGTGGGAAAGAGAGTGAGAGAGAGTGGGAGAGAGAGAGAGAGAGAGAGAGAGAGAGAGAGAGAGCAGAATCATGTCACTGTTGACGTCGCATAATTGCAACCTGCGCGCGCTGGAGTCGCTGCTCCACACCGATCAGATGAGATCAGACTGAAGCGGAGAAAGTGCTCTCTTTCTCTCTCTCTTTCTCTCTCTCTCTCTGTCTCTCTCACTGTCTCTCTCACTCTCTCTCCCAGATCTGAATAGCTGCAGCCCGATTTATCCTGGAATATTAACCCGAGGTAAGAAACTCGGATTGGATTTCTTTTTCTTCTATGTATTTATTTATATCACCTCTCCTGTTTTCCAGTGCAATTGGTAAAGGAGTGTGTGTTTGTGTGTGTTTGTGTGTGTATGAAACAAGATTGACATTTTGCCCCAGCTGCACTGCATGGTGAAGATCACACTTCAGTCTTGTGTTTTTACAGCTATTAATGTATATAAAAGATCCCATGTAGACGCACGTGCAATATGCACACTTGCCCTAATTGTGTAATGCTCAATGGTGCATGGAAGTAAGTGACACATACATCATTGCATGATGATTTGGTGAGGATGCTCAGTTAAAGTCCTGTGCAAAGTCCTGCACTGCACTTCTGAGATTTCCATGTGCACTTTAAAGGAATTTTAGGGTCTAAAATCCTGTACCTAGTGTACACGATGAAGAACAGAGCGGTGAAATGTTAATGTAAATGTAATTGTCAGAGGAGTTTTAGTGTGAATGTGCTCTCACAGAAAGGAAGAGAAACTACTGTAGCTATCTATACCTTTCCTTGGTGCTTATGTTTTTGCCTGGAAATGTAGATAAAGTGTGTCTTTAGAAATGATTTAAAGCACATCATTGGTTTGTTTACTTAGAGTTTACACCTTTCTATGTAAACATAAATATTAAAGATACACCACTTTGGTAACTAATAAAGGTAAAGCTTACATATATACAGTGCTTATACTATACGCTTACTGCTCAGTAGAAGGTTCGTCAATTAAAAAAAAATAATAATAATTTTTTCTTTTAAATTATAAAAACACAATGCACAATGTGTGTGTGTGGCTTGTGTCAACTAAAGTCAATAGCATAAATACATGTTGGACATCATGGACTAGAAACATAAGCAGAAAAATAATCTGTGACTTCTATCTATATAAATAAGGGTTTTGGAAAAGATTTTTCAATAACACTTTACCTGAATAATCATGCACTGAAGACCTGAATTAAAAATGAACTAATGAATTCATGCGTGAATAACGACCACCTTAAGTACGTTAGGACATGTTTCTTTGTCAGTTAACGTATGAATTAACACGTTAACGAAAGCAAACATGCTCCATAAGAAAGAATTGGAATGAAAGAAACGCACATCGTTTCAAATTGTTTACGTTGTTTGTCATGTTCAGCAAAGTCACTCGACGACGCTGGATTACTTTCATAGTTTACTGTACGCTGATCCGTCTTATCGAACGATGAAAGGCGCGCTGATACTGTAATAAACACCAATCAATTCATCTCAACCCTTTGTGCGCCATTCTCCATCCATTTCTCTTCAAATCCCACTGTAGTATTAGTACGTGGTCTGGGCAGCGAGGGCCAGGGCCACTGCTCCTTTACACACAAGGGTGAAATTTGATTTAGTTGACCTCTAGGTGTTAATTAATATATATCCTAACATGTACTTAAGGTGGTCGTTATTCACACATGAATTCAGAAGACTCACATT